>NC_059391.1:9615000-9936250 GCF_019703515.2 Myxocyprinus asiaticus
TTGCACTTGCAGTATTTGACATAAGTGGATGACACGCTCTGTGCGTAGTTTTATGATTTGAAAACATATCATTCACGGATCATCCCTTCTGGGATTCTAACCTAATTTATTTTGGTTACCAACCCAGGTCTTTACCATCTAGACCACACCACATTTTCTAGATTATATTGTAGAGACACATGTAACGTCAAAAGCAGCAAAGAAATCAGGGTGCTTCAGGGATTCTGCCCTTAAATCAATGTACTGTAATTTGCATGTAATGAAAAGTGTCTAGTCAGTGACATATCTAAATGATTTATATGTGTTTTAGTGTTGGCAATGCAGCCGCCCCTCCCGACAGCCACAGTCAGAGAGCTGGTGTGCTCCTGTCTGCATCGAGACCCTGTAGCGTCGGACCTGCGCTGCAGCCTATTCGTGGCCGCCGTACAGAGCTATAAACGTGATTCAGTGCTCAGACCATTCCCTCCTCGCTACCTTAGAGGAGAGATCAAGGACTTTGAGGAGCTGGTAAGACTCAAATTAATACGGGATGCAGTTTGTCTCATATTTAAGATGGTCAGATGGCGTCTCAGCTAAATCGTTGAAAAAGGGCCACCCCAGCAGGGTAAAGATAACTTTGATATTCACTGGTAACTTTGCTTACAGTTGGTAAGGGACTGTCTGAAAAGTCCACACATTGTGCTAAAACATGCTAAAATTCTGGAGGAGGGGGGAACGTGGTAAGGGACTGTCTGGAAATGTCAACCCCAACCCCCGTCAGCAACTCTGGAGAGAGTGTCGTGTATTTTACAACTTCAAAAGTGACAACCCTACCTGCAAGACTTCTAAGTCACGGGCTCTACTAGTCACGCCACCTTCAACTAACATCCGAAATGCTGAAGTCTCACAAGAGTCAGATGCTACATTCATAAACTGTGTTTGTTGTGTTTATTTGGAGTCCTGCAGCAACCCTACACCTAATCCTAAACCTTACCTTATACCACGGGTCTGTTGAATGCTTGATTCTGATTGGTTTACGGACGTTCTAATGTGTGCAATTATTTTTCAAGGAAATGCACAGCTATGAAGTAGTTCCAGGTCTTGACCACATAACAGTTACATATCATTCCGCCAGGTTAACCGAAATAACAGAAAAGTTATAGGCTACAGTCCACCACAGCAAATAGATCAAACAACAAACAAAAGCTCAAACAAAATAACAGACAATTTCGATTTTCTAGAAATAACTTTTAATATTTATGGAAAGCATGAGAATTTCAACAACTGGGCGGCAGCTACATTGGACAGTCCAGATGAAAAACTTTACAAACGAAAGGGAACATCAGAGTTAGCTGGCAACAGCAAACAACATAAAACAATCAGCAATGAACAGCTAGACAGGCTTGAGGGCAAAAAGCACCAAGTAAACACCAAAAAAACAACAGTTTGAAAAGTAAATGTGTTTAACGATTGGCTTAAAACCAAAAATACTTCTGTGAAAGAGGTGGAGAGAGAGGGGGCAAATGCCCTAAATACCCAGCTGTGAGCTTTCTATGCCACAGTCAGAAGCGCAGTGGGCACAGAGTATTCAGTGTCAAGTTTTCTCTCCCTAAGAGCTGGACTGAACCGTCATATTTCTAAATATAACATCATTGGGCAAACGGAATTCAAATCATCCAACGATGTATTCAAGGCCGTCCTCAAAAAGCAAGGCTGGGAAAGACGTCAGCTCTCATCATCCTCCAATCTCCACTGCTCAAATAGAGAGCATTCGTAACTCTCCGTATCTGTCGCCAGACTCCGTAGGCGGGCTGGTTCGCAAAGTCTGGTTTGATATTCAGCTGATTCTGGCAAGGTGGGGGCGAGAAGGAAATCGAGAGTTAAGAAAACATTCATTCGTCATTAAAAAAGACAAAGATGGTATTGAATACATATGCCTGTCTCATAATGCAGAAACGAAAAATCACAAAAAGCTCAGTGATCCCAACAATGACTGCTACCGAGGATTCATGTTTTCCAAACCAGGTGACCCCCTTTGCCCAGTTAAAAGTTTCAAAAAGTTCATCACAAAATGCCCATCTGATGCCACATCCTTCTACCTTCATCCACTGAGGGTCCCACAGGAGGAGCTTGACAGGAGAGATTACTGGTACTCCCACGAACCGATGGGTGTGAATTATCTTGGAAACATGCTTCTGCACATCAGTGAGGTAGTTGGGTTATCAAAAAGATACACCAATCATTCCCTGAGAAGCACCGCAGTTCAAATGTTGTCAGAGGCAGGGCTGGAAAGCAGGCAGATCATGTCTGCCACTGGTCACAAGTGCGAAACAAGCCTGAGAAGCTACTGGGCACCTTCGGCAAAAGCAAAGGAGCATGATCCCGTTGGGAAACAAAAGTCCAAATGCCACCAAAAATAGTTCAAATGCCACCAAAAATCAAACCTACGATCCCCAGGAAAACACAAACTCCGCCAACAAGCCGCCCCCTGCATTTGATCTGCCGTTTTGTCAAACGTTCAAATTAATGGAAACGTGCGGTTTGATTTCAATAAATAAACCATTGCCAAATCAAATAAAGAAATATATAAATTAAATGGAATGGAATGAACAGAATAATTAAATAGAAATGGAATGAATAAATAAACCCTAAAAGCCTACTTGCAGTCTTTTACGTTTCATGCCGATAAAATACAAATGGAATGAATAAATAAATATTGTCAAGCCTACTTGTTCACAGGTGTTTTTGTTATTTATAACTGTAGATGTTTCATTTATTATTGTATATTACAGGAAAATAGACACACACACAGTAGCTTGTTTCAGCTACATATCCCAGCTAAGCTGGGGTCAGTGGTGGCTCAAAAGTTAAGGCTCTGGGTTACTGATCAGAAGGTTGGGGGTTCAAGCCCCAGCACTGCCAAGATGCCACTGTTGGGCCCTTGAGCAAGGCCCTTGACCCTATCTGCTCCAGGGGCGCAGTATCATGGCTGACCCTGCACTCTGACCCCAGCTTAGCTGGGATATGTGAAAAAAAAGAATTTCACTGTATATGTGCAAATGTATAATGTGTGATAAATAAATAAAATTAATTATAATTCTCCAATAAGTGCTTAAAATCAGCACAGGCCTGAATCCTCCATTGCAAGTTCTAAAGTGTAGTTTTCGAACTAGCAATGAAGGCTTCAGGCTGTGTCAAATCAAGATGCTGAATCCGTGGCAGAAGAAAGTAGTTACACTCACAAGACCGTTTTAGGGACAAAAACCAGAAAATGTCTTGAGATAAAACCCTGAACGATGTCGTAAAGTGTGCCAGCTTTGGTATAAAAGGAATAATATGCAAAATGTATGTCAGTTTCGGTTCAGAAGCGCCCAGTCGCTCACTCTCTGCGCGCACACACACACACACACAAACACACAGAGTGTCTCCCCCTCTCTCACAAACTCTCTCGGGAGCAATGTCAGCACACCCTCGTGACTCAGTGGGATTGTAAAAGGTTGTTTAGCAATAGAAAAGCTATATACAAGAATGGTGACACATTGCTTCTTCGAAATTATTCCTGACGAGAGCCGCTTCAAACACCAAGGTAATTCCTAACGCGATCTCTCTCAGTTTCTCTCTTTCTCTTGCTCACACACGCACATACAAAAGCACACACGCACTACTTCAATGCTGAAAACCAACGCACACTCCGTTGCTAGTTCTAAAGTGACGTTTTCGAACTAGCTACGGAGGCTCGAACTGTATCAAAGCAAGACGATGAATCCATGGCGGAAGAAAGTAGTTCAACTCGAGCGTTTTATGGACGAAAACCATAAAATGTCTTGATAAAACCCTGAACGATGTTTTAAGGGATGGTTACCATGGTATAAGCAGAATAATTGACTCCGGCCAAAAAATGCACGCGAGGTGTAACGGTCACTCCGCTGTGCATTGTGACAGCACTACCACCTTGGGTGTGCATTATTTTTCAATAATTCAGTGGTCCGTCGTTAATTATTCCTTAACCTTAACATACTTAACCCTTACCACAAAAATAAAAAAATTAAAAGTTTGTAAAATGTAAGAATATACAGCAACTAATGGCACTTTTCCACTGCACGTTAAGGTTCGACTCGACTCTGCTCGCTTTACTTTTCTGAGCTTGCTTTTCCACTCAGTTTAGTGCCACCTCAACGTGGGTGGGATTATAGGCTGATCGTCATTGTTGCGCTGCCTCTACTGCCGTGACATCATCTTAAACGTGACACAAACATTACTGACCATAAACAGTAACACGACCGCTAGCTGTTAGCTACTAGCTCATTGTGCTGAATAAAGCAGTTGTTGCATGGTGATTTTACACAAGTGTAACAGTTAAGCCTAGTTGTTTTAGAAGCAAACTTTCCAGTAGCTGGTCAACTAAATAAAGTGAAGCTTTCAAGCAGAATATAGAGTTAACATTACAAAATGTACCATCCTCCATCGTGGACTCCCAACAACGCAGAGTCCAGGGCACTCTCCCTCCCATTGCTCGACAGTCCATTTGGTCGAACCACTTCCACTTTTTTCTGTTTGAACCACTCAGGCTGTTGTGGTCCTTGAAGGTTCTGTAGTCACTTTTAAGTTTTTTTTTTTTAACTTTTTCCTACACTGTTGGTAGGTCCGGTGGTAGCAATGTGCAGTCAATAGCTGAGACACTTCCTGAAAGACTTTTTCGTTTCATTCATCGCTAATGAGAGGAACGTCTGCACCTTGTTTATTGACCATGGCGTGGTTTTGCGCACAGCCATTTTTTTTAACAATTCGAAAGTCGCGTGAACAAATGATATTGCTGTCGCTGTTGCTAACTTTAAAGCTAGCGGGTTGATGTCCCGTGTCGCAAATCCAGTGACGCTGGTAGTGACGATTCTCTCTGACCAATCAGTGATCTGCAGGGTTTTGATGTCACATTTAGTATCGGCTCGGCTCGCTTGGAACCTCGACCGAGGTGGTACTAAAGAAAGTATCAGGTACCAGGTTCTATCCACAGTGGAAAACCCCCAAAAAGCGAGCAGAGTCGAGCTGTACTGTGCAGTGGAAAAGCCCCATAAGTGGGTGGTTGCTCCTGGGCTCGTTTTGCGGGCTTTGTTGGCACCGGTTCTCTGATTGGTGAAGCTTTCTCTGCTGGATCATGGGTAATGTAGTTGTTCACCAGGAATTCCGCTATCTAGCATGATTTTTAAACAATGAAGCAGACTGATATACCATCTATGACCAACCTCGGAGCTCAAGGTAGGTCAGTCTTTAAAGGCTTGTAAGTTATCATTGAAAATCAATTTGCCTATGGAAAAGATTGATGTGATTTTTACTTCTGGAACCACACTGTTGCACTCTAGGGGGGTGCTACCTAGTGGGCACGTCATGTTGTGGTGTTCCTTGTTGTCTTGCTGGATGCAGACGGATACACTTGGATCATTTGGCTAATATGTGGGTTCAGACCATAGATTATAGGTTACAGCCAGAGAGGACGACATATTGTTGGCTTCAGATCATCATCTCAAGAATATAGCACACCAAAACTACACAACACTAAAGTGCGCTATTTGGTTTTTCAAATGAAATTCTTTCTTTAAAATGGTTTAAATAGGACATTCTTGCCGTGTAATGCAACCTTCAAGAAGATTGTAAATATCGTAATTACAAGTTACGTGCAAATGAATGACAAGTTGTACCAGTACGAAACCCAGAAATCTACCCAAGTTGCAGATGTTTGACTTTGGAAGTGGCAGTTAATGATTTTGTGTAATTATTTCAATTTCAGTGCTTTATTTCAATAATATTAATTTGTTGTATTTGGCATAGTCAACGAATGTAAATCTAAATCACTCACCCTTTGCGGTTTGCTTTATTAAAAAATCATTTTTTAAATGCCATGTATTTATACATTATTTAAGTTTTGTTAAAGTGATGCAGGTGTATTTGCTTATTTTAATCTACTGGTACAACAGAAGGAAGAGCTATTGGTGTTGTTCATTGTGTATTTATTTTAGATTGGCTTCTTCAGTATTTTTTTGTTGAGTTGAATGCATGTCATGTCATAATTGATGGACTGCCAAGACACAAGTATTTTAAGCCTTTCATTTCTGTGTTCCTCGCAGCAAAAAGATGTGGACACCTTACCAAATGTGAGAGATCTGGTTCGTCTGGGACATGGAAATGGAGACCATCACCTGGCTCTTGTGCACTGGGTTCTCTCGTCTAAGGGTTTCGCTGTGAAGACCCTTCAGAAAGAGGAGGTACCAGTAAAGTTTAGGTTGTAACTAAGGCTGTTGATTTAACACATTAATTCAGTGCGGTTAATTATATAAAATATAACGCATTAAAAAATAATGTATATATTTGCTTGTTTCAGTCTCACTCGATTTCTCTCTTTTAGTTTTCCAGACTCAGTCAGCTGATCCAAAGTGAAGCGGTGTCTGCTCCAGCCCCAGACTTCCTCTTTGAACTTCAGTACTGTGATCTGCTCAACTCCAAGTTTGAGAGGACGCGGGCTGGACGGGATCTAATCTATGCATTCCATGGCAGCAGACTGGAGAACTTCCATTCCATCATACACAATGGATTACACAGCCATCTGAATAAGGTCAGGACTTGGTGTGTTGTTGTATGATGCATGATATCTTTTATGCCTGTTTTGGATGCTCTCCAGGCAAGTCTGATTATGATGGAATACCAAGAATTGTTTCTGAAGAAATGAAGATAATATACCCATTCAGAAATGCTGTTTTACCACCACAGTTGCTGCGGAAATTCTGCATTTGCAGCTCTTAACCGCTAGGTAGAGGTTTGCATTCCCGTGGAACTCCACGGGATAAAATTTCCCTAGCTTAAGGCGATAGCGTATGGTACATCCATGAGTTGTGTGCGGGAGCGGGTGGTCAGAGAAGCGGCTAAAAAAATCAGATGTGGTTATCTAATTTTATATTATTAATTTGTGAATGCCAAAAAAAAAAAAAATAAATAAATAAAAACACACACACAAAAACAATAATTATCTTATTTTACAATTTATTTTTGATAACAATAAACAGAAAATCCAACGTAAAAATGTGCACACAACGTGCATCAAATTATTCAATATTTAGAGCAGGCTATAGTCAATAGCGCTTTACAAGAATGGCAGAGAAAATCATGGACACTGTGTAATTAAAGGATGTGAAACTGGGACTGGAAAATGGTAATTTTAAGTGTTAAGAAACCAACCTCAGGCAAGTCAGATGGCCATCAAGTCAAGCGTCATCTGATAATATCAGTAACAGAAAAATAAAACGTACTTTGTGTAAACTTGTTGTCTATTTTTATGGCTTTTGCCCTATGTGGAAAACAAATGCAGGGTTGCGGTAATGGGAGCGGTCGGGAAGAAACTCACTGTGGGCAGAGGGCAGGTGAACATGGAGTAAAATTCAGCAGGAGCGTTCGGGTGCAGGATAGAAACTTGTGCGAGCAGGATGGAAAAAATAGTCCCGTGCAGACCTCTACCACTAGGTGCCACTATAACAATAGAATTTCAATGGGGGGAAACTTAACGCATCAAAGCTTATACGATAGGGACGGCATTTTGGTCATTTTGTCTACTCGAGTACTCGGACTAATTACTCGAGTACTCGTCGAGTACTCAAGGGGCAATTACATGTTCATAACTGTATATATAATAACATGTCAGACAAACATCTATGGCTGCTGCATTGCATCTTGTTGTTCCAGTGTATCGTCTATTCATTATTATAGGCTGTTATAAAACAGTATGTTACAGAATGTACAAAAGATTGCATAATCAAAATATTATGCATCATATTTTGTCATTATGTGAAGATTCACTGCTCAACTCTGAAAGAATGTGCACAACGTGCATCTGTCTCTTCTTCCTTCAGGTTACCGTAGTAATCTTAGTAAGTACGCACCAGTTTTTTTAGTGACTGTATGAACCGTCTATTTTTAAATAACAGGAGATGCCATATCCATTGCGTTTTAATATGCGCATTAAAGGAACAGTTGACCCAAAAATGAAAATTTGCTGATAATTTACTCACTCTCAGGCCATCCAAGATGTATCTGAGTTTCTTTCTTCATCAAAACAGAATTTAAGATTTTTAGGATTTCATTTCAGGCCTCCTCCACTAAACAATGCAAGTGAATGTGAATATTTTTAGAAACAAAACAATACTTATATAATTTTTAACTACAAATGTTCGCTTCCGTACATCTCTGTGACATGCGCTCATGAGAGGGATGACGTAAGCTCGTTGGTAAGGTCACGTGTCACGTGACGTGTGACCTTACCAACGAGCTTACGTCATCCCTCTCATGAGCGCACGTCACAGAGATGTACGGAAGCGAACATTTGTGGTTAAAAAGTATATAAGTTTTGTTTCTAAAAATAATCAATCGTTTGGGTTCAGAAGAATTTTATTTGTCGACTGGAGTCATGTGGATTATTTTGATGCACCCTAAATATGCATTTTGGACTGTCAAAAAATGGAGGACATTCACTTGCATTGTTTAGTGGAGGAGGCCTGAAATGAAATCCTAAAAGTCTTAAAGTCTGTTTTGATGAAGAAAGAAACTCATCTTGGATGGCCTGAGGGTAAATTATCAGCAAATGTTCATTTTTGGGTGAACTGTTCCTTTAAGTTGAAGTTCAGTTTTGAAGATGCTGCATTGTGTTCCATTTAACTGCGCTCTGTCTAGCTCTGTCTAGCTGTTTGAAACAGTCGCCTGCTGTACACTGCCACACGCGCCTGGTGTGCATGTGTAAGAGTGTGTGTGTGTGTGTGTGTGTGTGTGTGTGTGTGTATGTCCCCAAATGTTCGCTCTTGTGAGGAAAGCCGCGATGCTCTGTATTGTTGTTATTGTGATTCATGAAGCATTCCATTCAACTCAGAGAGTCTGAATTTCCACCTTTCAACTGGGGAAAGTGCAACGGAATGACACTTTATATCGGATACCTAACTTGGAAACTCGAGCGGAAATCTTCATTCATTTCGTCGAGATGCAGGTGTGTGTTACGTCACGCAGGGCAGGGAGGTTTAGTCAGTGACAGTCATTCACTTTTATTAAATAATATCCATTAACGAGTCAAAGTTCTTACATTAAATGATAATAAAGCGTGTTTAGCAAACATTTTGAAGAGACAGGTGTTCAAAACACGGTTAATTACACTCTCTTTGTTTTGATTATTGTAAAGATAGCATTGCAGCGTCGTATCAGTTTGTTTGCCATGAGAAGTCTCTGATAATCAATGTACCCCTCAAAGTCACAATGTAATCAATCTCAAAATTTAAAATAAGCTCCCTCTTTGACACGTTTAGTTGTCAGGTCATTGTCACTGGATTTCGAATTAAGTGAAAAGTCACATCATACGTGATCACTATCGATCATCGTTTTCATGATCGATCATTGCTGCCACGTCCGAGTCCTCGAGTACTCGTGCCCATCCCTAGTAAACAAGGTTGGTGTACATAAACAACGCTTTGACTTGTTGGTTGGATGTTGTTGTGAAACGGAGACATGCATTTGAAGCTTGTTTGTTTACATTTACTCAATGTTATTGTATGTTTTACTGTGTATAATTTAATTAATCATAAACTGTTTATCTATACTATATTTGTGTGAAGATAATGATTACAACTAGAGGTCAACCGATAGTGGAGTTTCACGATACCGATAACTAAAATAGTGGAAAGGGCAGATAACCAATTAAATGACTGATAGTTTTTAAAACCTACTTGTAGAATGTTAATAACATTTCTTAATCTTTCCTTACTTTGATGGGCACAGACATAGATGCTACAACATGCAGGTTATTGTTCAACCAAAATCCCCACGCGATTGTTTTTATTTCACTTCTAGAGGCCGCTGTTATACTGTAGGACCAAGCCGTTCTAAATGTAGAATCCTCTGGAGGACAAACACAGCAAAACTATCGGCAATTATTGGCCTACGTTTTTGCTGATAACTGATAGTTCCAAAAGGCAACTGTTGACACTGATTAATCGGTAAAACCGATATATCAGTCTACCTCTAATTGCAACTCCAGTGTTATCCATATAAGAACACATATGTAATGCAATTTGGTTATGATTTGATATTTAATTTGTCTTCCAGACATCACTGTTTGGAGAAGGCACATACCTGACCAGTGACCTCAGCATGGCAGTCCTGTATAGTCCCCATGGTAATGGATGGAGGGAAAGTGTTCTCGGGCCATTGCTCAGCTGCATTGCCTTGTGTGAAATCATCGATCATCCAGATGTAAAGTGTCAGGTGAAGAAGAAAGGTAATTTGTTTTTAAGATTTTAATAACTAGCTTTACATTTAAGCTCTTAACTAAATTAGTTGTTGTCCTTTGGAAATAATTTATTTTTCTTGTTACCAAACATCTATTTTGCTTCCTTTTTTACTTTCTACTTCCTAATCTGTTCAAACTTAACATCTGAGTCATGACTATGCTCAAATTACATACTATCATACTGCATACCACATTAGTTTTCTCAATCATTTTTACATGAGCTAAAACCAATATAGTCCAATACAGCTCATGTCCTTTGATGATTAGTACTGTCAAGCGCCCAAGCAGATATCTAGAAACGATGTGCTTCCATTATTTGATTCAGACTCAGAGAGCATTGACCGCCAGCGTCTGAGGGCCAGGAACAGTGAAGGAGGTGAGGTGCCTGAGAAGTACTTTGTGGTGACCAACAATGAGCTATTGAGAGTGAAATACCTGCTGGTGTACTCTCAGAGACGCTACAGATCACGGTAAGACCCTACTCCAGAATCCTTATTCTCACTCATTTGATTTGTGCTACCAGTTAAAAGTATGGGCACATCTACTAATTGTTATGATTTCAGAAATGCTCAAGGGACATCATGGCTCGTCAGACATCATTTTGCGATAATGATGGGCCTCTATCTTCTGCTCCTCATATTCATTGGTGCCTTCAACTCATCCGCTTTCCAGTCCTTCTGGCACAGAATGTTCCGGTGACAAAGGCCACCGCTTGCATCATGTAAACCTTCTTGTCCAAAGTGCCTTTACTCACAAAGACTATCGTGAAAGAGCCTTGTTCTAGGCAAAACAAGACAACGCTCAGGAACCGTTTTCTTCTGTCTCAATACAACATTCCTCCCTGTTTCATTTTATTTCTACATGGTTATCAGCTCCACCATCACCCTTTATTATTTTAAGTAGTTTTGGGTGATTTTCACAAAACCTATCAAAAAAATGTCCTGGTCCATTTTTACTCTAAAATAAAAAACTAAAACTAATAATTACATTTTGCATAAAGAAAATTAAGCCTATTTTTTAAGATTATTTTCATGATAGTTACACGCATTTTCTCTCCCAATTCTCATTACCGTAGTGTAAAAAAATAAATAAATGATTACTTAAACTGTAAAGTATTTAAACATTATAGTAGTACTCCCATGGCACTGCCTTTTAATTTTTGCTGATTTTAATTTGAAAAAATTGAACAACAGTTTTGTTTTTAACTGTAATATAGTAGGAAAAATATTCCTGCGTTATGGTAATGAAAATCATCATTGAAAGCAATGGGAATAGTGAAAGTAAAATTTCCAGATGCATTTTGGTAATGACAATTGGGTAAAATGTGCTTAAGTGTCCTGAACATAATCTTAATGTAAGCTTCAATTTCATTTTGCAAACATAATTTCATTTTTTTTTTTTTTTTTTTTTTTTTTTATATATTGATTTGGGGTTAAATATGACCAGATCACTTTTTTGACAGGTTTCATTAGAATCACCCTTTGATATAAACACTGTGCATTTACCAGAGTAAAACCTGCATTTTGTGCAAATTAGCTTTCTGAATGTGTGGTTTTGTTACATGTTAGCATGTAGCCTATTAAATAATGATGGTAACTTTTCTACTGTTTGAATGATAAGTTCATTACTTAAGTTAGAAACAAATGATCAAACATTTTGTCTTTATAAGCATTGTTCACTAGTTTTAATGCATTGGTTTTTGGCCTAGACATTGGCAAAATTGCTGCTTGTATTAATACATCTCAGAATCATAAGGGAAATCAAATCTCTAAGGAGTTTTTATATTAGATTGAGGTTATTGCTCTTGTGTAGATTGTCATATATTCCTAGACTACAGAATTATGTCTAGATAAAGTCACTTATGCAGAAGAACCATGCCATTATGGTCTATTTCAACAAAACTGTCATTAATATTAGTCTTTATATTGCATAAATGTTTCTGACTTATTAATTTGAATAATCCAGTTTATCTGAATTGTGAAATTATTTAAATAAATACAATATCCTTCAAACAATATAGAGTGAATATTAGTGAATTGGCTGTTATCTTAGTTTACGGCTCCTGGCACCTTCAAGGTTTTGTCTGTCCATTGTGTTTATCAGTAAAAAACAACAGCAGCAATACACGGCTGATAACACAAGCGGCATCTGTTTCATCTTAATAAATGGAGCCTTATTTGTGTGCTCTGTAGTTTAGCACCAATTACTCTAGTTTTAAAAGTAGAAAAATGACTGGATCCCATTGAAAAATACTGAAACGTATTGAATTAAATTTCTGTTTTCAGTTAAAATGGTGGCCATATGGTAAATTGACATTCATGAAATATTTTGGTGCAATATTTAACATTTGTCATTTGACATTATAATAATAACTGAAAATATATTTTACTATTAAAATGTGTTCATTTTTAAGGTAATATCCATCTATTCCATGTGTTTGTTTCCCCAGATTGAGAAAATGTATTGTATGCTTTCTAATATGGGAAGCACCATTGTAAACCTCATAAACCTAAACAATGTTTGCTGCCAATATATTTATCAGACTTAACCATTTCCCTTATTTAAGCATATTTAAGGTAGACATCAAAAGAATTGTGAACAAGTTGTTCTATTGTGGATCTGGGCTTTGTGCTGGCTCATGCATGGATGAGTAATTGCAGGCTCATAAACATATTGTTATTCAGTAACAAGCTAACAAGAGGGAAAGCATCTATTGTGGGTAATTTTCCCAAAGGGGTCAGTTTCTGTCCACTCCTGCATCTGACCTAAAAAATTCATCTTTTTTATTGAATATGTATGAGCAATTTCCATGTTGTATGATTTGCACACAGAGATACTTTTAAAGAGGTATTTTAAAAAAGATGTTTATTTAAAAATTCACAAATGTTGTACAAAGCATTTAAACTGTATGTTGCATAACTTATAATTATATGTGTGTGTGTGTGTGTGTGTGTGTGTGTGTGTGTGTGTGTGTGTGTATATATATATATATATATATATATAGTATACGTATATTATATGTATAATTTCAAAATTATTAAAAATCTAAATTACAATTATTTAAAATTAATATGTAATTCTACAGCTATATGCTAGAAAGTACAATTTGTTTTGAGTAGTAATGATTGCAGTGCATTAATACAGATAGCTGCCTTTAGTGCTACATTTTATAACTGGATCACATTATTGCCAAGTTTCTCTTCAAATGCAGAATTAGTTCACTGTAGTTGGACAGGCAGGAGATAAGCACATAAAGAATCCCTCAGAGTTGCTCTGTTGAAAGAAAAGTGGTACCATTTAGGGTTAAGAATGAGTTTGCGCAAAAAAGTTACATTTGTTTTTTCGCTTTATGTAGGAATTCTGTTGTAGAACAGTTATTCGATTTTTGGTAGGGTTGAATTAATTAAAATAACAACTACATTTGTTAACAAGAACTAACAATGACCAATGCTTCAACAGCGCTAATAGTAACACTTTACAATAAGGTAGTAGTTGTTAACATTAGTAAATGCATAAGGTATCATGAACTAACAATAAACAATATAGTTTTACAGCAATTATTAATCTTGGTCAATGTTAATTGTTCATTGTTACTTCATAATGCATTATTACCTAATGTTAACATACACTCCTCATCTTAAATACCTCATTTTAAAAATGTATTAACAAATTAACATCAACCAAAATTAGTAAGAGATGAAAAAGCATTGTTCATGGTTAGTTCATGTCAACTAATGTAGTTAACTAATGTTAACGTTAATACAGCCATATTGTGAAGTGTTACCACACTTATTACTCGTTTAATGTTGATTAAAACATTTACTAGTGCATAAAAAGTTGTACACATTAACATTAGTTAATGCGTTATGCATTTACATAAAAAAATTAATTAACATAAATGAAGATGAATAAATGCTACAACAATATTGTTAATTTTTAGTTCATGATACCTAAAGCATTTACTAATATTAACCAGTAGAACCATATTGTAAAGTGTTACACAATTTATCAAAAGTGTGCCTTTAAAATACATTAAGATGAAGACATTTTACGTTTAAAATGTCAAATAAATTTTATCAACAAACGTTTAAAATCAGCTTAAATATTTAAAGGAATGTCAATGCAAAACTCAGAGGCAATATAATATATAACATATAAACAAACTTACCTGTAGGTTCTGGTGGCAGACTGGAGGTTGTTTTTCCTCGGCTAGGTGACTTCGCACACACCTTCCATAGCGATGCAGACAGACGTGGTCTGTTGGGTCACAAGACTGAGGACAAGATGGAGGTTTGAGAATCAGACAGCTGGAGCAGGTTGTGTGCTGACAGTAACCTCCACACTCATGTTTATCCATTGCTACAGACCTGCAGGGTAACATACAGAGAAAATTCACTTTGAAAAGAAAGAGACACTAGATCACATGCAAAAGACATTGTTTACTGGGCTGAAATTATGTCTGAAATTCCCAGAGAAAACAAGTCAAATTTAAACAATCTTTAAGGCTCGGCCACATTTATTTTTGCACAGTGAAATCCCATGGGCATAGTGATCTCAAGTCATCTCAGTGCAATCATCTCAATCGGAATCAGCACAATCAGGAATTCTGTCTGATGAACTTTCATTGGCAAAGAAATTTCCATAAGCAAATTTTGGGTGGGATTCAACGCTTTCTTTGTCATGCAAAGGTTCTGCTGTATATTTCTTTGGAGCAGTTACCTTGATGAGCATATCTCATTGGGGTTTGCCTGACAGAATTCCCATGTACAATCGGGGCGGCAAGAGTTGGTTTTGATGACCTCAAGCACTGTTTGGACATACAAAACCAACATGAACAAAATGTACATCAAACGGCTCGTAGAGCATAAAAAGTCTTAATCTAAATGGACCTAATCAAATGCATTCTGAAAGATACATTGGTTGGTAAAACAGACAGAAGATAAAAACAGGCAAAAAATTTGATGGAAACCCATTACAATATGGATGCAATTTCAATAGGAAAGGTTGTGGATTTCATCACTGTTTAGAGATAAGGACAATCGGTGCTTTGCTTTTATGGGAAAGTGCTCCAAGATCAAAGGAATCCTTGACTGCCATATCTCTTTTCGCACTTCATAAATTAAATTAACCTTGATGCCAACTTTTTCAACAATGTAGACATGCACTTAGAAAGTTAAGCAAGAACAAGCTAGTGTGCCTGATGTTATTTCAATTAGATATCTTCTATTGTACAAACCAAGGAGCACTTTCTTCCAAATTTAGACCTTTAGGAATCTCTGTTGCAGCTAAACAAGTTTTGGTAACTGTTATTGCAGTCTACAGCTTCTGAGGTACCTGATTTGCAGGTTCCCTTGCGTTCCGCCTCTGGTTTTCCATCTGCACCTTCTTGGTAAATACACACCAGTCCTTCATCGCACTTGCCCAGGTAGTCCCACGTCCCTCCACAGCTTTCTCCTGCAAGTTTGGCACAGGCTGGGCAACAACCACAAATCCCTGTGGTGATACCACCCTTGCACTGGAGCTTGAGTGCTCTACGAGGGGAACAATGGATGTAATCACAGGGTGGACAGTGCAATGTTTGGAGGACCTGCAACCCAAGTCGAGTACTCTCCAAGGTGGCCATCTCCACAGCCATTACTGGCCACGAAATGACCATAATCGAGAAGACGTATGGACTCATTCCTGGACTTAATATTACAGAGATAGGCTCGCTTGAACCACACGCTCCTTTTATATAACGGTCCTCACAAGAAGACATTTTACGACCATGCACACAGTCTCTGAGACATTCAATCTCACCTCCTCCCTTCTTCACAACCAATGGATGATAGGGTATTACATTATGTTTGTTGAGTCTGTATTTGCGGTTAATTATCCTCAAGTCTTATCTTTACAATCTCTCTGTTGTTCTCTTTTTGTCTTAAAATCAATACTTCCTTTTGAGCAATTTTAGATAAGTCAGATGGAGGGAAAAGACTGGACCCTATGTATGGGTCACATGAACAATAGCAGGGGGGCAATTCAGGGTATGATCAAGGTAATTGACCACAAGCAACAAAGACAAGATTAAGATATTGGCAGGTTTTCTGAGAAGACCTGTGTGTATTTTTTTCATAAGCTGGTACGGTTGCAATAAAACGTCGCTTTCTGTCTGGCCTATAGATCTCGACACAGGTGCAGGTGTCTCAAAGTTCATACCCTTGACCGTTTTATCCTGGATGCATGTCTACTCTAGATTGTAATACAATAGAATAAAAATGCTTGCCAAAACAATATAATCACATGGAAACTTGACATGTTGCTACCGAATGTTACAGAATCCTGACATTGACCCCAGTCTGCTGAGTTACTGACAAGCACTATCTCCTGTCAGATATATTTGCCTTAATTTAAATGTGTTCTTTTCCTGTATGAGATATGGATTAACCTCCTGAGACCCCCCCCACATGACTGCTGTGTGCATTTTTCATTTCCCTTTTTGATTTGAACTTGTAGGACCTAATAAACAAGCAAAAATAAATAAATACATAAAATATTTCTAGAGCAAATAGTTTTCATAAAAATTGATGCCCACATATGTAGACAGCTGGACTAAATTGTGAAATTGTACGTTATACCAAGCTATAGAAAGTCAGATTTTTTCCATCAAATAGTTTATTATGTGTCCAGAAGTGTTGGTTATTCATGTTTTTGAGACGTTATAGACATTATAGCTGATTTTCTATAAAGCTGAATTAATAATCTTATTAAAAGTAATGGCCAGCAGGATTATCTTTTTAAGATTTTGGAAATATACGGGTTTGGGAATACTTTTATTGGATGGATTAAGATACTTTATAGACACCCGGTAGCAGCAGTACAAACAAATTGATTAATTTCAGATTATTTTACTCTGGATAGGGGTACCCGGCAGGGTTGCCCTCTTTCCCCATTATTGTTCTGTCTTGCCCTGGAACCATTAGCAGCCACGAAAAGAAAGGAAGATGATTTTCCAGGGGTGGTGGCGGAAGGTATGGTACATAAGCTTTTGCTTTACGCAGATTATATTTTATATTTGTCTCCAACCCCACTTGATCTATGCCTTGCCTCTTTATTAATTCCTTTTCTAAGTTCTCAGGATACAGAGTCAATTGGTCTAAATTCAAGGTATTTACAGCTGCGCCATCTGCTCTGTACTATTTTTGGCAGTAGCATACACCCCCCTAAAGCGGCAGACACTCTGGGAGTGGTGATTACTGCTTTTGGAAAAGGTCATGAGGCATCAGTGTATTGTTAATTCAGAGTCTGGGGAATGGAGCTTTAACTTCTATCAAGAGATTATGTGAGAAAGATTTAAACTTGGTATTGGAGGAAGGAGTGTGGGCTATGATTCTAAAAAACATCAAGTCTGTATCTAGAGATGCAAGGGTGCGCCTTATGCAATTCAAGATTTTACATGGACCCCCTCTAGATTGTATAGGCTTGGTTTTAAAGACACACCCACCTGCTGGCGATGCCAATCAGAAGATGGAGACACAACCTATGTTTTTTAGTGGTGTGTTAAGATCCAAGAATTTTGGTTGAAGGTTCAAAGTTTTGTGTGTGATGTGTTGGGCACTCAGGTTTCGTTTTGCCCCAGACTGTGTATTTTAGGCAATGGGGCGGTCATCAATATAGGGGATAAACACATAAAAAATTGGGTTCTGACCAGTGTTATGACTGTTATGATTGTTTAAGGGGATGGAAGTCTGCTGGAGCGCCCTCATTTCGGGAGTGGTGCGCGGAGATGGGGAGGGTGGCAGCTTTCGAGGAGGTATCATGTAGAAGGCTGGGGATCTGGGATTCATTTGATGGGAAATGGGGCAGTTATTTGGCGTTTTGGGGGGATTTTCAGGGAGGGGCTGTGGAGAGAGAGGCATAGTTTTAGATGTGTATGATTATTATATTTTTTTTATTTTTTTTTATTTTTGTGTGTGTGTACTTATGTGGGACCATGGGGATGTTCATTGGGGGTCGGGGTGGGGTTGGTGATTGGGGAGGGGTAGTAGTGGGAGTTAAATGTTGATTCAATGTATATATGTTTTGTTTTTCTTTGTCAACTATATGAATCAATAAAAAAATGTTAATCGGAAAAAAAAGTAATTTCAACAGCACGCTGAAACGTGAAAAATCAATGGATTTTTTAAAGCCGCATTTCAGACAAAACTAGAGATGCTGCTCTTTACAACCAAACAGGTCAATCAAAAAACTTTTATTGGTGCTGTGCCAGTACAGTAGCAGCACTTCCTGTATAACAGCGTCATGCTGTCACGTGACTCGATGCGCCAGAAGTTTAACACTGTAGAGTGTTGTTAACAGTATTCAGCCGATTTTAATTCATTTAAATTATGCATTGCGTATAGCAAAGCCAAAATACAATGTCCACACATGTGGATGTGGAGTCGCACAAGGTTAAGGTCCCATGTAATCCAGGAAGTAATCAGCCTGATTTCACAATTAAATCGGAAAGAGTAGCTCGACTTTGATGATGGACTTTAGCAAAAGTTGGTATATGCTTACTGAAATTTAAAACACTGCCCCCAAAGCAGTAAGTGTTGTAGGGCATAAAGGCACATGTGAGCTTAATTTATGACCAGGAGAGGTCACCAGAAGCTATCTGTGAAGTGAGTTCTTTTCAGCTGTACAGGATGTAATATATTGAAGAGCAATGCATATTTTATGAACTCTACCCCCCAACCCAAACCTAAACCTAACCAATAGTGGAGTACAAATTAAATGTTAGGGGGAAAAGTGCAACCTCTGAATCATGCTTGTCACTGATTGCAAATTTGACTACTTTCTGGTTTCAACGTGGATACGAACCCTGGTCTTTCACACTGCTGACGCAACACACTGCCAGTCGAGGCAGGGGAGAAGGTAAACATATTGAAACCGAACCAAAAATATATAATGGGAAATGCCGCATGTCAGTGAGTCAGCATACTGTGGCCGATCCTATGGTGCTGTAACGTTCGGAAACAGCGGAAACTTCATGCGATTATGTTGAAGTAACCAGGAAGTAACCATGATTTGGAGGTTGCATTTTCCCCCAAGACTCCACTGACGATTAGGATTAGAGTTGGGTTATGGGTTAGAGCATAGGGTTCAAAAATTGCATTCCTATTGATTGTATAACAGAATTTACAACTTAAAACAACTCTCTTTTAAACTTACTTTTGTTTCCACTCTGAGAACATTTCACTTAGAAACTGGAGCTCACATGTGCCCATACATTCAAAAACACTTCTAGCTTTGGCCACTAGCAGCAGTAGTTTAAATTTCAGTAAGCACAGATTTCAGATGCAGAACCTTTGTACTACTGTTGCCAAATTCACAGTGAGATCAGTCTGGTCAAAATACCATTTGCCTCAAGTAATCCATTCGGGTGGCTAGATTACCAATTCATGATACTATAATATTTAAGGAATGTATCGGGTTAAATGCAAGTTAAAGTCAATATTAAATCAAATTTGTCCCTCTGTACTTACTTAATATGCATTACAAACAATTCATTTCTGCATTGTCTCAAACAAAAACAAAAGGTTTGTCTTCATAATCTTTCATCAAAATCCAATACCTTGCTCCTCCTCTAAAAGACTTCCTTTTTTGTTGAAGTTACCAAGCCTTCTTATTTTACAAACCCTACCCTCCAACCACCTGTCATTTTGGGTCAGCTTTTCATGATGTAATCAATTCTTGATGGATACAATCAAATCCTGTCCTAAATGTTTTTCATGCTTGGAAGAAGTAAAATGGGGTTGCAAATATCATTTTATGTAAACTCAAAATCGGTGACAACCTGTTGATTATGGCAGAAAATAATTCTAAATCTCTCATCAGTTTGTAAAATCAATCAAAACACATTGACAATTACACGCTTACAATGGATGTCTATGGGGCAAATGTACAAGACTGCCACATAAACTTCCACTGTAAGAGGATTTTGCCAACATTTTAGAAAAAAGCTTGGATATGATTGCTGATATATTGTACAACACAAAATGCAAGAAAAACTGGACAGTTCATGGATTTTAAGCAATTTTTATTAAATTAGATCTTTATAAAACTGTGCAGAATCCTATCAGCTTTGCTGATTGTAAGTCTCTTTAAAGCACATCTATCACACTGCAGGTTGCAGAGAAAATGGAAAGCTAAACAGTGCCTGAAAAGACCCTTCATCAACACTCAGTCCCCTATTTATCAGAAGACAATCTCAAACCCTGTCTGAGATCATGATCACTGCTGGCATGATTGAGGTCAAATGAGTAACTGCATAATGTGTTGCATTGAAAACATGAGTTATATTCGTAAATATTCATATTCTTTGCTCTGCAAAATGCTGAGGTAATCCTAATAATGCCGCACTGTACCTTTAAAATTATTTAGAGAGTGCAGTTTCATACTTTTGGTCTTATACTTTATATGGAAATCATCATGAGCTACAAATGTAAAAGACATTATTTTCTGTAATGTATTATGCTTAAGAGTAGGTATGCTGCACTACATTTACACATCTACAAAAATGAGCTCACTATTATCTAAAAACAGAAAATCAAATGTCTGATAGAAGACATTTTTACTCCATGTGACTGCTTACTTATTATCACTTCACTTTTGAGTGGGAGCATCCCACTCAAACAAGGATATCTTCCAAAGGAATTCTGGCCATCATTCCCAAAGCTCATCCAATGCAGAGATCAATTTGGACATATTCTGGAATTTGCATACAATGTCATTTATTTCCAAGAAATAGCAGTTACCGAACAATAACACTCTTTGTTCATAAAGCCTTGACTGTCAAATGATTAATCGATACTGCTGGTTCACATGTACCAGTGTTCACTTTTAAAGGAGGACCTTTCTTCATTGTTTTTTTTTTATCCCGATAAACACTGAGCTAAAGTCACATCAGACCAGAGAAAAATACCGCACTTAACATATTCTCTGTATAAACCTTTTCAAAGGGATAGTGTGGATTGCATGGGATGACGTTCAGAGATTTCTAGCATGATTCTGGTAGTGGGCCTGACTGTGGGGTAAGGTCATGCTGTCAAGGTGTATGGTTCAGCAATCAGCAAAAGTTATAGGTTGGGTTAGCCTTGGTCACATGAAATCCTCATAGTCTTGTGCATACCCTCCATCAAACTCCCCATAGTCGGCGAGATCATCTTTCAGCTTGGCTTTTAAACCACCTCCTGGTAAAATTCCCTTCTTTTTCTTTTTCCCTTTGTTTTGTTGCTGAATCAAAAAAATAAATAAAAAAAGACAACATTAAGGATGATGGCAAAGAAAACACGTTCACATTAAATATAGTAGCAAATGCCTACTAAAAACATAACTATGAAAGAAAAAAAAATGCGTATGTGTATATATACATATACAAGAAAAAGTATGTGAACCTTTTGGAATTAACTGTTTATCTGCATTAATTGGTCATAAATGTGATCTCATCTTCATCAATATCACAAGTATAGACAAATACAATGTGCTTAAGCTAACAACACACAAACAATTATAATCTTTCATGTCTTTATTGAACACATCCAATTAACATCAAACAAGCATTTCCGGTAGCTGCGGATTAGACCAGCACAACGTTCAGAAGGAATTTTGAACCATTCTTCCTTACAGAACTGCTTCAGCTCAGCCATCTGGAGCGACTGGGCTACTCCATAAGGTGGATTTTCTGTTTTTGAAGCCATTCTGTTGTGGATTTACTTTGATTTTTAGGGTCATTGTCCTGCTGCATCAACCAACTTCTACTGAGCTTCAGCTGGACACAGCCACCCTGACATTATCCTGTAGGATATCTTGATAAACTTGGAAATTCATTTTTCCCTTGATGATGGCAAGTGGTCCAGGCCCCAAAACAGCCCCAAATCTCCCAAGATGCTCCCTCCACCGTACTTCACCATTGGGATGATGTTTTCATGTTGGTATGTGGTGCCCTTTCAGTGCTGCGTGTTCTTCCCAAACAATTAAACCTTAGTTTCATCAGTCCATTTCTTTGGCAAACTTCAGGCGTGCAGCAATGTTTTTGTTGGAAAGCAGCAGCTTCCTTCGTGGTGTCCTGCCACGAACACCATGCCTGTTCAATGTTTTCTGTATGGTAGACTCATGAACAGAGATGTTTACCAGTTCCAGTGACTGCTTCAAGTCTTCGGCTGTCACTCTAGGGTTCTTTTTTTTACCTCACTGAGCATTCTGCAGTGTGCCCTTAGAGTCAGATTGACTGGACGGCCACTTCTAGGGAGATTAGCCACAGTACTAAATCATCTCCATTTATAAACAAGTTGTCTAATTGTGCACAGATGAATATCTAAGCTCTTCAAAATAACTTTGCATAAGCTGGAAAGGGTTTCAAAGCAACAATTCTTGATCGTAGGTCTTCTGAGGTCTCTTTTTTACGAGGCATGGCCCATGTCAGCAGATGCTTCTTCTGAACAGCAAGCTCAAAATGTTTGAGTGCTTTTTATAAGTAAAAGTAGCTCTAACCCACACCTCCAGTCATGTTTCATTAATTGGATGCCAGGTTTGCAAACTCCTGACGTCCTTAGCCTAGGGGTTCACATACTTTTTCCAACCTACACTGTGAATGTTTGAATAATGCATTAAATATGTACAAGAACAATAGAATAATTTGTGTGTTATTAGCTAAAACAGACTGTGTGTTTGTTCATTATTGTAACTTCCAGGTCAAACCAGATTTTGAGAAAAATGTATACATAAATGCAGGTAATTCCAAAGGGTTTGCATACTTTTTCTTGCCACTGTGTATGTATGTATGTATATATGTATATACACACACACACCGAACAGCCACAACATTAAAACCACCTGCCTAATATTGTGTAGGTCCCCCACGTGACACCAAAACAGTGCCAACCAGCATCTCAGAATAACATTCTTAGCACAGACTTTGTCAGTTCGAACCAGTCTGGCTATTCTCTGTTGACCTCTCTCATCAACAAGGCATTTCCATCCGCAGAACTGCCGCTTACTGGATGTTTTTTGTTTTTGGCACCATTCAGAGTAAATTCTAGAGACTGTTGTGTGTGAAAATCCAAGGAGATCAGCAGTTACAGAAATACTCAAACCAGCCCATCTGGCACCAACAATCACCCAAGCGATTATCTAATCAGCCAATCGTGTGGCAGCAGTGCAGTGCATAAAATCATGCAGATACGGGTCAGGAGCTTCAGTTAATGTTCACATCAACCATCAGAATGGGGACAAAATGTAATCTCAGTGATATGGAGCATAGCATGATTGTTGTTGCCAGACGGGCTGGTTTTAGTATTTCTGTAACTGCTGATCTCCTGGGATTTTTACACACAACAGTCTCTAGAATTTACTCAGAATGGTGCCAAAAACAAAAAACATCCAGCGAGCGGCAGTTCTGCAGAAGGAAATTCCTTGTTGATGAGAGAGGACAACAGAGAATGGCCAGACTGGTAAAAACTGACAAAGTCTACGGTAACTCAGATAACCACTCTGTACAACTGTGATGAGAAGAATAGCATCTCAGAATGCTATTCTGAAATGCGGGTTGGTACAGTTTTGGCGGCACGAGTGGGACCTACACAATATTACACAGGTGGTTTTAATGTTGTGGCTGATCGTTGTGTGTGTGTGTGTGTCTGTGTGTGTTATTTATTAGTATTAAATTTGGATTTCATACCTTTTCTTGCCTCTGCTTTTCACCTAGTAACACTGTGAGCGAGTTGTTAATCTTCTTCAAGTCTTCAACTTCCACTGTAAAAATGATTCATGAGGCAACACATGATTCAAATTGCGAATGACTTCGAAGAACTGCCAACATACACTGATCAGCCACAACATTAAAACCACTGACAGGTGAAGTGAATAACATTTATTATCTCATTACTATGGCACCTGTCAAGGGGTGGGATATATTAAGCAGCAAGTGAACAGTCAGTTCTTGAATTTCATGTGTTGGAAGCAGGAAAAATGGGCAAGCGTAAGGATCTGAGCGACTTTGACAAGGGCCAAATTGTGAGTGCTAGATATCTGGGACAGAGCATCTCCAAAACGGCAGGTCTTGTGGGGTGTTCCCGGTATGCAGTTGTTAGTACCTACCAAAAGTGGTCCAAGGAAGGACAACAGGTGAACCGGCGACAGGGTCATGGGTGCCCAAGGCTCACTGATGCGTGTGGGGAGTGCAGGCTCCATGATATTTGGCAGGTGGTTTTATTGATGTGGCTGATCGGTGTATGTAAAAGAAAACGTGATGATTCAATACTCACATGAAAGACAGAGGTCCCTGAACAGCGACTCTAAAAAGCTGGAATAGTGTATAGACTTCTCGTACGGATAAATTTTTTCTCTTAGCAACCGCTCAAACTCTGTGAAGTCTTCTTTAGAAGAGGGACTCATTGCATCAATTCCTGTTATATTATTTGATACTACACCTATAAAAGAATGTATAACAGTCATATTAAGGTAGCGAAGAGTTTAATTTTTAATTTGTTATTTGTAAAAATCAACTGCACATTAAGTCGTCACTGCGCAGCTGGTAGTGAGAAAGCACTTACCAAAAGTCTCTTTTGCGAGTTCTAAGTCAGAGTCCTCTTGTAACTTTTTCACTCTTAGTCTTTCTGCCAACTCCTCTTCTGGCGTGCGTTCTGTGCTGTTTTTAGACTCCTCGGCCTGCTTAAAATTATTAGCAAGGCATGATTAGTAAATAAAAACCTTCTATATCTTTAGAGCACACTTTAATCTAGTATGAATAAAAGTCTGATCTGTGAATGAAATTTGAGGGGCCTACAAACCAAAATAATTAATTTATATTTACACAATACAACAATTAATATTGAAAACCATCTTACCAGGTAGTAAATAAACTCCTTTAATGTTAAAAATATTAAAACTTGTGTGAACTTACTTGCTTTCTGAGCTCCTCTTGTTTTTTCCTTTGTAAATTTTCCTTCTCTTTTATCTTATCACTAAGCTTTTTCTTTTCTGTAGGTTTTGCTTCTGTTCATGAGAAATACACAATTAATAAACTCGTGTTAACACAGGTGGCAACAGCAAAGACGACAGAGCTTGTACATATTTTGGATCACTGTACCAGTCTTTTCCTCCACTTTTTCTTCCTCTTCATCATCATCCCAATTATCCTACAAGAGAAGAGCACATTTTTAGACCATAAATTAGGACACTTAAAGGAACAGTTCACCCAAAAATGAAATTGTCTCATCATTTACTCACCCTCATGCCATCCCAGATGTGTATGACTTTCTTTCTTCTGCAGAACACAAAATTTCAGCTCTATAGGCCCATACAATGCAAGTGAATGGTGGTCAGAACTTTGAAGCTACAAAAAACACATAAAGGCAGCATAAAAGTAATCCATAAGACTCCAGTGGTTAAATCTATATCTTCAGAAGTTATATAATAGGTGTGGGTGAACAACAGATCAATATTTTAGTCCTTTTTTACTATCAATCTCAACTTTCACATTCTTTTGTTTTTGATGATTTGCATTCTTCGTGCACACCTACTGGGCAGGGAGGAGAACTTATAGTAAAAAATCTACTTATATATTGATTTGTTTCTCACCTATACCTATTATATCGCTTCTGAAGACATGGATTTAACCACTGGAGTCGTATGTATTACTTATAAGCTGCCTTTTTTGAGCTTCAAAGTTCTGGCCACCATTCACTTACATTGTATGGACCTACAGAGCTGAAATATTCTTATAAAAATCTTTGTTTGTGTTCTGCAGAAGAAAGAAAGTCATACATATTTGGGATGGCATGAGGGTGAGTATTTAGAGAATTTTCATTTTTAAGGTGAACTATCCCTTTAATGGTGACAGGAAGCAAGCGTATTAGGAAAAAATAACAGCAGGTAAATTACAAATACACTTTTTTTTTTTTTTTTTTTTTTTTTTTGGGTATATAATAACACAAGCCCTAAGTTTGTGCTTCAAGACATTAATAAAGTCCTCTTAAGAATACAAACTCCTTAAGTGCTGAAGTATGATAAGTTGTGATGAGCACCAGATGACAGTGATGTTTTATGTCTACGAAACACACTATAAAGTTACAGACATAAACAATGCAAAATGAATGAGACATTTAGGATGAAATTAGTCACAATCATATAATTAGTATAGTTTCATTGTCTAACCATTATTCGACATTGTGTCCATTGTCATATTCAATAGCTGTCTGGCCTCATGGTTGAACTCATCATCATATCAGCATGCTGTTTCTGACACTCTTAGCAGAACAGTGGCCAGCTACAGTTAGCCGACACCAACTTCTAGAGATATGAGGACTTATTTAAAGCTATTAAAGCATACAAAATAATTGTCGATAAAAGCGCCAGGATGCACTAACTTTCACATCGTCGTCTTCATCCTCGCCCTCCCATTTATCATGAACTGCCGCCTTTTTAATGGGCTCCTCTGTCTCGAAACTGTCCGCATCTGGACACATAACAGAGCGTTTACTTACATCAATCTATGACAGTCGTATTTTCTGATGACAGCTTACTAAGTAAAGCATATTTATATGTATTTACGTGGACAAAAAATGAAAATGACGGTGACATTTCGTAAATTCTCACCCCAAGAATCGGCCTCCGCCATGATGTCAGTCGCTGTAGGGAACAAGAGCGTGCCGTGAACTGACACACTTACAGAAAGACTTGCATTAGTTTCATAATAAAAGTCCTCAAAACTGCTACAGAGACATGAACAATATTTTACATATTTATACATTTATACAAATTTTAATAAAAATAATACATTTTTATCTATAGATCAATGTTGTTTAAATAAATTAATACAATTTTAAATTATTATTATTTATTTAATTATTTTAAGCAAACAAAATGTGTGCTTGATTCTAGTCTTAAACATAATCTATCAATATTCTTTGAATTTAAAGAAGACAATATGCGCTTTTAGGTGCACATTCTTTCACAGATAAGCCGACAACGTGTATGATCATGTATACCCATTAAAAATCTGTGTAAAGCCATGAACGGCTGAGGAATAAACCATCGTGTTGGGTGTAATGCATTACTAAGTAATTAATTACTGTAATTAAATAACTTTTTCATTGAAAAAAAGTAAGGGATTACTCTTAATCTTTCAGTAATTTAATTACAGTTACTTCTGATGTAATTGTGTTAAATACTGTATAGATTATAGAAAAATTCTATATAAAACAATAGTGAATTTTAAATCGAAATGTAATATATAATGTTAAAATGTATGTTTTCTAATTTAATGGAGCCCCCTTAAATTCTTTGGCCAGTTCATTAATAATTTATTTGATTTTATATTATTTATTTGAAAGAATTAAAGGAACAATTTCATGTCTATCCTTGTTTTTTTCATCTGGTCGAGGTTGATAAGGGTTTTAGAAAGTAATTAGTAATAAGTAATGCAATCACTTTTCAGACAGAGTAATTAGTACAGTAATCTAATTACACTGTAGAAGATTTAATTAGTAGTTAGTAATTAATAACTTTTTTAGAGTAACTTACCTTGATTTCGCATTGCATGTAAACACCTTTACCGGCGTTCTTATCGGCTTATCCAAAGTACGCAAGTGTTGTTCGCGTGGCTATTTACGTTCTGATGTCAAAAGCAGTGAATAGCATGATTATTTTAAGTGTCATGATAACACGTTGTCAGATTTTGTTGAATAAACTGATTTCTGGTAGTTATCAGTGTATTTCTGTGCATGTAAGCCTGATAGCACACGTACATCACACAGACGTCTATTTGATGTATGTGTTTAGATCTGGAAGACGTCTATTTTACGTTGTATGTTCATCTGCAATACGTCTATTAGACATATTGTTTCCGTTTCCTCTCAGATGTTTATTAGACATTAAGCAGATGTCTTTGGGACCTTTATGATTTAGAATGTTTGTAAATCTGATCTTTTTAAGATGTTTAGCAGATGTTAATAAGATGATGATGCTTTTCAGATCAAAAGATATATGTGTGGTATCTGGGAAAGGGGCTCAGATTATATTCTTTAATTTTGCCATGTGCTCCCTTCCTTCTCTTCTCTAAGGGCTATCGTCTGTCTGTGTGATGAGTCGTTTGTAAAGTAAACTATAGCTGGAAGAACCTTCCTGCAGATGGGTTTAAATAGTTGTACATAGTATTTTAAGTTGAGCAAGGTTTCTTACATTTACTTTTTCTATTTATATCACACAGTGACCATTATAGTCTGACCACTGTTGATGGTCAAACATATGGGAATGTCAGGTTACATTTTATTCATTAACATCAGGATTTGGTTTCTTGTTTTTAGGCTGCCTTCATTAGTTGTCTGATGGTGGGTTATTTGGGGGGTATTCCTAACATTGATGGTGAAGGTCCACTGATAGCACACGTACATCATCTTGATGTGTATTTGATGTGTATTTATTTTTTTTATTTTTTTATTTTTAGGTTTTTTGCTAATTTTATTTTCGCTATTACTAATTTCAGTGATGTAATGCTCTGTCACTTTAAAAACTAGTAAAAGCCCTTGAATGTGTATCCCTGTCCCGGGATGTTGAGGGTGTTTTATTAGCTATGTCCACGTTCCGGAGCATCTGCGGTTCAGGACAAATATGACCTAAAAATGTGTCTATAAATGTAATAGCAACACAACGCCAAATTACATATTTGGTTAAGCAACTCCAACCCTGCTCCGGTAAGCTCCTGTTCATTTTAAATGCTTATTACGGGTATTAAAGTGTTTGCTACTTTCGATTTTAGTTAAATCAGCTTTGTACCAACTGCACTAAAAGAGCAAACTTACACATTTAAACATTAAAACATTTTATGAGTGCAGATTTTAAACGCATGCACATCCATGTAGCGCCTCAATGACGGTGAAACATCGAAGCTCACTGGAAATGAGCCATTTTAACTGGGCTAATGTTTCTTATGATATGGTGTAGTAGAGAAGTACGAGTCTTTTGTTGATGCTTTAATGTAATAAGACGTGCGTTTGTGATGCATTCGTTGTGTGTGGAGTTCGGGTCGATGGATGTTGCAGTAATTCCGTCTCTAGATCACTGGAAGAATTGATAGTTATGTGAGAACCGCTGGATATGATGCTTATTTGGCGCTAAAGGGGGTTCAACTTTTCTAATTAAAATTTCAGAATTGGAAGAGTGTGTTCATGAAGCTGTTTTACAGGACAATAATTATAAAAATGTATTTCGATGAATCTAAACTAAGGTGTTATCCATGGGCGTAGAATACGCGGGGGATGCGGGGGGACACGTCCCCCTCACTTTCAATAAAACCAAAGTTCGTCCCCTGCACTTTTTTCACAGGGCAAATGTGTTTACGCTGTGTCTTTCATGCAGCAAATGTCTAAATGTGTAAATGCAAAAGTTAAAATTCACTGGTCAATCATGTAATTAATTCAATAAAAAATGTTAATCGATTGAGAGCCTTAAAAATATATCTTATATATTTATATTTGTCTTGCGCTAATCGTTCTGTCCCCCTCACTTTTGAATTGATTGCTACCCGTCTGGTGTTATCTTGCTGTTATATATCTTGCTTGTTATATTGCTCTCTTTGGCCCTATAAGTGTGCAGAAAAAGCATTCACATTTAGACGAGACAGCAGCTTCCTTTGGGTGAATCTCCTGAAAACATTTCCTTAAAAAAAAAAAAAAAAAAAAAATTATTTTACTTTGTGACATTATTTTCATGACCATTAAGGTCCCCACATTCTCATTTTTATTTTTTTATTTTTTTTTAATTTTATTTGACTACCATTAATGTCATAAAATGCTTTTAAATTTAAATAAGCATGAATTAAATGTGGCACAATACTTACAAAATATCCTTTATTTAAAAAATAAACTTTTATTTTTTATATTTTACCCAAACCAGTTTTGTGAGATTCATCATGTCTGAATATGAATTTGTGTAATTGTCTTTTACCAGACCTATAACTTCATGTCAGATATTTATGAGTGCATCCATGTCATGTTCTTGGAAGGATCGAAAGGACCTTTTTTATTTACAGTTACTTATAGTTAAAAAGACATTCAGTTCAGTAAAATCTCTTTTTTATATTGTTAGGGAACCATAAGATGTAACCAGACCTGAGCCTGGGTCCCTATGAGCCTACAGTTCTTTATTTTATTTATTTTTTTATCCCCTTTTCTCCCAATGTTGGAATGCCCAATTCCCACTACTTCAGTAGGTCCTCGTGGTGGCACGGTTACTCACCTCAATCCGGTTGGCGGAGGACAAGTCTTAGTTGCCTCTGCTTCTGAGACTGTAAATGCACGCATCTTATCACGTGGCTCACTGTGCATGACACCGCGGAGTCTAACAACATCCACGATCCACGCACAACTTACCACGCGCCCCAGTGAGAGCGAGAACCACTAATCGCGACCACGAGGAAGTTACCCCATGTGACTCTACCCTCCCTAGTAACCAGGCCAATTTGGTTGCTTAGGAGACCTGGCTGGAGTCACTCAGCACACCCTGGATTCGAATTTGCGACTCCAGGAGTGGTAGTTAGCATCAATACTCGCTGAGCTACTCAGGCCTCCTGAGCCTACAGTTCTTATATGTTGTGAGCATGTGCACAACCCACTGCGCCATAGCCAGACCCGGATTAAGATTCCAGAGGTCCCTGGGCACAATGTCTTGTAGCCTCCCCCCCCCCCCATCATGGGTTGAGGCTGGATATTTGCTCCTTCTGTTATGAAAGGCAGAAGGTCCACGATCAATAAGGAAAGTGCGAGCATCTTCATTGATTGCCCCCCACAACGCCGGGTCAGACACCTGATAAATCCACTGTGCGCTGCTGCTGCTGCTACAGCTAGCCTCGGCCTCAGGTTGTGCTGCGCTGCTAACACTAGGCTCAGCCTCCTCCGGTCCCTGGTTAGCTTGCTCGTCATCTTCCACAAATTCTTCACCCTGATTCTCCTCCTGGCTCCATTTGAGGAACGTGTGAATAGATGGCACATGTCTTAATAAAGACGTCTCCCTCTCATCTTTTTCTCTTTTTCATTTGCGTTTACTACAACCACTTCTCTCACTCGTTTTGAACTCTCTACGACGACTACTCCAACAGTCCGCTCGATTCAGCGCTGGGTTATTTGAAGACAGTGCGCGCTTTCCACACTTGTGCTTGACCAATTATATCATTCTGTTTAGATTAAAAAAATATCAGCATGCTTTTTATTGGTTAGGTGTCATTATCTGAAGGCAGCGGCTATTTGTACTAAGGGAAAATAGCGATATATTCTATTTACACTAAGTGACAGACTGACAGTAGCAGCATTTTCTTAGCGATATGCTATTTACACTATATAAAAGTAGCAGTTCTTTGCAATAAGTGCAAATAGTTGTTAGATGCTATTTATACTTATAAAAGTGGCAGATACTATTTGCACCTCAGTATTGTTGTACATTAACAGGATGCAGTAATAAAGTAATAATTGCAGTATAAGCAATAATAACATAGTGTATATTTATTAAAATTATTAAATGGACAATAAAGCCCTCCCTACACCTACCCCTAACCGATAAACACTTTATTATTAAACAGTCGTTAGGCACTTTATTTCCACAAATATTTTCTTCATTTTTATTGAAAATAAATGCCTTTCCGATCTGATATGTGATGGGAAAAGAGCGAGTTCTGCAAAAAGTGGATTCGAACTCGAGTCGAACACGTCAAAAGCTACTTTCAGGTGTCACACACCCTACGGCCTATGCCACTGCAGACATAATGTGGTGTGCATCTTTTTTAATATTGTTTGGTCCAACTAGACATTGCCCTCCGTTATCAGCAATGTAAAAAAAAAAAGAAAGAGAGAAAATATATTTTTTGTTTTCTTCCCCTTGCTTGGGCCCCAAGTGCGCATGGGCCCCTGGGCCCATGCCCATAATGCCCATTGGATAATCTGGCCCAGGCCATAGCACTGACAAATTAGAAAGTTTATTTGAGAGTTTATTTGAAGCCTGATTTATGATGAACTTCACAGAAAAAAAACAACAACATGAATTTACATTTATGTTTTGCTGAATAAAAAGGGTATGAATTTTAGACCAAATTAAAAAACTTAAGGCAAATTCGTTGGCAGCAGCAAGGAACATTAGGAGGACAGGTGGTTCGGCCAGTTAGAGTGTGCTTGTTGATCTAATAGCGATACTAATGTGTACGATTAGATGCTTTGACCAAGACCACATTATCAGCTTAGGTGTGCTGTTTTCTTTTACAGTCTGGGCCGATTCCCCCAGATTTGCTTAATTTATGTGGAATAAGAATCAATTCGAAAAACTGCAACTTTATATAAACCACATTAAATGGAGTTAGATTAGCAAAGTTATCTTAACAATGGTTGATAAAACATTCTACTGTACATCCACCCTTCCTTCTCCACACATTTGGACATACAGTGGCCCCAAATCAAATGAACACTTAAATTTGAAGTGTTTAATTTCTGCGCCACTAGCATCATCAAACAGAACTGCAAAAATAATCACTGTTTTCAAACAGAATACCAGAAAACTATCCTGTCTTCCATTGGTTGTACAAACAGAGAGTCCTACCACAAATTATTGTCCGTTGTTAAAAATGGAATTGCAAAGATTTCTGAGAAAAGTAAAGTTTTTTCTAAGAAAGCGCCTCTCCTCATTTATTTGAAGATGCCACTTGGTATCTTATTTAATGCAGTGTACCTTAAAAGTGTCCAAATACATTTTAAGGCCACTGCTGATAAACCTTGCCCAGTTCTTCTGTTTCCTGATTTTTAGTATTACTTCAAACTTAATGTCTTTTATGGTTGAAAAAGGGTAAGCCTTGTGTTTTTTAAGGAGACAGTGTAATGAGACTTACAGTATAATCAAAAGCAATATGTTGTATTTAAGCATTCTTTTCACAAAGGAATTTGTTGCCTCTCATCTATATGGAGAAATCCCTGTAGTGCAGAAAAATATCAGCATGTTTCCTACTGATGCACTGTGCTGATTTGTGCAGATCTGTCTTCCTAATGCTGTTGTGTTCTGTGATGGGTTTGGATGAGTTTTCCACCAAGGTTTAATGCATCAGGGACAACAAAGTCAAGGTGTCGATAAACTGATGCCATCTAATCAGCTCTGGATATTATTGCTCTTTCCAAATTCTTAAACCCTTTGTCTCACAGATCAGGCAGACTGGTCTCATTGTAAATTTACCCACAGTAGGTCAAAAGTTCTGCTGAAATCATTCTGCTCTTACCAAATTTTTAAGCACTTCCCCCAGTAGCCGAAGCTGGAAGTGTTGTTGAACGTATGGGCACATGTGAGCTCCAGTTTATAGGTGAAATGTCCATAGAGTGGTGCCAAAAGCAAGTTTTAAAGTGAGTTGTATCTTAAGTATCCAGTAAACAAGAATGCATATTTTATTAACTTTACCCCCTAACCCAAACCCCAGCCCTAAACCTAACTGTCAGTGGAGTAAAAATGTAATTTTAGAGAGAGAATGCAACCTATGAATGGTGCTTATTATTGATTATGTGAGTGAGATTACTTCCTTGTTTCCATGGGACCAGAACCCGAGTCTCTGAGGCTGTTCGTGCAACACACTCTCAGTAGCTTCTCAGGATGTTGTAAAATTCAGTAGCAATATGTTGATTTCCCATGAGATTATGTTGGATCCCATGTTTACATCTTGAGTACTCTTGGGAAAAACTTTATTTATCTTTGAAAAACTTACAGTTCGACTTAAACTATGTATATAATGATGCATGTACTTATAAAGTTACCATTCCCTGGCAGGTTTTATTAACTTGCATTTGGTGCTTGGAGAGTGTTAATGTTGAATTCTTTGTTTCAGGGCTGACAGAATCTCAGTTGTGTGGGGTCAATGAAGCCAGTTATGGCTCTCAGGAGAAGACAGGAAACCAGAGCAATTGTCTCAGAGTTCAACCCTTCAGTGTCCAGCACTGTGACAGAAGGAAGTGAAAAGCTCTCTGGAGATGGAGAAGATCCAAATCCAGAGGAGCCTGAGCCCAGCAAGCTGGACGACCAACCACCCTCACTCCCTCCAGCAAGATTCTGTCTTAGTGATGGCTCTGGGGACGAATCCATCTGTGGAGAAAGCCCTCCTGAGCCTGACAGAATGGAGGAGGATTCGCTGTCTGAGTATGACAATGTAGGATCTGGGGAGGAGGAAGAAGAGGAAGAGCATGATTATGAGGAAGATGAGGAGCTGCAAACTGAAGCAGACAGGATGACTTACTATGTCCACTGTTGTCCTGAGGATGAGAGTTACATGGAAGGAATGGACTGCCATGAAGGAGCAGACAGTGCTGAGTGTCCCACCACGTCCCGGGACATCAGAGAGAGCTGTAAAGCAGAAGAGGCTGGGGGGCACTCGGAAGGCTTTTACAAAGTAGTGCAGCAAGACAAGACAACGTTGGTCTACAAACGACCAGAGCCTATCACGGAGACAACCTTTGTGCAAGCCCCTATGGCTGAAGATGAAGAGGATGAAGTGGAGACAGAGGAAGAGGTGGAAGAAGAGGACAGTGAAGAAGACGATGGGTATTTCCCCTATGAAGGGAAAAAAACAGAGGAGAACAATAATAAGATCCGACACGAAGATGAATATGACTTTCCAAAAGACAGCAGAAGTTGTTCCCAAGAATCCAGTAGTGCTAAATTTGGACAAGAAAATGATACAATAAGTGACTACAGAAGGAACCAGGACTTCCCCAAAAACCAAAGAGATGTTACTCCAGGGTCAAGTTGTAGTCTTAGGTATGGATTGGAAAGGGTTAGGGAAGAGTATACTAAAGATTTTCCAAAAGATTGTGATGTTTCAGTGGCCAGAGGAGGTACAGGAGACCTTAGACAAAGCTCCATGTATGGAGGACATACAGTTCAGAGGGTACACAACAGAGACACCGCTTACCAGGAGGGTAATGGTGTCACTGAAAAAATGAAATGTGCAGATCCAGAGGACAGAGGGGCTTGGAAAAAACAGTATTCTTTGAAAAACTCTAGAGGGGACAACAGGGACAAAGATGTGGAACATTTACACAAGCAAAGTAAAAGTCCTGGAGACAGCAAAATCAAAGGACATGAGCGTCCATTTTGTAGTCACAAACCGAAGGGTGAAAGAGAGAGGCAAAGCTGTGGGGATGTTGATGAAGATAAAATTGAGAACCAAGTTAAGGCCAAACTGAAAGTTATACCACAAAACTCATGGAGGGACAAAGGTGCACCTCAACAGACGAATGATGGGAGGGGGGCTCCTGACAGTTCTAGGGCCTCTGCAACATCATTATGCAGGAGAAACAGCCAACCCAGAGCCAATATTAACACACCTATACAGTTCCCAGACAAACAGCTCCATAAAGACTTGCCCAAACCTACTGAAGAAAAGAAGACAAGGCCTAGTCAAGAACAGGTAACTTTGCTTAAACAAAGGAGCTTACATCTGAGTTTGGATCCAAACATTCTAAAATCTAGAAATATTATTCTTTATCAGACATTTAGTCCACATCCACACCAAACGCATTTTTGCATCCACGCTGTTTTTCAGGTGTTTTCCAACGTAAACATGCACCAGTCTGTATGGACATGGCCTTAGAAGAAACATTTCTAGTCAAGTCAAGCTTCATAGTTCCTTTGAATGTGTAGCATTACCAATAGCCTTCAGTTGTAGAGGTTATAATTTCACTTTTCAAGAGCCAAACAATTCATTTAACTGTTTAGATAATGTGATGTAGATGTTTTGTTGACATATAAACATATACTGTACATTGTGCATTGCACAGACCTGATGTGCAGTGCATCTCAGACCCATGCCGGACCGCCTAAGTAATCACAACCTCAACAAGTATGCCCATCGCAGCCCCATCATAACTAGAGTGCACTAAACCCTCACAGCTCTATGGGTCACCAGTGCTGCAATAACTACCATTGACTGCCAGCCACTGCCAACCCACTTGACTGCCCTCAGCACTGAATCTGTACTCACTGCTGGAGCCACGAACCGAAGCCTATTGACATCACCACAGCACTTGTTGGAGACTCAGTAATCAGAGATGTTAAAAAACAAAATGATTCAAACTTTTTGTTTTCTTGGGGGAACAATATGTGAGATCACAGAGAATATCTCCCAAATCTTTAGGGACAATCCAACAACAGACAATATTAATACATGCGGGCTCAAACGTCATTTTCAAACAGCAACCAGAAGTTTTAAAAACGGATTTCCTTTACCTTCTGGACTCTCTGAACTCCTCAGTCGAAAGCACATTTATCAGGCCCAATACCCACAATTATACGGAGGTTTGGATAGCTTCCACATGTGCTGCACAAAGTGTAAACTTCATAGACAACTTTTTCCCTGTTCTGGGGGCGAAGACAGCCAATTAAAGCGGTCAGGTTTCACCCAAACATCTCTGGGACTCGAATGCTACATGAATGCTCATGTGTTTTACACTAAAATGGCAAGTGTTGGCGAAAACTGCTTGTTGTGATCTGATTGTCCTATCAGTCTGCTGGAAAACAAAACTTTGTTTTTAAGTTACTAGGATGCTACAGTGAGCACTTCCAAAGGAATGCTAACATGCTAACTGGATTTGACAAAGTTTAGTTGATATAAATAATGTGCTTTTCTAGATACGCACACATCTCACAATCTATAAGTACTGTATATAAAACATGAACAGTTTCACAGTCAAATGATCTAAAAAGTTAAATGGATTGTTTAGCTCTTCAAAAGTGAACTTGTATCTTATATTGTACCTGTACTTTAATCAAAATGTTTCCTACAGGTTTCTCAAAGTAGTCATGATGACAGCATTACAGATCCACTATCTGGACTAAAGAAATCTACAAGTAACCTAACCCTGGTTAGAAGTTAAACAGTAATCTTACAACAACCAACATAAATTCTCTGAGTCTGTTCTGTCTTTCAGAATACATGAAATGGGGCAAAAGAGGTTTGTAATTTTAATTTTCTTTGCTTTTCAGCAAACCCAGAGAAATCCCTCTTTCCCAAGCTTTGTGGATAGTAAGTTCTGTATTATTTTAAACACAACTGAATATTGTAACACAAGCCTATTTAAGATTTGGATGATTATTCTGTAACTTTGCTGATAAATGGAACAGTAATAATACAAATACTGTGCTGGCCTATTTATTCAAGTTCAAAGTATTAGCTAGCTCAAATTTCAGGTGCTTTATCCTGCCTAGTTTAGCTGTTTATCCTAGTCTTGGCATTTCTTTTCCAGTCCCTGGTCCATGTGAGCCAGAGGATCTCATCAATGGAATCATCTTTGCTGCAAACTACCTCGGGTCGACCCAGCTGCTCTCTGACAGAAACCCATCTAAAAGTGTACGCATGAAACAAGCGCAGGAAGCTGTGGACTGTGTGAAGGTATTTTAAAAGACCCTCCATGCAAATATTATTGTTTGCCTTGGTAAGACTCTAATGTGAATAGAAATTAGTTTTATGCTGTAATTTGTTAAAGCTACACTATGTAGGGCATGCTGAGTGACTCCAGACTCCTAAGCAACCAAATTGGCCCTGTTGCTAGGGAGGGCAGAGTCATATGGGGTAACCTCCTCGTTGTCACAATTGGTTCTCGCTCTCAATGGGGCGTGTGGTAAGTTGTGCGTGGATCGCAGAGAGTAGCATGAGCCTCCACATGCGGAGTCTCCGCGGTGTCATGCACAACGAGCCACGTGATAAGATGCACGGATTGACGGTCTCAGAAGTGGAGGCAACTGATACTTGTCCTCCACCACCCGGATTGAGGTGAGTAACCACGCCACCACGAGGACCTACTAAGTATTGGAAATTGGGCATTCCAAATTGGGAGAAAATTATAAAACAAATACACTAAGTTTTTTTGTAAAAAAAATAAAATCTTATTAATGAGTGAGTGCAACAAAAATCCATCTAACAAAAGTCCAAATTTACTTTACCCAAATACACTTTGATAAACCTATAATAATGATATTATATTATAAATATTTTAGAGCTGTCGGGACGGATTTAGCGGGAAATTGCATAAATACGTCTTTCACCCGTGCGTGTTGACGCATATCCATACAAAGAGAAAATAAGATCCGGCTACTGTAGTGCGCATGTGGGAGTAGCTGAAGCTGAAAATTTGTTGTCACAACGAACAAGAAAAAATTGACCATGGATCATTCAAAACAGCAAACCTCCGCGGAATCACTGGTTGTAAAAACAAAGAAACCCCGAACAGAGTCTACAAGATTCTACAAGCACAAAGGGAAAACCTGAATCAACATCGGCTTGGCTTTTCAAATGTGGCGACAACTCTGAGATCTGAAAGGATTTAAAAGCGACCCAGAGATGGCTTTTTTCTTACTCAACAGGTAAGATATTTTATTGATATGGTTTATGAATAGTTGTGTGAAATACAATGATTATACTGTAATTGGTGCAGAACTTTTCATTTGCTAGCACGTGTGTATTTTTCTTTATAACGGCAATCATTTATATAAATAAATCCTTTAGTCCTAGGCTTGCCAAGGACATGTGAGTCTTGAAATTATGTTGACCACTGGTTGGTAACAGTGACAATCTATAAATTAGTTAATGTCGTGGTCTATTTGGCCAGAATATCCTGCAGTTATACAAACTTTACAACGTTTGACCTTATCAGAGTATCAATCGTTATGTCTAATGTTAACGAACGTTGCCTAATTTTTGTAACGTCATTTATTTCAAAGCATCAATGTTTCCAGTAAGTCAAAACAACAGCATAAGATATGTCACTTATCTGCTCAGATGGCATGTTTTCAGATATCCGTCTTTTCCTTTCTTTCATTATTTATTTGTCCATTCACTCTGATAAGATGTCCTGTATTCATATGTACACCGGTGCCTCGAACCACCTTCATCTGCACAGAGGAGCAGAGCTGAACCACAACCAAAACAATGTTCATCCGCAAGAGGCATGCAGTTTTATTTTTAACCGCTAGAGGTTAAAAAAGTTACATAGTGTAGCTTTAAATCATTAGATTGAAAAAGGGTTGATCCTGTCAGAAGTTCTCTCTCAGTCCACTAGATGATGCTGTAACTTTTTGTAATGTCCTTCAGTCTGTAGAAGGGGAAGCTCAGAGCTTGACAGAGGTCGACCTGTACATCTCAACAAAGGCAATCAAGGTGCTCAATGCTGACACACAGGTGGGTAAAGTTTAGCAACAGGTAAACACAAGTTCAAAACTGAGTGAACAGATAAAAATAATCATAAAAAGAAAATAAAGTCAACTACATTTCATATAAAGGCTGGTCATTGTAATCATATCAATATATACAGGTAATGTGCTAAGGAGATGTTGAGCCAAAGTGCTCTCATTAAGATGCTGGTTCAAATCTGTCCTTTGCCAATTTCTGATCTTATTCTATCTCCTTATCCTATCCTAATACTTTACTTTCATTCTCTACTGTGCTAATTTATGAATAGTAAACATTTTAGAAGAAAAGTGATTGCAGTAAAAGTTAGGGTGATTCATATAGATTGTTTCATGGATTAACTCTGTATGCTTGTACACAGGAGACGATGATGGACAACGCCCTCCGCACCATCTCATTTATCGCAGACATCGGCAGTGTGGTGGTTCTGATAGCTCGCAGGCGTCTGCCTAACTCTTCCTCACTCAACTGCACAGATTCAGGCCTCAACGCAGAGAGTCGCAAGCAGTATCGCATGATGTGCTACGTGTTTGAGTCAGAGGATGTGAGCTAAGACCCTGATCTTATCCTAAAATTATTAATGAAGTGAATAATGTTTATTATGAATGAAGAGTTTTTTTTTTTTTAAACAGTTTCAGATTTTCATTGTTAAAAGTCTTGTTTCCCAGCCTAGTATGCAGAGACAACTATAAGTAAGCCATTTGAAAGGTTGATTTTATTAGAGGTCGATCAATTGTGGATTTACTTGTAATAACTGAGGTTGTGGAAAAAGGTAGATAACAGATTAATTGGATGATATATATAGTTTTCATTTTTCAGTTAACATCATCCAAAGTCTAGTAAACATAAAAAAAGCGAAATCAAAATTTGTTGTGACCAACTTTGCCTTTAAAACAGCACCAATTCTCCTAGGGACACCTGGACACTATTTTTCTTGGTTATTGGCAGATAGGATGTTCCAAGCTTCTTGGAGAATTCGCCACAGTTCTTCTATATATTTAGGCTGTCTCAATTGCTTCTGTCTCTTCTTGTAATCCCAGACTGACTCGATGCTCAGTGGGGGTCTCTGTGGGGCCATGCCATCTTTTGCAGGGCTACATGTTCTTCTATTCTATTCTATTCTATTTGCAGAAGGAACGTTTGGTAGTCTAAAATGTATAATACCTGTTGACACACTACAGCTAAAGATATAAATAACCATCTTAAGACAAATGTTTTGTTAAACATCTTATGTGCCTAAGACTTTTGCACAGTACTGTATATATTCTGTATATATATATATATATATATATATATATATATATATATATATATATACACACACACACACACACACACACACACACAAATACATTTAAACTCAGTTTTTCACAATTTCTGACATTAAATCTTAGAAAACATTCCCTGTCTTAGGTCAGTTAGGATCACTAATGTATTTTAAGAATGTGAGAGAGAATTATTTATTTCAGCTTTTATTTCTTCCATCACATTCCCAGTGGGTCAGAAGTTTACATACACTTAGTTAGTATTTGGTAGCATTGACTTTAAATTGTTTAACTTGGGTCAAACATTTTGAGTAGTTTTCCAGAAGCTTCTCACAATAAGTTGCTGGAATTTTATCCCATTCCTCCAGACAGAACTGGTGTAACTGTGTCAGGTTTGTAGGCCTCCTTGCTCACACACGCTTTTTCAGTTCTGCCCACAAATCTTCTATTGGATTGAGGTCAGGGCTTTGTGATGGCCACTCCAGTACCTTGACTTTGTTGTCCTTTAGCCATTTTGCCACAACTTTGGAGGTATGCTTGGGGTCATTGTCCATGTGGAAGACCCATTTGCGAAGTGCACCAATCCCTCCTGCAGCAAAGCACCCCCACAACATGATGCTGCCACCCCCATGCTTCATGGTTGGGATGGTGTTCTTCGGCTTACAAGCCTCACCCTTTTTTCTCCAAACATATCGATGGTCATTATGGCCAATCAGTAAATTTTTTATTTCATCAGACCAGAGGACATTTCTCCAAAAATTACGATCTTTGTCCCCATGTGCACTTGCAAACTGTAGTCTGGCTTTTTTATGGCAGTTTTGGAGCAGTGGCTTCTTCCTTGCTGAGCAGCCTTTCAGGTTATGTTGATGTAGGGCTTGTTTTACTGTGGATATAGATACTTGTCTACCTGTTTCCTCCAGCATCTTCACAAGGTCCTTTGCTGTTGTTCTGGGATTGATTTGCACTTTTCGCACCAAACTACGTTCATCTCTAGGAGACAGAATGCATCTCCTTCCTGAGCAGTATGATGGCTGCATGGTCCCATGCTGTTTATACTTGGGTACTATTGTTTGTACAGATGAACGTGGTACCTTCAGGCATTTGGAAATTGCTCCCAAGGATGAACCAGACTTGTGGAGGTCCACAATTTGTTTTCTGAGGTCTTGGCTGATTTCTTTTGCTTGGTTGATATAGTCAATTAAAAGTGAAACAATCTGTCTGTAAATATTTTCTGAAAAAATTACTCATGTCATGCACAAATTAGATGTCCTAAACGACTTGCCACAACTATAGGTTGCTAACATTAAATCTGTGGAGTGGTTAAAAAATTAGTTTTAATGACTTAAGCCTAAGTGTATGTAAACTTCTGACTTCAACTGTATATAAACCAGATGATGTTTAATGAGGAATAAGGTTTATTATTTTTCACAAGATATGAAGTTGGAGATGCATATTAGAGATTCATATAGTCACAATTTTCTTTGCATGCCCTTGCTTCCATTTAAACACTTCATCATCTGATCAAAATAACTAGATATGCATTGAAGTGAGGATATAAATATGGCTGAATATTGTCAATAATGAAATGTTTAGATACAGCAAATCTCCATGAGGTGTCAGTGTTTTTATTTAATCTCTAGATGCTGCTGTTATACCACAGAACCAAGCCGTTTTAACTCTATAATTCTCCAGAGGAGGAACACAGAGGAATAATAATTAAAAAAAAACTATTGACACCTATCTGCATAGATTTTTGCAGATAATGATAGTTCCAAAAAGCAACTATCGGCACTGATTAGTCGATAAAACCGATATATCAGTGTACCTTTGATATGTATGGCTATGAGTCTGACCAGTGGCAGATGGGGGAAGTGTTCGGGAAACTTTTTGAAACAATCATTACTTTTGCAATTACGTTTGGTGAAATTACACACTTTTACACACACAAAAAGTTGTATAATCTGTTCTCATATCAATGTTGAATGGTACCCCCTAAGAGCTACTGTACTGCTACTGAAAAGTGCTAATATTCCACATAGTCTCTCCACTACTATGAGATTGATAAAAACTGCACGTATAATTACACTAGAATTAGAAACATGCTGTTTAAAATAGTTTTAAATGAAGTGTAGCATGCCACACCACAGGGCATATCAATTTTCCAACAGCATTTCTTCTTGATCTTTGCTGTTGTAAAGTCTGCTCATGTAACTGCACATGCATGTACTTTTTTCCACCCTTTCAATTTGAGTCAAGCACTCTCTCACTCTGTGATGTCGTCACATCATCAAGTAGCCTCCTCTCGGTTGAGTGATTCACCCCTCCTTCTCCCTCCCATCCAAACAGGCCCAGTTCATCGTTCAGTCCATCGGTCAGGCATTCAGCATGGCCTACCAAGAGTTCCTGCGAGCCAATGGGATCAACCCCAAAGACCTAAGCCAGAAAGACTACAGTGACAGCTTGAACACACAGGAGATGTATAATGATGACCTCATCCATTTCTCTAATTCGGAAAACTGTAAAGAGGTAATAAAAGCCCTTGGTAGCTGATCAGGAAACTTTCACAGCAGCAGTTAGTTGTAAATTCAACAGTAGCTCAACTGGTAGTGCATGGCAAGGTCACAGATTCAATTTCCAAGGAGCACACCTGCTGACAAAATGTAAAGCTTGAATGCACTGTAAGTCACTTTGGATAAAATGATCTGTCAAATGCATAAATGTAAATATCTGTTTCCTTGTCAGAGATGTGCTTGCGACACAAAATTGTTGTGATGCTCTTGCGAGAATGCAGGTTTGAGTCTGGCATTTCCCAGTCCCATTCCCCTGCTCTTTTTTTCAGTGGTTGAACGATATAGGTTTTTCAATAGCCGTTGGCCAGTATATATGCATAGTAAATAAATGATTGCAAATTAGTGAGAGACAGGGGAAATAAACAGGTGACAGAGAGAACCCAGCTGACAAGTCATGTGTGTTGGCCGCTGCCATTCCTAGAGCGTTTGAGTGTTTAAATGTGAAGCTTCACCTTTACGCTGTTAAGCGAACGTGTGTTGTGTTATTAATGAATTATTAATGGTTTCGCTGTCTCCCGCTTCCTCATTCCTTGAACCTGTTACAATTGGAATACTGTATAATGCACTTTATAATAAAAGTTTAAATGTCACATTCGTGAGATGTCATTTATCTATACAGAAATGTAAATCTTTAAATATTAGTGGAACTAAAACAAAACGTCGGCCCACTAACTTTTGTCTTGCCTCATATATGCTCAAAGACCAGAAGTCGCATGATTTTAACACTATGGTTTTATCAATACTTATATATTGCTTAATATTAAAATCTATTTATTTTTTAATTTCAGCTTGACTGATAGCCTACTTTTGACTTCTAAACACATTCAGGGCTTTACTATAAACATTCAGGGCTTAATCCCCTGTAGCCCACCCCAGCGCCACCCATGTGTGCATCAAACATTAACAAGGTAATGAACTAATTTCAGTACACAGAAAAGAGAACTACCACTTCCATTAATCAGCCAAGTGAGCATGGTTATCATGTTTTCCCATTAAATTTGGGTCATAGACATATAAGGTTGTCAAGGTTATCTTTGTGACCATGTTGATTTTATACATTTTATTGTCTGTACATTTCTCGTACATATAAGGTAAATTAATAAAAAAATCGATTTAATAACTTGAAAACGTCAAGTGGGGTAACTGTTAAGTATAGCATTGAATAAATTTGAGTGTACACAGCTTAATCATTAATTTCAAAAATGTTTTCGAACACATAAACACACATGTATATTTACTGTATGTGCAGCACAGTGCTCAGTCTGTAAACGCACAGCTAAACATGTTTTCAGTCTGGATTTGAATGTGGCTACTGTTGGAGCACATCTGATTTATATACTGTATATATATATATATATATATATATATATATATATATATATATACACACACACACACACATATAGGTTTTTCCCTTGAAGTTACTTCATTAAACCTTATCAAAATATGCATTTGTTTTTTTTAAATGTCAAATTATCTTATGGTATCTTATGGTCTTATGGTAAGGCTTAGGGTTTTATGGTTTTCTTGTTACATCACAACAGAATGGCTACCTGCATGTTAGTTACACCACCTGATTTTGATTTGGTGGACAAAGTTTTTTAAATAATAATAATAATATTTTAAAACAAAATAATAGTTCTGTAATAGTTCTATAATTGTCTTTCTCCATTTTTATCTTTAATCTGCTGTGAACAGGTTCAGCTAGAGAAGCAGAAAGGAGAGATACTTGGTGTGGTGATTGTGAAGTCGGGCTGGGGCTCCATCCTGCCCACCGTCATCTTGGCATGCATGCTGAACAACGGCCCTGCCGCACGCTCGGGCAAACTCAATGTGGGCGATCAGATCATGGCTGTCAATGACACCAGCCTGGTGGGCCTGCCCCTCGCCACCTGTCAGGGCATCATCAAGGTTTGGACATATGTATTGCTGTATTCATCATAAATGTGCCATAACACAACATTACAACTGTACATATTGTTATTTGTCTGTGAGTACAGTATATGTGTTTGTATGTGTTTCAGGGTTTAAAAAATCACATGCAGGTAAAACTGAGTGTGGTGACTTGCCCACCTGTTACAACTGTCCTTATTAAGAGACCAGACCTGCAGTACCAGCTTGGCTTCAATGTTCAGAATGGCATAGTAAGTGTCTGTGATCAAGGAAGACGCCTTTTTATGTCTGTAGCACATATGATGCATCATTTTAATTTATCCAAAGCATTGATAAAAGAAGCAGATGTCATTACAGAAACTGAGCTTATCTATTCTACTGCTGTGTATTAGCACAGTGGGAATTTTAGTCATATGCCTTTTTATGTCATCCTTTTGTAGATCTGTAGTCTGATGCGAGGTGGGATTGCAGAGAGGGGAGGGGTGCGTGTCGGCCACAGAATAATTGAGATAAACGGACAGAGTGTGGTCGCTATGGCGCATGAGAAAATCGTCCACGCCCTGTCAGTATCTGTAGGAGAGGTACGTCAGAACTTTTGATGAAACATTAGTAACGCTACAGCCTCTGGCAGGGGTGTAAAAGTACAGAGAAATTATACTTAAATATGTGTACTGTGCAAGGTTTGTACTCCATTAAAAATTATCTAGCCACATAGACAGATAATAGACTTTGTCCATTTTCAAGTCAAATTCATGCATATTTAACGATGGTCATATTTCACTCCAAAATTTAAATATTAATTTTTTTATATGAATAAAAGATAATAAATCATAATTAATATAAAAGGTAAGAAATTATATTAATTTTTATTATTTACAATAAGACTTTTTGCATTGTGACAGTATTTTCACGACAGTGAAAGGGATACTGTAGTTCATCAAAAAATGAAACTTCTCTCATCATTTACTCACCCTCATGCCATCCCAGATGTGTATGACCTTCTTTCTTCTGCAGAGCACAAATGAAGATTTTTAGAAGAATATTTCAGCTCTGTAGGTCCATACAATGCAAGTGAATGGTGATCAGAACTCTGAATGTCCAAATATCACATAAAAGCAGCATAAAAGTAATCCATACGACTCCAGTGGTTTAATCCATGTCTTCTGAAGCGATCCAATCAGTGTAGGGTGAGAACAGACCATAATATAACACTTTTTTTCACTGTATATCTTCCTACCTTGCACTCTTCCTAGTGCTTGATGTATGCGCAGAGGTAGATGGCACTATAAGAAGTGTAATCGAGCTTGAAATCACGATCCCAAAGAAGACTGCTGTAATGATATAAACTGAAAAAGGAGTTATATTTTGGTCTGTTCTCACCCAAAACCGATTTTATTGCTTCTGCAGACATGGATTAAATCACTGGAGTCATATGGATTACTTTTATGCTGCCTTTATGTGTTTTTTGGAGCTTAAAAGTTCTGGCACCCATTCACTTGCATTGTAAGGACCTACAGAGCTGAGATATTCTTTTAAAAATCTTCTTTTGTGTTCTGCAGAAGAAAGAAAGTAATCAAATCTGGGACAAGTGTATGAGGGTGAGTAATGATGAGAGAATTACATTTTTGGGTGAACTATCACTTTAAGCACATTACTCTCCCAAATTCTAATTACTGGAATGCTACTTGGTGTTTTACATTTGTTTTTTGTAATTGTTTTCATTTCATTACTATGCTACACTAATTTTTTCATTTTTTTAAAGCAGCTTTACAGAAAATAATGTTATAACAGAAAATGAAGCTGTAATATTTTAGACAAATAAATAAAAAATGAATAAATATTGTATTATATTGTATTTAGACTGCCAGTACACAAGCCAAAGGCTTGATGGTTAATGGAGAAAAATAACCTTGCGAGAAACCAGGCTCACCGTGGGGGCCAGTTCCCCTCTGGCTAACATCATGAATATAATGCTAATATTAGTTATTTGTGTGCAGTGCAAGTCATGGTTTAAAATTATTAAACTAAGTAAATGTTAAGGGTCAGTGTTTAAACAAAGTTTTTTTATGAACTGTAAGATGAATGACTAATGTCTTTGAAGTTCATCCTGGATTAACTGCAGAAGTTCATATAGATGCATTGTCCTTTGTTAGTTGGCTGATGTAGGCTTTTGTTGGCAATTTATTGATTGTCAATGTATTTCGTTTTGAGAGAGTGTAGTCCATTTTTTAACCAAGGTGATGCAGGCAGAAGTCAGTGAGGTGCATCACAGTTCAACTTGAAGCTTGTGGCAGTTCATTTTGGTGAAGTCCATACAGAAAAGAATTACTGAAGTACATTGATTTAAAACAACATAAATTAAATGCAGTACAATAAGTACTACCATGATGTAAAAATAACTGAACTGATGTGTCATTATTTTTTTCCGGATAACAGTAATGAGAATGCAATTATGAGAATAGAGTGCAACAGTCTGATTCCTGAAGTAAAAATCCCATTCAATTTCTCTATATGCTATTTGATTTTTAATGATAACTTATAAACTTTTAAAGACAGACCTACTGTACCATCAGTCTGCGTTATTTTCAACTACATAAAAAAAATAAAAACTTGTTTAATAGTGGAATTCCTGATTACTCTACCCATAGTCCTGAAGAGAGAGCCACCAGTTAGAGAATTGCTTGAAGCTCTGCAGCGACCGCCCAATTCCATGACACACTGCAAATGACAAAATCGCATCAATCTCCCTACACTCTCACAACTACATCTATATTTGTATAAATCTGAATATTTTGTAATAAAATTGTTATATATTTTTTCTATACTTATTAACAACTTTAAATCCATAGTTTTGTATTTTGTTGTCATTTTTTATTTGATTGCGTCATTCGCATATAGACGTTAAGTAAACAGTGTTGAACCTTCATCTTTTTGTCCAGTGTACAAATACTTTTTTGCTTCAAATTAAAGTTTGTAATGTTGTGATTCACTTCAGAGCTGGTTGGTTTGGTTCATGGCTTAGAACTCTTTTATGAAGAATTTTATGAAATACATATGGAAAAAATGGTATAGGAAAAATACTTCGGGAATCAAGACAGCTGAAGGAGTGGGTGGGCATTGCACTCTATTGTAATGAGAATGATGTTACACTGTAAAAAATCTTAATAGTGCTAAAAATAGTCTTAATTATTTTCAAATATAATTTCTTTTGATTTTAGTGTGAAATATGTCCCAGACATGCTCCGATATAAGAGGAAACATTGACGTCACAATGACCTGTATACTATGTAACAAGTACATCGAAGGTCTTGCAAATGTAATTGAGTCAGAGTACAAGTTTTCAGATTCGATAGTACTCGAGTACAGTACAAATTCCCTAAAACATAACTTAAGTACACTAATGAAGAACAGTTAGTACTTTACACTCGTCTCTGGCATGAGTCAGATAAAACGAACCATTATTTTAAACACACAGATTGTACATCATCATTTTTGTAACAGTTTTGCATTCCATTAATTACATGATGTCATTTACTGATGCACTGCATGTTATTAAACTGTTGTACATATAATTTTCTCAACAGATTAATATGAAAACTATGCCAGCCGTCATGTTCAGATTGTTAACTGGCCAAGAGACTCCAGTGTACATCTGAGAAATCATAAAAATGGGAACTTTTGCTGTGTGTTATAAAAAAAATGTACAGCTCCTTCTAAATGACAGAAATATTGCTCATGTTCAAGAGCTATGTCTTGCTTAATGTGGCTGTAAACTGCATGTAAAGATGTATTTTTCATTACAAAGAGCAAAAACGCACACATTCACACCCACACAAAGGAAACTTAAAGTTATAGTTCACCCAAGAATCAAAAATCTGTCATTAATAATTCACACTTATGTTGTTCCAAATTTGTTTTTCAAAGAACACAATGAAATCGTACAATGAAAGTGAATGGTGACTGAGGCTGTAAAGGCCCCGGCACACTCACGGCAAAGTGCTTTTTCGCTCAGAGCCAATAATGTTTGTGAACATTCAGACACCTGCCACAGTGTTGTGAGAGGCGTTCGGAGGAGAATCTAAATATGGGGAAACTCAAGACTAGCCTACATTTAAAACTTCAACTAAAATGACAGAAAAAAAAAGTGTTATCAATGTCTAAGTAGAATTCACACGAAATAATTAAGAAGCTGTTTTAACTACTCTATGATATTTAAAATAATATACAGTATATGCATTAGATAATGTGTAATTTGTAATGTTTACCTTGTGCATTCATGGTGCTTATGCGATAACACGCTATACTACATAATATGCAACGACTACACTCTAGTTGTTGTCACGCAAGGCTTTAAGCACACACATTTTTTTCAGACAACGCAACAAACCAGGATATGATGTCACGTGGGAGGCCTTCTTGTGTAAGTAAATAATAAATCACAAATAACAAATATTATATTACAAATGTTAAAATATATTGTCTTCTCACTTTCCTGCAAAAATAATTATCGCAGCTTTGAAATATGTATCCTTTGAATTGAGCCATGAGGACAGGGTATGAGGTTTTGATCTCCTATTGCTCGCGCATCCTCTTTTTCGTACAAATTCACAGTTCAGAGTTCACCAAGCTTGAACTTTGGTATGCAGCTTAGTTCGAAATTTCTTCGCATGAGCTTGCGTTTCCGCTCTGCTGCATTTGTATGCGTTTGAATGGGAGTGAATGGAGCACAAAGTAGAGTGTAACCACCCCTTTCTGTTATTGTAATTTGTGATGACACTGATACTACTGCAAAGATGGGTGTAGAAAAGAGTGCTAATGGGTAGAATACAGACAAAAGAATAATGATAGGCATATCTCACTTTGGGAAAATGTGTGTGTGGCTTTTGGCTGCAGACGACACATGAGTGAAGCAGCGTATCAAGCAACAAAGTGAATGGGCACTTAAGAGTATTTGAGTAGATTTGATTCATTTTGTAGACTAATTAAACAAAAAAAATCACGTGACATGGAAAATGTCTCTACGTGAACAATCGTACATATGTAGGTAAGTTTGCACCAGCTCGCTATTAAGTCTGCACGCTAGTGTGTTCATGTTGACAGATCTTAACTCACTGAACAGGAATTAGCTGTTGGCACCAAAGTAGGCGGAGCTCCAGGTCAAAGTTTTCCTGAAAGTTCACCCTGGCAAGCTGTTACAAACCACTGAATGAACAAAACCTTAGTTTTGGCCAAATTTGTTCTAAATGACGTCACACCCGTTTGTTCTTCGATTTCGTGTGCAGGGGCCTTAATTCTAGAACATTTAATTTTGTGTTCATCAGAAGAAAGAACATCATATGGGTTTGGAGCAACATGATGGTGATTAAATAATGACCTTTTTTTTTTTTTTTGGACTATTCCTTTAATAACATATTTTTATCAAATGAGTGCTGTTACTTGCCTATTAGAGATTTATTTTTGGAATGCAGTTACCAAATATACTTGCTTGCAAGACTAGACATCATTGTTTATCCATTAGTTTGTATATATGTTATATAGCTTTGGTTCAAGCCTTTCTGAATTTTTCTGTGTACCTTAAAGTAACAAAAGTACTTTTAAATTAACATAGAAAAGCATTAAATCTGGCTAGTTCCGTTTTTTTTTTCAGCACTAAACAAGTTCAGCATTGTGTAAATATTTAAGTGACTGCACTTGAAGTTAATAACTAGGTAGGTCAGTCACTTATGATCTAATTGATAAAGTAGACCCTTATCAATACATTTAATTATTTGACACCCCAAAGATTAACAAGTGACAATGCATGCTAAAATCCAAAGACAGCTGATTACATTTGCTAAAGAGGCTGCATATTTGTTATTTTGGCTGATTTTAGTGTCTTATGAAAAATTAGCCAGCTGTGGGATTGTAGGTACCACACACTGTGAATTAAACTTTCTGTAGATAACTAGTTTAGCATGCTTGATATGCAGTGAAACTAGGATGAGCTGCGCTCATGTTTATGCATGATATGATGATTAAAGATGGAATAAGTTTGAATGGACATTGCCTAATGAATGAAACCCCATCTGAAGGTCAGATATGATGTTATAATTTTGATTAACTTGAGTACGAAGATATGATTTTAGTTTTTTCTTTTTTTGTCAAAATATTAAATTCTAACTGAAAAATGTTACTATGCACAACCTTAACAATAAGCATTCAAATGCATTACACATGAAAGTAATCTATGTATCTATTTTTTTTTTAGTGTTGTCTGTCATCAAATGTGTATATTAAAAGATTGTGTGCATATTATTTCATTTAACCAAAAAGATCACAAAAATGACACATTTGAGATTTTGTATTTAATTTTTTGCAAGTAGCATTATGTACATATTTACATATTAATACGCAGGTACAAGAGGAACAGTACAATTCTGTATACTGTACATCTGCTCACAGCAATTCAGTCTGCAAGTTTTCGAGTAATGGCAATGGGCGGAAACAAACAGTCTCTCAAAGCCTCTGTAAAGACAAAGAAAAATTGAATAAAAACAAGTTCATTTTATGAAACAGCAACAATTCTGAGTGATTTAAAGCAAGAAATGGACGTACAGTTAATGTCATGATCTGGGGTTCCTTGCTGTTTCCTTTCAGGGTGATGTCTTCATAGATCACTCCCTCTAGAAAGCCTGTGTTAAGGTAGCCTTCACCGGTGTGGCATTCCTCATCCTCAGTGTCCACGCCCACACTGAACGCTTCCCTTATCCTCGCAGGACATAGACAATCAAGTAGCACCACTAACAAGCCAATCACAGTGCACAGCAAACCTAAAAAACACCATAATCACTTTGAGTAATATCTGAACACACCAGACCATGAGATATCATAGCTAGGTATATTAGACTAGGTATGTTAGATTTGTAATTAAGTCATGTTAAAACTACACAGATTAATTACACATCAAACTTTCCAATAAAAAGTCTGAGATGGTTCTCAATTGGTTTTGCTTAAGGACCCAGATTTCAAAATGTACATTAAGGGGCAAGATCACTTCTGATGCCCTCGCCCTGACTGACAGTGAAAGGATCAACGGGCACTCCACTCCCGGACCGAAGACATAACGTTCAATGTTGCCCCCCTAAACATACAAGTGCCCCACCAAAGATTGCATCCTAGTCCCGGCCCTGCTAACCACCTGCAATGTAGTTTAAAGCAGGCGCAATCAGTGCTGAAATTGTACTGCATCTTGAGTATATAAATTAAGTCACTGTTGTTCCTTTACACGCAAACACGCCTTTCTGTGTAAGTTAGGTTTTTATAGATTGCACTTAGAGTAATTCACAAAACAGTAGTTAGTGATGCTGTTCAGCCCTGCCAAAGTGTGTCAAATAATGGTGGTCTGCTGCATCCTTTCCTATATAGCACTCAGAATCGGCCCACAAGATCGGAATTGCGCATGCAAATTGTGTTTAGCAGCGATTTTGTGGGTTTGCACCGTTACCTGATCTGCATAATTAATTCTTAGTGTTAGTGACTATTATCATGACATGGGATAAATAGGGAAATTGACAAATTTGTTTTTTACATTCTCATCAGTTTTTGATGGATTTGTGCTGTAAACCAATAATTCAGTATGCAAAACAAATTGTGGTCGGCACAAACCATGTTTAGCCTCATTGCTAGTGAACCCATTTTTAATATAGTCTAAGCTGGATTTCCTTTGACCTTGTTTAGATGTGTTCATGATTTTTGAAGAAGAGGGCATGTCACACAACTTGTCCATATTGGCATCTGCCTTATTTGGCTAGCTTCTACCAACTGACTGCTAAATAGGAGACAAAATACAATAGGGTTGGATTGGACACATGGCCTTTAATGTCAACAACAAAAGCTACAGGAAACATTTTCTCCTCCCTTTTAATGACCCAACCAAATCGCTTGAAGAGCACAGTATTCTTTTCTCTTGACATATTTCCAAAGTTCCTTTCAAAGCAAATCAGTCTACTTGGCAGCCATCTTGGGAGCGCTCATGGGCAGCTGTTTTCTATGGATACATGCAGATATCTACTTGAATGGGGAAAGACCGAAATCTCCGGTTGGTCAATATTACGATCTAATAAAAGTATTTCAAATAAACAGTTAATTCTGGCAAGAAGGATATCATAAATTGTGTTTTTGTTTAGCTCAGTACGCACTTTAAAACTACATTTTTCAGGTTGGTCCTGCTAATGTGCATGTGCATTCTCGAGTTAACTGACAGAAAATGTCTCTCTTTTACCCACAAGTCAGGACTTCCTTTTCCAATTTCTCACATTTACTCACATGGTCCATATCATAAACTTTCTCTGTGTATTTTGTATTGAAATTGGAGGTTTGGGTGGGATATATCGAAGGGTTCATTCCCTTTTTTAAATGGCTAATTTAGTTTCATCACACCCATGAACCTAACTAGTTGGTTGCAGGTGGTATTAGGGGGAGAGACATTCTCATTCTAGAAAGCATTTGATTGGACAAAAATCTATAGTGCAGGATGATTCATAAATATTTTTGATCCATCTTCTAGGAAACGAAAGACTAAAATTTAGCATATACTGTAGATGACTTCAAAGCTAATAGAGTTCTCACAAAAACTCACAAAACATTTTGTGAAATACATTTTGTAAATCGGCTTAATTATTTTGATATCCTAACTATGCATGATTATATTGTAATTTTATTATTGTTATTTAGCATTGCTTTCCCTGCTGAGACCCACCAGTTGAGAACCACTGGTTTGAACTAACTTCATTATATCAAAATACTTTACATTCCACCTTTTCAGTATAAAAGTGGTTTCGTCAGTTGTACACTTTCCCACAAGGAGCATTTACCAGTTGCCAAAGCAAGCCAGAAGGACTGACTATAGTCTGTCCTGAAGGACTCTGCACCTATAGTGAAGTTACACTGGGGCAGGTTGTATATCGTTGAGAAGGAAGCCATGGAGAAGAAGATAAAAGCAGCCGTGGCTATCATCATGTAGCCAGCGTAGAGGATGACGGGCATTGAGAAGAGAATATTGGCCACCAGCCAGTTAACATACAGTCAACACAAAATTCTTTGTTATGTAATGTCATTACATTACATAGCAACATACTGTATAAAAACCAAGTTGCATCTGCAAGCAAATGCTGAATTCCTTTAACTATCAACATGGTCAATGTGAAATGTTAAATCATTTTACTCAGTGTGACGTATTTCCGACTGCAATACTGACGGAACATGATTTTATCCATCTGGAATTAATTGGATTGCGAAAAGTGGTTACTATATGACAGATGATGGAGGGGAGGGATTGAAAAGTTTGAAGGATTTGCGATGTCAGCTGAAAAAGAATGTTATTTCAGAGGTAGAGCAAAAATTATATTTTGATAAGAGATTACCAAGACAAACATGTTTTTATTTGGACAAATATGCACCGATTAATCATGTACAACATGACCAGAAAACATGATTTTGTGTCATTTACAAAAGTGATCCCACCAATTTGCACATGATACAGTATGTCAGTGTTTGACCTTTTTAATCTAGAGTTAATGTCGTCAGTGTTTTTTTTGTGTTTTTTTTTTTTATCATGATGATGGCATGGTAATAATGCATTATTTTAAAGGAATGTTCTGGGTTCAGTACAACTTAAGCTCAATCGACAGTATTTGTGGGATAATGTTGATTACCACAAACATTTATTTTCTTTAAAAAAAGCAAAAATTGAGGTTACAGTGAGGCACTTACAATGGCAGTGAATGGGGCCAATTTTGGAGGGTTTAAAGGAAGAAATGTGAATCTTATAATTTTATAAAAGCATTTGCATTCATTCTTCTGTTAAAACTCATGTATTATTTGAGCTATAAAGTTACTTAAATTGTCATTTTAGGGTTTGTTGACATTACATCATCATGGTAACAAAGTTGTAAAATTGGCTATAACTTTACACAGAAAAGGTTAGTAAGCGATTTTATCACACTAAAATCATGTTAACACTAATATTGTTTGTCTTGTGGCTAAACTTTTGAAAAAGTGAGTGTTTTAACATTCAAAAATTGGCTCCATTCACCTCCATTGTAAGTGCCTCACTGGAACTTTTAAAGAAAAGGAGGGACGAGTCAAAATAAATTCTTGTGGTAATCAATATTATGCCACAAATGCTGTTGATTAAGCTTAACTTGTATTGAACCTGGAATATTGCTTTAAGGAAAGTGACTCGCCTCTAAGTGTGATGTTGATTCCATATAGTCCCACATGTAGTCCCACCTCAGCTGAAACCATTGCGTTACTGAAGGATTTGTAGGTAGCATTGGCCCTTATGCTGGCTTCAGCCCAGTCCCCAGTAAAATTCAGCACTGTAAACAGGAAAAGTTTAAAAACCAGATATACAACTACGGAATTAAAATGTAAGATATGTTATGCAAGCTCTTATATAATACAATTAGATAACTGGACCTAAAGACATATTTATTTCCAGTTCTTTCAGCTGACAGCTACAAAACGTGAGGTATGTTACTTCTTATTTCAATGTTATAGTAGGACTAGTAGATAAATATATATCTATAATGGACCCTGAATGTATTTGAACACTTATTCCACACTTAAGTAGCCTACGAGAACATTAGATATATAATACTGTTCAAGTTCAAGACAAAATCTATTTGGACATTTTCTTGTTGTCAGACATTAGTGGGACATGTCTATAGTTAATGTTATGAACTACACCTGTGTGAACTTCAGGGGAACAGACTTCATATAGTACATCCACTAAAAATCACCTTGGCACCAGCTGGTTAAAAGTAATTGCTAAAATGGCTCAGAAAAGTTATGTTTGTTATGAGAAAAGGTCTAGCATCTTATTTTGTTATCTAATACAACTGATACATTTTAAGTTTAAGTGTCCAAATAGTTTTGGATCCAACTTCTGCCAGTTGCCTTCTAGATTTGCTGAAGGACTTACTCAGAGAAAAGAAAATGACTTGAAATACTCACCGACTAAAACAACTCCAGTAAATATACTAATGATTATCCTGAACATCCAGAGCAGTCTCTGAAAAAAAAAAAAAAAAAAATATATATATATATATATATATATATATATATATATATATATATATATATAATTATTTTTTTCTTGTTTTCTTACTTTTTTTTTTTTTTTCACAAATTGAAAAGATCTTCATTGTAAGTCAAAACACTTGTAATTGCCTTATTCTTCTTTGTCATATTAAAGAGCAAATCAAAACTTTCACTCTTAAAAATAAAGGTTCCAATTAGAACCAAAAAGGTTTTACAGCTGGATGCCATAAAGGGGAATCTGTTAAAAAAGTTCCACAAAGAACTTTTATTGTGTAGTTATTTAGAAAATCAGCATGTTTTGTTACTTTAAAAAAACCCAAACCAATATGCTGACCTAGAGAACCTTTAATGTAAAATCAATAACTTTTTTTAACCCTGTATGGTACGGTGTAGACATACATCAACAATTTATTTTTTCACTTTCTCACCTTTCATGAAAAAATTAAATATAATGCATTATTGGAAATGAAAGGACAGTCTTTAAAGTAATTTTGATTTTGTCTTCAAGGCTGTTTTTCCCAGGGTCACACTTACGACCTGCTGAAGTGCTCCACAAATTGCTCTATTAAACTATTTTCGGTATGTTTCTTTGACATCATTTCTGCATCTTTGGTAAGTTAATTAAATGTTGTTGTTTACTGATCAAATTTATCTAACATACTGTATTTTTACAGAAAATTTAGAAAATATTTATGTTGGCAAAAACAGTAAAAACATCCGTGCCAAACACTGAAAAGCTTATATATCCATATTGCTTCCGTGCGTAAGCTTAAAACAATCAAATTCAATGAAAGAAAAAGCCTGCACACAATGTCCATAGAAAGAGACTTCAAGGATATTTAGGCCAAAAAAGTGCCAAAGTGTTCAGTGCAGGAACAAAACGTTAATTAGTGTCCAAGTAAAAACTTTTATAAGTTATAGTATATATAATTTATGAATTTTATATTATAAAAATGTTATGTTGCCATATGGCAACACTGTAGCACAATGGAAACATTGCCATATGGCAACCATGCCATACAATGGAATTGCACTAATGCATTTGCCCACTGAGACTCTCTGTAGATAGTATCATCAATTATATTTTTGCATTTATTAATTTATTTGGAAACGTTTACCATTTTACGATTGCATTTATGCATAGCATAATCTTGGTTTGTTTTTCTTATTTTCAGACAAAAATGAACATGGCAATGTTTTAGGGAAAAGGCGAGAAGAGTGCACAAGTTAGCTCTTCCAGTTGACAACAGCGAGGACAAGCTTGGCTTTAGTGATACTGAAGAATGCATGATAAAGATTCACTCAATTTTAGTTTGAAGATGTTCCAAGTGTATATATATCCTACATTAATGAATCAAGAAATGTTAATATAATTCAAAGAGAAATTGATATTTTTTTGAAAGAAAAACTATTTTTGGACCTTTTTCCATTGTGGTACAGAGTTGCCAAATGGCACCTTTAACGTTTCCAAAAATGTCTTCTTGTTTTTGTTATTAGAGCAGTTTTATATCAGAAAACCAAATGGGAGAAAATATTCCATTGTTAGAACACAGGAGTGGTTGTCTCCAAAGAACTATATTGACAAAATGGTTATTGATAAGAAGATTCTTTGTGGAACCCATGTGCAGTGAAGAACCATTGAAGAACCTCTATTCATGAGAGTGTTGGAGAAGATGCATTGCTTTTGAAATAAAGTATTCTGGACAAGTTGGTCCTAATCGAGCAGCGCTTACCGATTTTCCACGTATTCCCGGCAGAATGAGCAGGAAACTGACAGCCAGAACCGAGAAAACCAGGATCACCACCAGCAGGCTGATGTCGATGATGAACGGGCTCCTTTGTAGCGGGTAGAAGGGGTAAATGCCATCGTAGAAAGTCATGTTCTAAAGCTGAAAGCAGGACAGTGTTGGCCAGCGGCTCAGTTACCTGAAGATTACAGATAACAGTCCATCTCCCTCTAACACATTCATATGGCTTCAGATCCGTCTTTAAAACTGCTATACACAAAGCACAGACTTAAAAATACATATATGAGCTATATGCATAGAAACGCTACTTTCACAACAGCCCGTTACTATAATGCAAATGATACGGCTCAGGTAAAGTGATCCTGATGCGCTGCAGGTGAGCGCACTTTGATGTTTTTGTGCACGTGAAAGATGATACATAGATCAACACTGTAAAGGACATTGGATCTTCTTAAAGTCTTGGCTGTAACTTAAAAGAGTTTTATAATGCTCTACTCAACGGTATGCCGCGTTAGGGGCCGTTCAGCTAGACGAAGCGCAACGAATAGAGCGGACCGCAGGTGTCTCGAGACGCGGCGGCCAAAGTTCTATCTAACAACTGACGGGTGCAACAACGCGTTCGGTGTGAACAGCCCCTCACAACTCACATGTAAATGCAAGGAGCGCCGTAAAATCGCAAGGGAAAAGTTGTGTGCTTGAAATGAGGTTATCCGGCCGGCGCACTTCTTTTATACGGTCACACTTCCTAATTATAGCTTTGATTTGCATTGATCGTATTTCCAGAGAATAGAGGTGTCAACCGCGCATGACCATCCCTTCAGTATAAACAGGCAGGTGTGGATGAGGTTCGGAGCTCTCATTCAGACTTTTCCTTTTGTTCTCTCTGCCATTCGATTTATTAGCTGATACGGACGGGTAAGTTGAATTCTAGTATTATATAAAGGCAGATGTGGTTATGTTTTTTGTTTATTTGATTGTTGGCTTTAATATTTGTGCTCAGCATTGTGTTTTGTCATTCTTAAAGCTGTTACGCACAGTACTGAGCAGTGAATATGTTTTCTCTCAGAAATGAAGTGCTCTTGCCTAGGTGAAGAGGTGCTTCATTGGTTTGCAAGAATGGGTTTGTTTGAGGCACTCTGGAGGACTTTCACTGCACTATCTGTTTTCTCTAGAGCTATTTGTGAGTTCAATGTCATTTTATTCATTTATTTACTTATTTAACCACTTATTGACAGTGGCCCCAAAGTCTCAGACTGAAAATCTGTAATTGAAAATCTAATTTAGATCTTGATATAAATAGAAAGTTTTAGGATTTTGAAAAAAATCAAAAACAAAATAAAGTTACAATGTAAATTGAGCAAGAAATATTTTAGATTATGCACTATTTCTAGGTCATTTGCACAAAAGGTTAGACTTCTTTAACTCCAAGATGCTGTTTGGAACTTTCTCAAATCAGAGAATGGTGTCATCACGAGTCCAAGCTACCTTAAAGCAAAAGAAAACTGAAACTGAAATTGAATAATGAATTTGGAAAATTTAGTTCATTTGGAAAATGAAGCCAATACTTAGAAATTCTGTCATTTTTTGTTTGTTTTTTTTATTCAAATTTTCACTTAAATTATATTGTGCTGATAATGACTAGTAATTTGTAGTGGGAATAATAATAAAGATTTAATTAAAAATATAAACTTCCATTTCTTTAGTGGCCTCAGACTTTTGGACCTGACTGTATATATTTATTGTAGAATGATATTTATTTGATTTATTAGCCTTGATTGATGCAAAACCTCATTACAACTCCTTGCAACACTTAATAATAACTTTTTTAAACAAAATAAAATAATTAAAAAAAAAACATTACATTATGTTATCTTTAACAGATCATTGTATAATGAATAGTTCATATTCAAATGAAATATTTCCTATTCAGATGAACAGGAAAACATGAAATCTTGTGACTTTCATACACATTTTTATATACTCTTAATTGGCATAATCTGAGACATTGGGTAGCACTGATGTATATGTATCTTGCTCCATCACAAGAAACTTTAAGTTAACATTGCCATATTCTACTTGGATTGTAAAGTGAAAGTCTCATTTGTTTGTCTGAAGTGTTCAGGTGACAATCACGGCAAACACTGTAAAAAGTCAAAAGTGCAAAAAAATTACACATTGTTGTGCAACAGTCTAAAATGTACATGGAATATTGATCTGTTAATCATCATTAATATTTGTTAATGACTCATTCATGGAAACTGTCATTAAAGTCTTGCCAAACTCTCTGTGATCCTATTCAAACAGATGCCAATTCTGCCGTTACCTGGGAAGTACAGAGGTATGATGGATGGTACAATAATTTGGCATATCATGATCGCAGGGCTGTAGGTCAGTGTTAGTACTAATAGTAGTAATAGGCCTATCTTTTAAATAAATCTTTTAAAAATAGTCAGTTCTAATCATGTTGCCCCTGCAGATGCAACTCTGGTACGCATCTTGACGGCGCAGTATGCTGATGGAGTTTATCTGCCGCGGTAGGAACCACATCTGCCCAACCCCCACTGCATAAGCAGCACTGCCATGAGCGGCCAGTCCGGTCTGCTGTCCTACAGGAACAGAACTGTTCCCTCTGTGTCTTTTGGTGAGTGACTCTCTCATTTAAACAAAATTCAACCTGTTGATTGACACACAGCCAACCCTTTCATATAGTATCAAGAAATGTAAATGTTGTGCAGTTTAACTTAAATCAAAGGTTCCAGTTAGAACCATTAGAGTTTGACAGCCTGATGCCATATAGGAGAACCTGTTTAAGCTCCACAAAAACATTTTATTCTCTAGTTCTTTAGAAAATCATCTACTGTATGAACACAGAAACCTAAACGTTGATCCGAAGAGCCATGCAAAAGCAGAACTTTTTTGAAGTTTCATTGAACCATATAGTCTACTCAAGAACAATTTGAAAAGGGTTGATAAAAAGAGGTTTTTAGAGATTTTATCACACTAAAATCATGTTAACACGCATATTGTTTACGTTTTGTGGCTATACTTTGAAACAGTGTGTATTTTAACGTTTACGCATTGTCCCCATTCACTCCCACTGTAAGTGCCTCATTGTAACCCAGATGTTTTTCTTTTTTTTAAGAAAAAGAGGGACGAGTCAAAATAAATTATTGTGGTAATCAACATCATGCCACAAGTGCTGTTGATTGAGCTTAACTCGTATTGAACCTGGAATATTCCTTTAGTAAAGTAGCAAGTCATGGTTGTGACAAAGACTATTAGGTGACGAGGTGTCCCATCCCAGCTTCATTCTTCAATAGGAAATAGCTTACTTCAACACAGGAAAGAACACTGTGCTTGTCAAGCCATTTTAAGGGGTTTTTAAGTATGTAGAAATAAAAATAAAAGCAATCAGTTGCTCCATTTGGGGCTTCTATTGTTAGGATACTCATACTGTCTATTCTTTTTACAGACATAATCTCACTTATCACTAATAGACAGGAAGTCATAAAAGAAGGAATATGACAGGAAGTCAGATTGTGTAATCTGTGAATTACATAGACATATGAAATGGTCATAGATCAAGAAGCATCAAGACTTAATCATAGATATCTCGTATCATGCTCCAAAATGATTAATACATACGGAAATGTCATACTCCTTTGAAAGGAGTACTACAAAACTGAGCCATCACAAAATGAATTACATATTGATGTGTCCACACAAGAATGAAACATGTGATTCATCATGGGTTTCAAATGATATGATGAATCATTAAACTTCTAATAAAAACAGTGGGACTATCAATGATATTCTCACAGGGGTGCAGTAACGGTGGGGAAGGTTAGGATGATTCTTTGTATATGTACATATTTTACTATAAAATAAGCTTAATGACAGTGCAGTGTTTATAATTTACATTAAGATGATTTCTGATAAGTACAACCATAGAAATTAAAGAGTTTTAGGGTTTTACAAGTACTGTAAACACAGTAAATCCTACTTGTTGCAAAAAACATGTGACTTCTCTTTTAAATAATTTTTTTTCCATAGGAAACTCCAATTAAAGTTCAAATGAATATATCATGGCAAACATATTAAGGATTATCATCCAGGCATGCTTATTATATGGTGAACTCTTTCCACACAAAAACATTTTCAGGTTTCTGGTGTCAAACCTTCCAAGGATTTCAGAACAAGTTGAAATCTGGAGGAAGTTTTCAGTTCAGAAAGTTACAGTATGTTTTAATAGCACATACTGTAGAACTCTGTAATTTAAACATCAAGAAAAATTTGATTTGACATGATTCACCCTTTAACACATGCTCTATGGTAATGCATTAGGTTACCATGTAAGGTCTGAGATCTCGGAATCCCGAAGGCCTGGCTGCCCTCCTGAGTTCATGCATATTGAGGTCCAAAAAGAAGACCCCTTTGAGCCAAGAAGTCTTTGGCTCAAACTCCTCAAAACCAGTCCTACTCCAGTTCCAGCGAGCAGAGTGGGACCCTAGCATGGGCAAAAGTCCCAACAATCCCCGCACACAGGTAATACACATGACAGGATATTTATAAATAGAGTCACAACATAGCATTGGCGTTTTAGAATGAACCTCTTCAGATTTTGATCCTCCTATAATTCTTTCAGGTAAATCATGTGACGCATGGATCGATGGCAGTTCAAACTATGGCTCCTCCAGCTCCTGGTGCGATTCTGTGAGAACTTTTTCCAAAGGTCTCTTGGCTTCAGGCTCCTCACAGGATATGTCCAGGTGTAGCAGTAGTGGTTACCTCATGTGGAGTGCACCTGACCCCACCACTGGCCCTGGCTCTCAGGAACCCTACGGTAACAAATTAGTGATGTTTAGTAGACTTCTGAAATGAGTTTGAGTTTGCTGACATTGGGTTGATGAACAATAACTGTAGTAACTATGGTATTTTTGCAGAAAATATGGCTACCATGATACATTTTTGTAAGGGCTTCAATTAACAGTATTTTGGCTTACGTTTTTGTATCAGCAAGTTTCAGTCAAATCCAGTCTGAATCTAGTTTAAATCCCTTTCTTTGTGTACATTTTATGTGCTTATTCTCCTTTATGCACTGGCATGTGTCACTAAAACCCATAACAAGCCATAATTGCTGTGAATAATTATGTAATGCCATTGAGAGACTAATGTGTAGTTTGTAAAATGTTGTTAATGAACCATAGCCGTTGCTCAACTTAAGCCCTCAGTATGATACATAGTGTATAGGCCATACATTTTTAAATAGCCTTTAATCTATGTAAATTATCCTATTTCATTGTTGGAAAAATCTTCCAATTTGTTTTATACATTAAACGTGTATTTCAGGTTCAGTACAAGTTAAGCTCAATCGACAGCATTAGTGGCATAATGTTGATTACTGCAAAAATCCAGGTTACAGTGAGGCACCTACAATGAAAGTGAATGGGGGCCAATTTTGGGAGGGTTTTTAAGGCAGAAATGTGAAGCTCATAATTTTATAAAAGCACTTACATTAATTCTTCTGTTAAAACTCATGTATTATTTGAGCTGTAAAGTTGTTTAAATTGTCATTTTTACAGTCGTTTAGGGTTTCAGGATTTGTTGACATTGCATCGTCATGGCAACGAAGTTGTAAAATTGGCTATTACTTTGCACAGAAAAGGATAGTAAGTGATTTTATCACACTAAAATCATGTTTACACACATATTGTTTATGTCTTGTGACTATACTTTTGAAAAAGTGAGTATTTTAATGTTCAAAAATTGGCCCCCGTTCACTTCTATTGTAAGTGCCTCACTGTCTCCTCGATTTTTGCCTTTTTTAAAGAAAAGGAGGGACAGGTCAAAATTAATTTTTGTGGAAATCAATATTGTGCACTAATGCTGATGATTGAACTTGTATTGAACCCGGAATATTCCTTTAATATATAATCTCCTCTCCTAGCTTAATATGCAGAGACAACTATAAGTTATCCGTAGGTTGATTTCCCTGATAAAAGTAAATACCATGTTGCTTGAGCATTCCTACTACTCCAACAGTTCACTAACTCACAACAATTCACAGCAAAAAAAATCACTGTCCAGGACTTTCACTTCAACTGTTCCTCACTGGTGGAATGACCTGTCAAACTCTACCTGAGCAGCTGTTCTCTAACATCCTTCAAAAAGCATCTAAAGACACAGGTCTTTTAAATACTAATCAACTTGCAATGCTTTTACTATTAGGTAATACCATTTTACTATCAATAGCTGACATATTCTCCGAAGCATCAGAATATTTTTAATGAATGCTCACAAATTGTGATGCGATGTTCTGCAGCAACATCTTGACATGTGCAGCATGCAAAGTGTGGTTTTCAAAGTGTTTTTTGTGTGTCCTCAGAGTTTGGGAATGCCTGGGCCAAGGAGGACATCTTTTCGGTCACCGAGGGAATTATTTGGTTTCGCTACCACAATTACCTGGCCAACAAACTGTTTGAGGAACACCGCTCTTGGTCGGATGAAGAGCTTTTCCAAAACGCCCGAAAGAGGGTTATTTCCACATTTCAGGTAAAGCAGATTTTCCTCTATTATTGAGTCACTTCATGCAATAGGTTCCAATTTACTACATGATAGTATCTTTTCTTTCACTTGACATTCCTTTAAAGACTAGTCTATGAAAACAGTGATACATCTTTCTAGATTTCTGCAAATATGTGTCTTTCCTCAGAATATAGCATGCTACGAGTGGCTACTGGCCTATCATGACTCCTTATTCAGGTGAGAGGCCTGTTTGTGTGTGTGTGTTTGTGGACATGCTAAAGTAATCTGTGGTTTGTCTCAACCCCAGACAGCACGGCCACGGACCGTTCGGTGTCAGGTTTATGCAGCGACCTCGCTCCCATGGCGATTGATGATCCCATTGGTCTGAAGGGTTGGGGGGGGTGGGGGGTGGGGGGTGGTATTGAGTGTCAGGGGTTGAGGGCTTCTGAAATAGCCCTGGAAAGAGACAAAAAACTCATAGAAAAGTGAATGAGAGAAATCATACTTAAAGTGGCAGCTGTACAAATTATTGTCCCACCATTATATTGCCATTGTTGTCAGGTTTTATTGGTAATTTGAAACTGAAACACAATCATGTCAAACAGTTCGGGTGATTTTAGTAAGGGGAGGGCCTGTCTAGGTATAAGCATTATACATGGCTGTTTAGGGCCCTCAAGCCACCAGGGGGCCCTAGTCAGAAATATGGGCCCACCCAAAGAGGACACCCTGAAAACAAGGTAAAGGGCTGATAGAATGAGCACTTTTGAGAAAGAACTAGCTGTTGGATTTAAAAAAAAAAAGGTATGGAATCACAGCTGGGCTTGCACTGGAAAGATGCTACCGTAAGTGTCTGATTTTTCTGTTTTCATCATTGAATGTTGTACGATAATTATTGAAGGGCATTCCATTTGTCATGGCCATTTGTCAATTTACATTGTAATTGATTTATTCAGGGTCATCTCATTAGTGTTATAGGCATAAGTTCACACATATACAGTATTTTTATTAGGGCTGTCAATTAGAGGTAGGCCGATATATCGGCTTCCCTTCTGGGATTTTATTTATTTAGGACTCTTTGTCTGTGCACATTATAGTAAGGAAAGAATAAGATTTCTTTTGACATTTTCTATAAATCAATTTTAAAAACTATCGGCCGATTAATCTGTTATCAGACTTTCCCACCACCTTTGTTGTTGTATCGGCAAAAGCCACTATCGGTCGACCTCTACTGTCAATTGATTAAAATTTATGATCAAATTAATTACATGATGTGCTGATTAACTAATCCTATTAACCACAATTATTTGCATATCAATATTTACTGCAAAAGGCCCCCAAATTAAGGTAATTTTGAAATATAATTATAAATATAATATAATTCAGACAATTCAAATAAATTACATCATACTGTCGAACAAACAAGTAAAGCATTTAGATAATACAAAAAGTGTCTTTAAAGGTTTGGGTGTCTTTAGGTTAAATTTGCATGTAATTTGATACTAGAAAATGGTTGCAAACCAATAGCGATGTTTGTAGATTATGGTTTACAGGCCCACACCAGTGGAATCCCGGAGACCTCCCTGGTGGGCGTGCTCATGTCTCCCGGATCTGCGGCTGCCATCTCTTTACTGGTTCCCTACATGCTCTTAACTGTGTGACGTAACCTGATAACCATGTTCAGGGAGACTTTTCTCTAAAGATGCATCCCATTTGATGCTGCCATCGACCTTCATCACCACATGGCTATGACTGCTGTCATCCTCACAGGTCACCTGCTACATACGTCTCTGCTTGTGTCAGAAAATAACTTTTTATGAATGGGTAATATATTCCCCCTATAATTGTTTTTTAGAGGAATTTTTAACTTTTTATGTGGCCATTTTTTTTCATAAGTCATATAAAATCAGCATGTCGCCTATTACAGTGCAGATCATCCAATATTTTTATTCAATAACTTCAAATTCAAATTCTTAAGTCTGTAGATGCTTTTTAATAATGTAAATGCCTGGAGCCTGTGTAATTTTAATTATAAGAAAGTCCCAGATCTTTCTGAAATATTAGCTAAAAGCAGCTTTTCCTGATCTTTTATGGTTTTCATAATATTACCAAAAATCACCTTTAGAAGGTCTCATACAACAATTTGGAACATATCATTGGAACAAAACTTCTTTTTTTTTAATTTAACCATGATATGAATCAGTGTAAGAAGTAAATGAATTATCACTTAGGTCGTACTCCATAGCATGTTTTTATGGTATGTATGACTCGAAAGTAAAATTCCACAATGCACTTTTTTTTCTCTGTAAATGATGCTTTAATTACCAACGATCAAAGTTTTATTGCATACTAGAAACTTTCCTTAAGCTGTTGTGTTGTAATATATTAATCATAAGAATATAGTGGTCTTTGCAAAGGCAAGCATCACTATCACTCTTACTTGCATTTTCTTCAGTATATATAGAAATCTTATTGTTGCTTTTTTGTTTAATGTTTCTCTGGTAAGTCATTATGATCCTCTGCTCATGCTTTTCTGTGTTTTACTGCAACACAGTTGTTCACAGTTTGGGTCACATGGTCAATGTGTACATCATCTGCATCAGTGACCTCCGCATGCTTGCTTGTTCCCTAGAGTCTTCTCCAACAATGGGTAATTCATACTGTTCATCTAATAGTCTATCAAAGAAAAACTTGATGTGACTGTTGGCATATGCATGGCTTTAATATTCCCTAAAGAAGTATAACCTACTCTGTTAGTGGAGGAGAATTGTTCAAGATGCCATGTGTTGATCGTTTTCAGGTCTGAGCTTCCAATGAAATGAACGTTTTTGTTTTTCAAGACAGTGCCAGGTATACAGTAGCTGCACATGAAATTGAACATTGAAAACCAGTATCCTTTTTACAGAAGATGTTTGTGGTTGTATGATTTGTACTGTACTGTATGTCTTCTGTATTTCTCAAAAAATTTTTTCTCAGGTCTCACGGGGGTCCTTTTACTTTTAAACTTTGTCTTAATGTTTGTCTTCGTCTTGCATAATTTCAAACGCATCAGCTTTAGAGGATTCTGGGTCACACACTACCTCTATGTGCTAGTGAGAAACAAAACCACAGTTGCACAATTGAGTGGTTTTGAAAATTAAGATTTGTTCAACAGGTTATTTTGGTTGCAACCAGGGTCCAAAATTAACTCTCCAAGCACCATATGAAAGTAAAAATGGACTTGGACAAATAAAATAAAGTTACTGTCCAGTTTGACAGCAACTATTAGGAATTGCAAAATAATACATTCTTCAAATCACAATGTAAGGGCATTAATCCAACCCTCTATATACAGTCAATGTGAGTGAATCAAATTAAAAAGGATACAAAATGGCCTTCTAAGGATGAGCTAAGTGACTTGCACATCCTCTAAAAAAATGTACATCAGCAGAAATTTAATAGTTTCTTATGCTTTGTAAATTTGCAAAATGTTCAGAATTCCTTGACAGGTGATGTTTCAATTGGTGTGACAAAATAACCTGTACTTTTTGCAAAAAATATTCAAAATTGTTAAATAAGGCCTTTTGTCATGGAGATAAAAATATGGTAACACTTTACATTAATGTTCCCTTTGTTAAAGATTTATTAAGAGGTTCATTAATGACTAGTCATTTACAAATGCATTATAAATAATTGAGATGCAGTTTCAACATGAATAAAAAGGGCAACTTTTATGCAATACTTGTCAGTGAGCATTTTTTTAACTTGCATGTTATAAATGTGTAATAAATTCACTAATTCATGCTTAATCAAAAACATAAACTGCCTTAATTCATGATTTGTTACAATGCAGCAAATATAGATCATAGTGAGATTAAAAGTAGAAATTATGTCATTTTGCTAAATAGGTTTCTAATGTTGGCATCTCCTTAATAAATGGCTCATATGTGTCCACTTTACAATAAGGTACATTTTCATAGGTTACTAATGTTGAAAAGGTGTTAAGCATTTATAACATATGAATTTGTGCAGGTATTGCATGAAATTCACCCTTTTTTATACAAGATGTTTTAAATGCATATCAGTGGTTCAGAAAGCATTTGTAAATGAATTAATATTCATTAACAAACCCCTTTATAAACCCTTAACAAAGGTAACAGTAATGTAAAGTGTGACCTTAAAAGATTAACTAAATATTGCAAAATACAGTTTCATGATCACCAAGAAATATTAATTAATTTGTATTGTTTAGGACAATAAACATGAATAAACACCACATTTTTCTTATATAAATGTGCCAGATTTAGCTAAAATAGCTCATTTTCATCTGCTGTCCCTGTCGGCCTTTAAGTTTTCTCAAATTTTCCACCATCAAAAAATGAGGTGGGCTCTGATTCTGATATTTAATTGCCTCTTGATGTTAAGCTCTAATAGTACAAAACTGTTGTAGTAGGAAAAGCCTGAGCTATCAGAAAATGGATCAATGTATATTGACTCCTCTTTCATCTCTTCTCTCCTTTTGGCAGATGGTGATTCATGGTAGCTATGCTCCGCTTCAAGAACTCCGCTTTCATATCTACCTGATTCCCCCCGGCCTGCTCTTTCTCCTGGACAAGCTCATCAGCCTCAGCAGGAAGAAGGTGGAGATCCCAGTGGTGAAAGCCAAGCTGCTGCCCTCAGGTAGATGGCACACAGTCTCAGCAGATCCAACACAAAGCTCACTTTATCACTGTTGCTTTTATCTCTGGGTCTCTTAGGGATTGAATACAAAATATAAAGTGTTCAATCCTAATTGCTCTGGCTGTGAATTCATACTGCTTCTCAGAACAGGAAATCAAACATCCCGGCTGGGTTTGATTTATAAATAAATTACCTGATGGTTTGGATAAATTATGTAGGAATCCCACAGAACACACAAACACTTGTCAAATCGAATAAATGTGTTAAAAGCATTAGCAAAATGTAATGCATTAATCATATTTAATTAATCAAACACATTAACTTCAACAGCTCTATTTTCATTTAAAAAAGTGATATTGCTTAAGATGTTTCTCCTGAAATTATTTTGGAGGAATACAAATAGAAACAAATTAAACTTTTTTTGAGATACAGTAAGAGTAAATAAAATTACTGTGGAAAGCATAGCTCCGATAATTTGGTCTTAGAAATTTTTTTGCTCCAGATCTACATTATATCTTATTGCTGTCTAGAGAAACATTTGAGATACTGAAGAGATCAATTGTGATAAATCATATTGCAAACAAGCTTCTCAATTTGTCTTCAATGGCAGATGTAACATATCTGCAGTTTAAACGACCTCAAGGTTTTGTGTACCGCTTGGGACAGTGGGTATGTATCGCATGTCTGGCGCTGGGCACAGATGAGTACCACCCATTCACCCTGACCTCTGCTCCACACAAGGAGACCCTCAGCCTTCATATCTGTGCAGTAGGACACTGGACCAGTAAATTTCGAGAGACCTACACCCCTGAGACCCTCCAGGAGCACGGAGGGTATCCAAAGGCAAGGATGTATTGTAATTTTGATTTAATAGATGTAGATTGTATTTCAAATCATGAGTTAGGATACTGATGTTCACAAGTGAGCTGAAAATGACATGGGTTCTCAAAAAACCCAACAATAAATATAATAGAAATTAAACCAATTAAATATAAACAAAGATGAAAAGCCACTTAATATGCAAAGTGTACAGTTCAATCTACAGTAGAATCAACTGTCAAACATGAAAAAGCTTAAAATATTTGTATTTATGTATTTATTTAGCTTAAATAACATTAACAACATAATAATAATAATCATAACAATAATAAAATTATTATTATTATTATACTTGTTTTTTATTTATTTAAATTTTTATTTTAAGAAAATAATGCTAAGAATACAAGAAAACATAATACAAGAATACAATGTTAAATTTAATTTAGTTTAGTTAAATTAAATGTATCAAATATAATAAAAATTACAAGAAAATACATAAAATAGCCATTTAAAATGCAAAGTGAACAATTCTATCTGCACCAATATCTACTGTCAAATATTAAAGAGCTTCAAATAATATATACTATTATTATTCTTTAATATACTTGTTGCTTTTTTACTTTTATTTTTCTTCAATTTAATTTCCACACAGCTGTATCTGGATGGGCAGTTTGGAGAGGGCCATCAGGAGTGGACAGATTTTGAGGTGTCTATGCTTGTGGGTGCTGGGATTGGAGTCACCCCCTTTGCTTCCATCTTGAAAGACCTGGTGTTTAAATCTTCAGTCAAATTCAAATTTCATTGCAAAAAGGTACTATTATCTCATAATCATAAATTGCATCATCTTAAGTTGATTTTCAACACAACACCTTGTTTGATCTATCTGTGATCTATATGTTTGGTCTTAATAACTTATACTATACTGTAGACCTACCAACCTCAGTGGTTGATGAGTTAAGGAGAGTTAAAATGTCTTTGGTTCAAGATCTATTTTATCTGGGTGACACGGATGCAACGTCAGTTTGAATGGGTGTCTGACGTCATAAGAGAGGTGGAGGAGATGAATGCCCATGAGCTGGTGTCAGTCAACATCTACATCACCCAGCTGGCTGAGAAATTTGACCTCTGCACCACCATGCTGGTAAAGATTGCTGTCATGTTAAGCCTATTGTTCTCATGTGAGAATTATAACACCACACGTTACTGCACAATTGATGTTTATATGATTACAGCCAATTCCACTTACCTTCTGCAAAAAAATATAAATGTAGGTTAACAACCTTTGCATCAGACATGACATCTGGGCCTGTCTGAGTTCCTGGGCTGTAAAACCTCTTTGTCTCTTTCTTAAGTATGTCTGTGAGCACCAATTTCAGAAGGTGTAGAACAGGAGTTTGTTCACTGGCCTTCGGTCCATAATGCACTTCAGCCACCCACCCTTTATGGCTTTCCTCAACTGATTCACATGGCATAGGGAAGAGTTCCTTGAAGGAGTCATGTTCCTTTTCTTTAGTTAATATGTCATTTATTACATAACATCAAAAGTCACGTCAACCTCACATCCATTTATTTTTTACCCTTTCAATCTACTCTTGCTTTAAGGTGGAAAAGATTGGAGTGTTCAGCTGTGGTCCACCTGGTCTGACTAAGAATGTTGAGAGAGCCTGCCAACAAATGAACAAACGCATCCAGACACATTTTGTTCACCATTACGAGAGCTTCTAGACCATCTACATTTGAAATACATAAGAACTAACTGACAATGGACTGTAGATTTAAATTAAATCAATTCATTTTTCAATAATTCAATGGCCCAGAATCAATTATTTCACCAAGGTCATCACATAATGTGTTATAACATGGTTAAATTTGTTATAATTATCAAGACTTCAACAATGTCATAGAATAAATGAACAAATACAATACACAATTTTCAATAAAGAGATCTGTTACTGCCATATTTGAGTAGTGAAAGTATTTAATTTGTTAACATTTATAAAGCATTTATTAATCATTTATAAAGCATTTATAAACTTACTGTCCGAAAATAAAAGCTTGTAGTGTGTTATTCAATTGCTGGGCATTTTCCCCTCCTTTACATCATTTGCTCTTATTTTCTGTGTTGAGAATGATCATTCTCTGTCTGAATGCAAGAATACACATAGAGAATGGCAACCGACATCGTGACGTCATCGTGCAATGTATTGTGGGGAGGATCCGCCATATTGTGAGGCCACACGCACTAGCCAGTAACCAAGCAACACGCAATGTTTACCTCGTACTGGTTGGGTTTAAGTATCAAGTATTTATAAGTATGCTTAAAAATAGTTTAAACAAGATGGATTATACAGAGACAAACTCCTACCGGACGCCAAGATACGCTATGTTGACAAAATCAACATTATTGGAAATGTTGATCCTCATGAAGTCCCAAAAGACCAGTGGATCCGCGACCCTGGCGCCTTAGCTTCTGTCACATTTCCTGATATTTTTACTTATCTTGTGTGTGGTGTCAGTGCCTATACCGCTGGGCAATTTTGTAATTATAAATCTTTGGAAGCCCATGTTCAGTTCACCAATGGTTGGGTACATGACCTGGAGATTTATAAGCCTGTCAATGGTGAAAACACTGTCGTCCGAACGAAGGTACCAGCTTTCTTTCTTTTAGCATCTTTGTATACCCGGCAACGTTATGTAGAGAACACATTAATGTTACAATATTCAGAAGTCTGTGTCCAGGTTATGCACTCTCAGCGACTGAATGAACAGCCTTTAAAGCCATGGGTGATCGTCAGCAGCAGTGGAAAGGTGGAGTGTGCACACTGCACCTGTATGGCAGGAGTAGCAGAGACATGTACCCATGTAGGTGCTCTGTTATTTAAAGTGGAGGCTACTGTTCGGATTAGTGGAAAAAAAAACAGTCACAGATGTGCCAGCATACTGGGTTTTGCTGCGCAGTTTGAGCAAGATTAAAGCTGGAGTGGGATACAGGATTGAATACACCTCATCAGCCAGGCAAAAAAAAAGTGCTTGACCAGCGCATAACTGCACCCTCCACTGTGCCAGGCATAAGGAGTCGTGCCCAAAAAAGGAAAATTCCCCTAGCTAATCTTGAAGAGTTATCACCACTTCTTGACACACTGCTGCAGCATAGCAAGGCTGTTGGTTTGTCAGGGATGGAGAACTATTACACACTGAAAGCAGACACAGTGCAGCCTTCTGCAGTACCCAAGTCCCTTGCAACATCTCTGTGTGATAAAAGCATAGATTCACATGACCTTTCAGCTATCCAACTGCACTGTGAGAAATACAGGCATGCTGCAAATGTGAATGATGAGCAGGCAGCAGCTATTGAGATGTGCACAAGACAACAGCATAATTCTTCTGCTTGGTATGCAGGTCGGACTGGAAGAATTACTGCCTCAAACATGCATGCAGTATTTGCCACCAGTATGGAAAAGCCAGCCCTGACAGTTGTGAAAAAGTGTGCAACCCACAACATCCAGTGTCCACCATATAAACTAGATGGGGTATAGAGCATGAGATTGATGCTCAAAAGACCTACCTTCACACCAGAGCCCCGCATCACACAAACCTAAAAGTGGAACAGTGTGGTTTTATAATAAACCCCAGCTTCCCAGAAGTTGGAGCCTCTCCTGATGGACTTACAATGTGTGATTGCTGTGGGAAAGGCTGCCTTGAAATTAAGTGTCCCTTCAAATATAGATCATGCAGCTTCCAACAGGCCTTAGAAACAAAGGACAAAGACTTCAGTCTCGAGTTGTCCTATGGTAAGCTTCATCTTAAGAAAACACATAGTTTCTACACACAGACACAAATCTTTGTGAATTTTCAGTTATGGATTTTGTTTCATAAGGTTTACTTCTCATTTAGTTTAATTAAATACTTCACTTTTATTAAGAATTCATAATATGTACACTTTTGAAAGGAATTGTTCACCCAAAAATGTAAATTCTCTCATCATTTACCTCACAATCCCAGATGTATATGACTTTCTTTCCTTTGCAGAACACAAATGAAGATTTTTAGAAGAATATTTCAGCTCTGTAGGTCCATACAATGCAAGTTAGTGGTGGCCAGAACTTTGAAGCTCTGAAAAAAAGCACATATAGGCAGCATAAAAGTAATCCATAAGACTCCAGTGGTTAAATCCATGTCTTTAGAAGTGATATGATAGGTGTGGGTGAGAAACAGATCAATATTTAAGTTCTTTTTTACTATTAATTCTCCTCCCTGACCGGTAGGTAATGATATACACGAAGAATGTGAATCACCAAAAAAAAAAAAAAAAAAAAAGAAGAATGTGGAAATTAAAGTGGAGATTTATATTAAAAAAGTACTTAAATATTGATCTGTTTCTCACCCACACCTATCATATCACTTCAGAAGACATGGATTAAACCACTGGAGTCTTATGGATTACTTTTATGCTGCCTTTATGTGCTTTTTGGACGTTCATAGTTCTGGTCACCATTCACTTGCATTGAATGAACTAACAGAGGTGAAATATTCTTCTTAAAATATGAATTTGTGTTCTGCAGCAGAAAGACAGACATCTGGAATGGCATGATGGTGAGTAAATGATGAGATCATTTTCATTTTTGGGTGAATAATTCTTTTAAATATTACTCATATTCTGTATGATGGAAATATATTTTACAATTGAAATGCATTAATCTTTTTTTTTTCTTTTTTCTTTTTTTTTTTTTTTTTTGCAAAAGTGTGCTAAAGAAAATTTTAGTGCCTCCTACTGCTGCAATATAATGTATGATATTTTATGGCAATCTTGCACAATGTGTAAATGCAGTAATCTATTCAAGTGTTAATTATAAGTGGGAACTTTCCAGAAGTAAATGGTTACTGGTTATGCAATGGCTAGTAGTGACTATCAAGACATTGTAAAAGTGGGAATTTTCTGGAAAGAAGATGAAAATTCTTTATTGGTGGACACTTCCTGATACTGCAATATTGTATGATGTATGTGTTGAGAAATCAAGCATTTAAGTAGAACTCGTTAACTAGAGCTGATAACTGAGGGTGTAGTGCACATACGCATCCTGGAAAATTATTTTATACATTTGATTCACTTTGCACTGCAGTGAAAAGAATAAATGTTTTGTCAATGTGTTTTTCCCCCTATATTTACACAGTCATTTACACAGTGCAAGTAGCAATGTCAAATGTATATCAAATCAATCACTGAAACATCAGCTCCACCTTAAGAAATAGCATGTAAAATTTGTATGTGTACATGGGATAGTGATAATTAATGAGATATAGTAGTAATTTGTATGACTATAGTACCAATTTGTCTTGTAATAAACAAAGAAATATATATCCTGTGAAAATAAATGTATAAATAAATAATCATAAAAATAGGCACAAAGGCAACACTATTAAATATCTTGGGTCTTTAATAACCCTATACACCTTTGGTAACAAAGCAGTTATAATATATATATACTATTTGTTACACCATTCAGAAGAGAAAGGTTGAGGAATACTAAAGAGCTGTGGGCATAATTCCAAATACAGGTGGTGGAATGAGGTCGTGGGTCATTAAAGACCAGAGGTATTCATTAAAGGGTTAATGAGCACTCAAGCTGGCATGGATAACATGATCTATGTTATACAGCATAAATGTAGAATGTTCCAAAGAGCATCTTATGTGCTTCAATGGAAGTAAATAAATCTAACCTTTAGAATGCTAGATTTCCAGTGTGGTCTCAGAATTTTGGACCCTACTGACATTTAAGTGTGTGGTCATTTACTGGAAATTATTGTGCTGAAAATATTAGTTAGAGTGGTGACATGAGGCCTATAAAGGGAGTGTCACTTTACTAGCTTGGAACATCAGTGAGATACAAGCTGAAAATATAGCTGCAAGCAGTGATGTTGGGCCCAAGCACCATGGTCCATTTCTACCTGGTGGTTTTCAGAAAACAATGCATGATGGACACATGCATTTTGTCGAGGAAAGCAAGACAAGTGCCTCAAAAACACATGAATATACCAAGAAAAGAATCATAATATTTAATATATTGCAATGGCAACACGATTTAAGATATCAAGGAACCCTTCACAATTTTATATCAGGTGTATCTTGACATTATTCTAAACTATTTTGAAGCAATTTGGGTAAATGTAAGAGGACTATTTTAAAGAATGTTTTTAGTGCCACACTTCCTACTGCCAGGTGGTGGCGCTATGGCCATGAACCACAATAGCCACAACCATGTGATCAGCCCACATTACCAAACATACAGCTCAATTTTGATCTAAATCACACAATGCACACAGAAGATATGACACTTCCAGTTTCCCATTTTGCCGTTAATTTATTGCCTTGCAATGGCAACACCATTCAATATATAAAAAATGCATTTGCAATTTAGCATCTTCAGTGTCTTGACATAATGTTGCCTTAATGTGGTGACAGTCATATGAATCCCTTAGGAGTATATAAAAGTTTAGAATGGCCAACTTCCTGTTGGGCGGAGCTAATGACTGTATTAATAAAGTTGTCCAGCTTGACGAGAACAATATATATACCAAGTTTGATGACTGTAGGTGAAAAAGGGGGTGCTACAGAGCCCCCCTTACATGCTCCTCCTACAACTTTTGCCCAGGCCTAATGGCCGAAAAATCTGATGTGTGTGCAAAATTTCTTAAGCAAGACAAGTGCCTCAAAAACATGTGAATATACAAAGAAAAGAATAAGAACATTTAATGCATTGCCATGGCAACACAATTTAAGATATCAAGAATCCCTTCACAATTTTACATCAGTGCTGTCCTAAGATTATTCTAAACAATTTTGAAGCATTTCATGTAAACATAAGACGGCTATTTCAAAGTCTGTTAAAAGTGCCATACTTCCTGCTGCCAGTTTGTGGTGCTATGACCATGACCCATAATAGCCATATCCATGTGATCAGCCCTCATTACCAAACATACAGCTGAATTTTCAGTTTCCCATTTTTTGCCAAAAATGTATTGCTTCGCCATGGCTACACCATTCAAAATATCAAAAAATACGTTTGCAATTTAACATCTACAATGTCTTGGCATGACGTTGCACAAATTTGGTGCCAGTCACATGAATCCCCTAGGAGGTGTATTTAAAGTTAAGAGCCTGCTATTTTCAAAAAATCCAAAATGGCCGACTTCCTGTTGGGCGAGCTCATGACTGTAGTTGTTCAGCTTAATGAGACTATATATGTACAAATTTTGGTGACTGTAGGGTGAAAATGGGGGTGATACAGAGCCCCCCCTGCATGCCCCCCCTGCAACTTTGCCCAGCCCTAATGGCTGACGACTCTGATGTGTGTGCAAAATTTCAAGAGTTTTCACACGTTAAGTATCCCAAAAGTACCGAAAACTTTGAAAAGAATAATAATAAATATAGCTGCAAGCAGCGATGACGGGCCTAAGCACCATGGGTCCATTTCCACCTGGTGGCTTTTGGAAAACAATGCAAGGTGGACACATGCATTTGGCATTTGACATTATTCTAACAATTTTGAAGCAATTTGGGTAAATATAAGAGGACTATTTTAAAGTCTGTTTTAAAAGCCACACTTCCTGCTGCCAGGTGGTGGCGCTATGACCGTGACCTAAAATAGTAACAGCCATGTGATTAGCCCCCAAGACTAGACATACATCTCAATTTTATCTTAAATCACACATTGTACACAGAAGATATGAACACTTCCTGTTTCCCATTTTTCGCCACTAATTTAATGCCTTGCCATGGCAACACTATTTGATATATCCAAAATCTGTTCACAATTTAGCATCTTTAATGTCTTGGCATAATTTTGTCTAAATGTGGTGACAGTCTCATGAATCTCCTAGGAGGAGTATTTAAAAGTTCAAAGACTGCAATATTAAAATAATCCAAAATGGCCGACTTTCTGTTGGGTGGACCTAATGACTATAATTGTGAAAGTTCTCCTGCTTGATGAGAACTATATACGTACCAATTTTGGTGACTGTTGGTGAAAATGGGGGTGCTACAGAGGCCATCTTACACGCCCATTTTAAACCTGTTAACTGTCACTGGCCAACAGGTGGGCCGTTTGAGTGTGGCTAAAAAACAAATTCTTTGTTTATAAAAAAATTTCATCAGTGTTCACATACTTGCTTATGATCCAATCCATGAAAAAACAGCATGCATTTCATTACGCTCATTTGAGATTGGCAAGTTCTGTGCAGAACCGATCACCAGTGATCACAGACAGGTGCATGCTGGTTAGAAATCTGTCCGACTTGCAGTGATATCATGACCATGTATGTTAAAAATACTCCAGCGTGAGCGAGCCGGCCGCAATTTGGAGCAGGCAGGCGGCACAGAAATATGATACCTATCACATATCCCATACAGAGATTGCACTGTCATAGTGTTGGGAATATTCACATATAATTTATACACATAAAAACATGATATTATAGATAAAAAATCATTTCAGAAGATAACGAAACATCACGGTTGTTTAAGCCAATGAGCATTAAGCTGTGTCATCAGCCAATCGTTTCCCCTGCTCTCGCAGGAAATTTTTTGACATACATCTTCATGATATCAGAGCAAGTCGGACAGATTTCTAACCGGCATGCACTTGCCGGTGATCACCGGTGATCGGTTCTGCACAGAATTTGCTCATCTCAAACGAGCCTACTGAGTCTGTCCTCACTGCAGCCTGAAGCATGATGACATACTGGATTAAATCCACTATGCACTGGATGTTTGTAACCTCCGTGAAGTTGGCACCCCATATAATAAAATAATTACCAAATCTATACCATTCGTTTGAGCTGCGTTTGTGCCGCAAAAATTAACGTTTGTGCTGGTTTGGTGTTTGAGACATTAGAAAAACTTTTTTGGCTATGTGACATCACTTTTCACCCCATGTGGTCCAAACCGGTGTCATTAGTTTGTGCTCGATTTCTGCTGTTTTGTGCCATTAAAAGAAACACTATATCTATTTCCCTGAATTCTTTAGAAATAAGAATTTGAATTCAGTAGCAGTGTTGTTACTCTCCACCCCATGTCATCCAAATCGCTCCAAACCGGTGTCGTTCATTTGTGCTCGATTTGTGCTGGTTTGTGCTGTTAAAAGAAACATTATAACATATTCCTTTCTTTGTATTTAACAAGATAGCTTTTGGGAGCCGTGAAATCACACAGGCTAAACCCCATGCCAATCACTCTCACCCGTCTTCATCGTTTGTGCTTGCTTCTGGTTTGTGCCGTGTTTGGTATCGTTGAAGCATTAATTTTTGGGCAAAGATTTAATCTTTCACCACGTACAACTCAATCACATCTCTCTGTCAGGACATATCAGATTTGGTCTGATATTTAAACCAGGGATGCAAACTACTCACCTTTCAGCTAAGGTCACTTTTTCTGAAGCTAATTTGACCAAATTGTTTGGTAAAATTTCTAAATTATCCTTATTAAAAATCACATTAAATGGTTCCTTTAAGCTTAAAAACTTGAAACTCAGTTATCCTCGATTTATCTACAGCAATAGCAAAACGTAGCAAGATACAATACAAATCAAATAAAAAATAGTAAAAGTTAGTAAATAAAATTAATATCAAGAACTTATTAATATAAAATAAATATAACCTACACAACCAGTCCAAAGGACACTGACTAGGTTTGTTTCTCATAATCTTAAAACCTTTTTGACCTTTTGAAAAAACTTGGAATAATTTCACGGCTCCCAAAAGCTATCTTGTTAAATACTAAGAATGTCACTAGAGATTCATGGATAGGGGGGGCTAAGCCTCTTTTAGGGGGGTCTGGGCATACTCCCCCAGGATTTCTTTTTAAGCCCCCAAAACGTCTTTTCATCATGTATTTTTAGAGTAAGGACAGGTGTAAAATCTATAGAAATAAGGTTATATTTGGTCATGGTTGGCTAAATGTATACCTGTCTCATAGATTGTGTTAGACACCGATCTAATATGACTTACTTAAATTCTATCCAAATAAAGAAATTAAAGTCCACTCTGTCCCCATCCATCCATCTGATAAAAAAAAAAAAAGTAAGATCCCAAACATATATTACAACCTATATTACAGAACTGCTACTCCTGCTTCTCTCTTCTAATTGGCCTACTGAATGAAAGCAATTGAGTATGAAAAGATATGTGCATGATGTTACGTCTCATTTATAGCCTGGCACAGATAGCAAAACTACATTAAATACAATGTTAATTAGATATCATCGCCACATAACTAATGTCGAATTTAAAAGACATCGTTATCGTTACCGTTAGCTAGCTCACAACGTCTGTTATACTGTAACTTACAGGCAGCCTCGCATGAAAACGTATTGGTTAACAAAGCTTTGATTATGACCAAAGTCTATACTAGTGAATACTCTCTCTCTCTCTGTTCTAACTTACCACAAATTCACATCGTAGCCTATCTGCATGAATCTGTACTGTCAGAGCCTTTTCCTGTCTGTTTACTGTTAGCTAGCAGTCTCAAGCCACAGAAGTAGCTAACGTTAACCAAAATGTTAACTACAAGTAGGCCTAATAGTCACAAGCGCATGCAGCAGCCTCCGCAGCAGCAGCCTCGCCAGTTCCTAGTGCCTGCCCAGTTTAAGATGCGGTGGAACGGTTGACGAAAAAGAAAATCAAAGAGAAAATATATTGACTGATATATTGATTTATTTAGGGGGGGCTAAGCCTAGCGACGTCCAACACCAAGTTTAAATCTTTCACCCATAATCTCTTGAGAGAAGCCGAAGCTCTATCCCCCAGACTCTGAATCAGCATGGAGTAATACACTGATGCCTCATGACCTTTTCCAAAAGCAGTAATCACCACTCCCGGAGTATCTGCCGCTTTAGTGGGGTGTATGCTACTCCCAAAAATAGTACAGAGCAGGTGGTGCAGCTGTAAATACCTAAAGAACTGAGACCTGGGAATCCCAAAATGTTGAACCATATTCCATAAGGATCTCAACACTCCACTCTCATATAGATCACTGAGTGTATTAACCTCCCTCACAATCCACTCTAAACCAGCAGAAAGGGGACTTATTAATACATAATTTTGGGTTCAGCCATATGCTTGAGGTTACATTTAACTAAATGTCCAAATTAAACACTCTGGACACTTTTGTCCATACCGAGTGCAAATGCGAGATAACGGGGTGTTACTTCTCCGGTTAGTGTGATAGAAAGGCTTTGCAATAGAGAAATAGGGGCAAGAACTTCCTGTTCAATACAAAACCAGGGAGGGGCTCTCTCAGGTGGGAATGACCAATGAGCCAAATGTCTTAGACCGAATGCATAATAATAAAACAAAATCTTGGGTAGGCCTAGCCCACCTTTGTCAATCGGCCTATTTAACTGAAATGTAATCTGGGATGTTTACCATTCCAAATGAAGTACTTCGCTATGCCATCAAATTGCTTGAAATAAGACAGGGGGCCATCTATAGGGAGAGACTGTAGCAAGTAGTTGAATTTTGGAATACAATTCATTTTAATAACATTAACCTTCTGTAATATTGTTGCTGGCGCTGGCAATGACAAAGACGATGATGATGAAGTAAAGAACCCAAGTGCAAATGTATTCCAACGTGTATCCAAGAAACCCTAACTACAAACATAAATTAAACAAACATGAACTTGACATAACAAACTTGGCTCAGCATAAACTAGACTAGACATGAACTTGAACTAACAACTAAAGTTACATTCAACAAACACAATACCTGACAACTGACCATGGAAAACATGAGGATTAAATACATGACATGGGAGAACACATGACAAAGATAACTAATAAACTCAAAGAACTCTAAACAAGATAACAAGACAATCAACCAATGAAAACAAGAAACATGAACATGGAGGGAAACATGAAATCACATGACAAGGGAACCACATGACATGAAACAGGAACTAGAAATTTCAAAATAAAAGACATGGAAAAACATGAACCAACAAAATACTCATGACATATCCCCCCCACTAAGGTGCAGCTCCCGACGCCCCAAAACATAAACCAACACATAAAACATGGCATAAACTCAAAGTTCTGTAGGGAGCTGGGGGTGGGGGGGTCTTAAAGCATGGCTTGGCAAGACAAGGCATGGAGCATGGGATCAGGGCAACGTCTGTGGAAGGTGGAGCCATGAGAGACTCGAGGGGCGGAGATTTGAGACTTGAGGTGCGGAGCCATGGAAGGTGGAGCCGTGAGAGACTTGAAGGGCGACACCATGGAACTTGGTGCCTGGAGAGTAGCCGATGACTCGAAGGACCATGTTAGAGCCGGAGGTTCGGAGAACCGAGGTAGTGTCCAAGGCTCGGAGGACCGAGGTGGAGCTGGGGGATCGGAGGACAGAGGCAGAGCCAGTGGGACTGAGGACCAAGGTGGAGCCGTAGGGAAGGAGGTCCCCAGTGGAGCCTTAGGCTCGGATTGACGAAGCATAGCTGTGGGATTGTAGAGCTCAGGTGGAGCCAGGTGACTGACTGACCAAGGCAGAGCTGGAGGGACGAGGGACCCCGGTGAAGCCGATTGGCAGAAGGACCACGGTGGAGCCAAAGGGACATAGAGCCAAGGTGAGACTGAGGGCTCGGAGAATCAAGGCAGAGTCCAGGGCTCGGAGGGTCTAGGCAAATTCGAAGGGTCAGAAGTTCCCCTTGTCTGATCTTGAGGAAACAGCAATAGGGTGGATACAAGGGCGGGGACCAACTTCAGGTCCAATAGCTCAGATGTGGCTATGACATGGCATGGAACAGACTCAGGCGTGGCTGTGATGTGGCATGGAGCAGGCTCAGGCATGGCTGTGATGTGACATGGAGCAGGCTGAGACATTGTTGTGACATGGCATGGAGCAGGCTGAGGTGTTGCTGTGACATGGCATGGAGCAGGATGATGATCCGGGGCAAAAGTTGACGCTAGTTCGGCGACCATGACGTGTAACTCTGGCACGGCGGCCATGACGTGGAACTCTGGCTCGGCGGCCATGACGTGGAACTCTGACTCGGCGGCCATGACATGGAACTCTGGCTCGGCATCCGCCTCCCCCACAGTGAACGTGGAACCAATAATCTGCAGGGCGAGGTCGATATATTGAGCCAGGCTGTGGGTACTCTGACCGCCTGGCATCAGAGAAGAGATGGGCTCATTCAGTCCAAATCGGAAACAGTCCTTGAGGGCCACCTCATTAAAATCCACTCTGCAGGCCAGAGCGCAGAATTCCTCCATATAATCCTCCAGGGGACAATTCCCCTGGTGAAGTCGAAGAAGCTGGATTGCTGGGTTCATATTGCGTCAGTCAGATATTCTGTAACGTTGTTGCTGGTGTTGGCAATGACAAAGACGATGACGATGAAGTAAAGAACCCAAGTGCAAATTTATTCCTACTTGTATCCAAAAAACCCTAACTACAAACATAAATTAAACATAAACATGAACTTGACATAACATAAACTTGGCTTGGCATAAACTAGACTCATGAATTTGAACTAACAACCAAAGTTACATTCAACAATGTAAAGATGAAAAACATGAACCAACAAAATAAACATGACACCTTCCCAGCCATAGATAAATGTAATGAAGCCCATCTACCCACATCGCTCGAAAACCTTTTAATTAAAGGGTCAAAATTAACTCTAAATAAATCATACAAATTTGCTGGGAATAGAATACCCAAATACTTAAAACCCTGTTTGGGCCACTGGAAGGCACTAGGCTGAAAAGTATGTTTTCAGAGCCAAAGCTTCGGATTTAGACCAATTCATTCTGTATCCTGAGAACTTAGAAAAGGAATTAATAATTCTGTGGAGGCAAGGCATAGATCTAGTAGAGTCGAAGACAAATAATAAAATATAATCTGCATAAAGCAAAAGCTTTTGCACCACACCTCCCGCCACCACCCCTGGAAAATCATCCTCCTTTCTTATCGTAGCTGCTAATGGTTCCAGGGCAAGACAGAAATATAAGGGGGAAAGAGGGCAACCCTGCCGGGTGCCCCTATCCAGAGTAAAATAATCTGAAATTAATCCATTCCATTCGCTACCGGGTGTCTATAAAGTAACTTAATCCACCCAATAAAAGTATTCCCGAACCCATACATTTCCAAAATCTTAAAAAGATAATCCCATTCTACCATATCAAATGCCTTTTCGGCTTCAAGTGAGATGGCAGCGACTGGAGTCTGATCGTTCGCCACTGACCACATGACATTCATGAAACGCCTAATGTTTTCAGAAGAGTTACGGCCCCAAATAAACCCCACCTGATCTATTTGTACAAGAGATGTTATAACTTTACTTAATCGGTGAGCCCAAATTTTTGACAATATTTTAACATCTAGCTGGATCAGGGAAATTGGACGGTAACTCTTACACTCGCTTGGATCTTTTTCCTTTTTAAGAATCAGACTGATCCGGGCTTGCATCATGGTTGGCGGAAGCTTTCCATTCTTTAATGATTCCGTTTAAACTTCTAGCAAAAGTGGAGTCAGTTCTGTAGCAGAAGATCTAAAAAACTCAGTGGCAAAGCCGGCTTGCCCCTCGGAGCCTTGCCTGTAGGCAAGGCATTAATTACCTCGTCAAGCTCCTCCAAGGTTATCTCAGAATCAAGAGAATTTTTTTGCTCAGTTGCAGATAGAATTCTTTAAAAGCATTATTAATATCAATGGCCGAGGTAAATATTTCACCACCAGCAGATTTCACTGAGGGAATGGTAGAAAAAAGTAGTCTCTGTTTTATCAGTTCTGTCAGAAGTTTCAATGTATGACTGTCTTGCCCTGAACAGCCAAAACTCCACCTTCCATGACAAAACAGTTTTATATCTGTATTTTAATCAGGTCAATTCTCTGAGGCCATTAGACGACATTCGGTGCTTCATCTCTGCCTCTGCACTTTTAATATTCCCTTCCAATTCCACGAGTTCTTGTGCTTTGGATTTTTTGGTGAATGCGGCATACTGTATGATCTGGCCCCTAAGAACTGCCTTAAGTGCCTCCCAAGCTATGCCCACAGAGGATACTGAGGACCAGTTGGTCTCCATATAGACATTGATTTCAGCCTTTAACATTTGTTGGAATTCAGGATTTTGCAAAAGGGATACATTAAAGCGCCAACTATATGATTTCCTTTTCTCCATATGTGGCAACACCTCTAAACACACCACAGTGTGATCTGAGACTAAAATGTTTCCAATTGAGCAATCAGCAACTGATGAAATGAGGGACTTAGATATATATATAAAAAAATCTATTCTAGAGTAAATCTTATGGACTGATGAAAAAATGTATAGCTCTTACTTGAGCCAGCACTAAAGAAAACATGCCCACCCCATATCCTCCCAAATTTTTCAGCTTGCTGCAGGGAAAGATGTGTTTCTTGAAGAAACACTATATCATATTGCTTACACTTAAGAAGAGAAATAACCTTCCTTCTTTTTATTGGGTGCCTCAACCCATTCACATTCCACGTGGAGAGAGACAATCCACTCATATTAACATTTGACATTTTGACATATAAGAAAAAATTGATTGTGTGTCAAAAACAAGATTATAAAGACCACATTCCAACATTAGTGCAACCATCAAACCCAAACATCCCCCAGAATCAAACAAACAGAAAAAAGAAAAACGTGCGCATTAACCCCGCGCACGACAGCACCAACTGGTGTCTGACCCTCTAAACTCCAACAGTTCATGCACGCCTATAAGAACCCCTGCAACAACTTTGCCATCAGATTACTCAAGTCTGGTGTTTCTATACACATTTTTTGAGACAGAACTACATGGTAAAAGATAATCTATAAAACAAACTCCAGCCAATAGGCGGAGCATGTAGATTCATCCATAAAACTGTCCTGAAGGTGTGTTACTCTACAAAATAAACTCCAGCCGCTAGGTGGAACCAGCACAAAAAAGTGCGCAAATTCGTCAAACAGTCAAACAAATGTTCAGTGAGCTGGTCCACTCGGGTACAACATGAGTGCAAACAAATGACTTAATCACTCCAATGTCTTTGTAAGAAAATACTACATGAAGCAAACTCCAGCCAATTGGAGGAATAAGTACAAAGAGCGTGTAGATTCATCCATAAAACTATCCTGAAGGTGTGTTACTCTAAAAAATAAACTCCAGCTGCTAGGCAGAACCAGCACAAAAAAAAAAGCATTCAGTTTCCTCAAACAGTCATGTGAATGTTCAGTGAGCCGGACCATTCAGCTGCAATGTGAGTACCACAGGATGACTTACTCACTCCATTGACTTTATGAAGGACATCGCTTGCTGTGGGCATGTGAATGTTTTACGGCCATCCTTAGCATCTATTCTTAATTTGGCCGGGAATATCAGTGCAAAAGCGACCTTCCGTTGATGTAAATGTTTCTTGCATTCCTTGAATCGATCACGTTTCTCTCTTGTCGAATTTGCAATGTCTGGGGACAAGAAAATGCTGTGGTTTTTCCAAGAAAGCCTTCCTTTACACCTCGCCTCGTTTAACACATGATCTTTATCGGATGATCTCAGAAATTTGGCCAGAATTGATCGGGGCCTGTCTCCTTCTGCGGATCACCGAGCAGGAACCCTGTGAACTCATTCGATTTCCAGCTTATGGCCTGCTATGTTGAGCAGATTTGGAAAGAGCCCATCCAGGAATTTTACCATATCCTGTCCCTCTTCAGCCTCAGGAATTCCGATGATACAGATGTTCTCCATGTCCTCCAACTTCTCCCAGACATGCTTCAAATCCACCTTGGTCGCTAGCGGATTAGCAGACAATTCCCTCTCCGATAACTCCAGATAATCGATCCATTTCTCGATATCCCCCACTCTTGTAGCCACATCAGTGAACTTCGCCTTCATGGCAGTGGTCGATCGACGTATCACAGTAAGATACTCCAAGTCAGCAACGACCTTCGTCAGCATTGCCGTCACGATCAGCATCTCTCGCCGCATTTCCCACACTTCCCCGACTAAGTCGACTCCCAGGCTCATGGCCTTCTCGGGGCGCAACAGTTTGAGAATGTAAGTGTTTTTTAATGTCTCCAGAGCCCGAGGATTTTTAATTCTTTGACATATTGTCCTCCTAGAACAGTTATGGAACAGAGTGTATCGAATCTCACCGGTTTATGTCATTAAAAGTGTTAAAACTAGCAAAGTGCACAGAGCTCGCCATTCACACCTCCGATCCTCGCATGGCGTCACGTGACTCCTCCCAAATTCTTATTTCTAAGGAATTCAGGGAAATAGATACAGTGTTTCTTTTAACGGCACAAATCGAGCACAAATGGCACCGGTTTGGAGCAATTTGTACCACATGGGGTGGAAAGTGACGGCACACAGCCAAAAATATTATGTCTGATATCTCAAACAACGAACCAGCACAAACGTTCATTTCTGCCGCACACATAAGCACAAACGCATGGTATAGATCTGGTAATGATTTAATTATATGGGGTGCCAACTTCATGGAGGTGGTTTGTTTCATACTGGCTATTTATACACCACTAAACACGTTAAAAAATTACAAAGCATTTTACATACATTAATTCTAATAATTGCTTATGAATTTATACAAATCACAAAATACATTTAGCTTTTAAACTTAAGATCACGTGATAAAAAAATTATTGTAGCTCTGCAACAAACACAAACATTGAGCATGCATATATAATGGAATATTAACAATCTATTTTTCACGTGGGTATTCTAACATCCATAACAAATATACATATATTTCATTAATCCAGACATAAACAATGACAATTTTACCAAACAAAGACAACATGAGCGCTAAAAGCACATACAATAACGTTTCATCGGTGCCAACGTTTCATGCGTGTTCAAACAATCATGACGTCACCAAAATCCACTCCGGCGCATGCGTGTTACAACATCCAGTTCATATTGGATCTAATCCAGTACGTCATTGCACTACAGGCTACAATGAGGACCTCTTGGAGCTAGGCTGTCCTCTATTGAACATTTCTGGTACTGCGCCTAAGCACTTTGCCACTCGATCTAAAATTTGGAACAGAACTAACTTTGTTAGTCTTAAAAAAATAAATAATACTAATAATAATATTTGGCAGCATGGCATACAATTAAATGGCAGTAGAGCAGTTAGAAGTAGTTAAAAGTAGTTAAAAGTCAAAATGTAACTAACTGTATAACTAAATATTAAACTGTTAATAATATTAGTAATACACCTTTATACCATAATACTCTAATCCCGTGGTATTTTTTGTGACGTTATCATACTGTGAAAATCTCATACTGTTACACCCCTAGTGTATACAAATTATGATTATTGTGGACCAGCAGTGTCTGGAAATTATTCTAAACAATTTTGAATAAATTCAGGTAAATATAAGAGGAACTTTTTTTAAAAATCTGTTGAAAATATCTTGTAAACACTCATGACGATTCTTATGATTTTAAAATATATTTTATTGTCACACTACATGTATTTATCAAAATACAAACAACTGCAATACAATGAACTGTAAGCTGTTAAGAGAAAATGTAACAGTCTGTCTTCTATGTGGAGCCTAGTAGCGGTCACGTGACAAATGAGCGAAAGACTCATCAGATCTGAAGTCTGTCGGGAGGTGAACCAATCAATTCTGTTTCCTGTCAAGGCTATGCAGCTGTCACGTGACTAATGAACGAAATTACTTTAATAAAGATTTGTTCGTTTTGCTGAACTAGATGCAAAGATCCAAGTCAGTAAAATGTTTCGATCTTTCCATCACTACTACTTTCAAGGAAAGGCGTTTGACATCTCAAACAAGCCTAACATGAGGGTCCACTGATGAAAATGGACTCATCCATTTTGTCCAAAACATCGAAAATAGGGGGTAAATGGGGACAACACCCGACTGATCTCTATTTTTATGTGATCATGTAATCAAAAATGTCTAATTTCAATAAAATATTGATTCTTATTAATTTTTATGCTATCAAAATATTCTGTAGACTTTTCCGCATATTTTGAGCCCACCCACACCTTGATCTGTGATTCACAGCCAGTGCCCTCATTCAACACATATCAGACACACCATGGCAAGTTCTGCACAGAATCGATCACCGGTGATCACCGACAGGTGCATGCCATTTAGAAATCTATCCGACTTGCTGTGATGTCATGATGACGGATGTCAAAAATACTCCCGCGAAAGCTAGGTGGCCGCAGTTGCTTTTTCCGAGCTGTGCGAACTGCAACCGCGATAGTAAATGACTTGCTGACAACACAGCTTAATGCTTATTTTTATCTGTATCATGTTTTTATGTGAGGTTTTTCTAACATTAGTTTTGTTTAGATCATAAACTTTATATCCACTGTCCCAAGTTTATGGCATTTTATGAAAAAAATAAAAAAATAAAAAAAATAAAGACTTGTCCTGTCCTTAGAAAAATCTTTTATAATACTGATCTTTTTGTATTATTGTTCTCAAATTCATATTGTGCTTTTATGCCAATAAATGCCTAGTTTACACATAATTGTGCAGATGTGGACTTTTGGGAATCATTCACCAATGGAGCTTGGCTCTCCTCTACTGGACATTTCTGGTACTGCATCTCAGCACTTTGGCACGCTACCTAAAATATGACACAGAACTGGCTTTGATTTTCTAGTATTTTTAAATTTCAGTTGATATTTTTATTATATTTCATTTATATTAAAAATAAAACATTTTTTCAGTACATTTTCATTACAACAATCTTATATAGCTTTTTTATTTCACTTTAAAAACTGCTTTCACTTGCACAATAAACTGCAATACAACAGTATTTAAGTTATCAAATATCCCTTGAAAATTTTACACCAGCATGTCTTGACATTATTCTAAAGAGTTTTGAAGCAATTCATGTAAACATAAGAAGGCTACTTCAAAGTCTGTTAAAAGTGTCATACTTCCTGCTGCCAGTTGGTGGTGCTATGTCCGTGACCCATAATAGCTGCAACAATGTGATCAGCAAACATTACCAAACATACAGCTGAATTTTCATCAAAATCACACAATGCACACAGAAGATATAAGGCGCTTCCTGTTTTCCTTTTTTTTTTTTTTTTTTGCCATAAATGTATTGCTTCGCCATGGCGACACCGTTCAAAATATCAAAAATCCACTTTCAATTTAGCATCTACAATGTCTTGGCATGATGTTGCACAAATTTGGTGCCAGTCACATGAATCCCCTAGGAGGAGTATTTAAAAGTTCAGAGAATCAGAAAATCAAAAATGGCTGACTCCCTGTTGGGTGGAGCTAATGACTGTGGTATGAAAGTTCTTCGGCTTTATGAGAACTATATATGCGATAAATATAAAGCAATACATTTATGGCCAACAATGTGTTGGCCATTTTGGATTTTCTGAAAATCGCAGGCTCTGAACTTTTAAAATAATTTAAAATTATTGTAATGAGTGACTCCTGTTCCTGTCCATTTGTATTGGATTTCAAATGCTTTTATCTTTCACCACAAAAGAAAAATGAGTCATCCTGTAATAAAAAAAGCTCGTGCAAATGCAAATTTCTATTTAAATGAAACTGTTGATTAACATTTATTTCAAAATTGCCATACTGTACGTGCCTTTGTGATTTCAGTTAATTGACTTGTAGTCATGTAAAGTAAATACTGTAATTAAATAGGTACAGACAGATAAATTCATGCAGTGCCCTTGCAAGATCTACATCGGAGTTAATTGGTCAAGACACCAGTCAACAAATCAAAACAAAATAAAAAAAAAGCTGTTCCGGTAAGAATATACTGCTAACATAGCCGAACTTATAGACAGTGCTGGGTAGAAAATATATTTTATGCAATATCGGAAGGTATCATTAAAAATAAATCAATCTCATTAAAATTTATTATATAATAAGAAGTGAAATAAGACATTAAATTATCTTTCTTTACTTGAAGAAAAGTTCATTTGTTACCACATGAAGCACATTTAGGTTACCTGACAAAAGATTTTTACAGTGCCTTTAGCCAATATTTGCTGTGTTATATTTAATTAGGTCTATGCCTATTTTTATGCATATTATGCTAACGCTATTAGAATTAAATGTGAGTCAAGTCTTCTGAGTTGCTGCCTATATAGAGCATTTCAGATCAGTTTCAGATCATTTATGAGGTTCCTTTTAGTTTATAATTCTGCATTAGAAGGTAGCTGCCAATGTAAGCAGTAGACAACAAGGCAGCTCACTAGGTTTTGGAACAGAGCAGTATTTTGTCTCATAGTATACAGTAGGCCTACAAGGTTTAACAGTCTCTCATAGTAATTACTCATAATGCTATCAATGGCAGTTCAGAAAATCTCTTTATAGAGATTCTCTGTGTCACGTATTTGGTAGCAAATTAGCAGGGGACAAATGAACAGTAGACCATCAAAGACCACATATTAGTATAACTAACTTTATAGACTTTGCTTCCCTCTACTGGATGAACCTGCTACTACAATCAAAATATCTAGTAACTGATAATGTGTGTTGAGTAGCATTGTCCTTCACTCTTTATGCATCAATTCAAGTTTTTATGACTTAATTTGATTTAATTTTAAAAAATTACAATTAAAATATTATTAAAATTTAAAAATTTGACAAATTAGGCCTTTTATACCATTGACAAAAACAGCAGAGATTAAAACTGTTTTCAAATTTAAAACATTTAACAGGGACACTTTTTCAGATTGCCAACTGCAAAGCCAAAATAACCTGACCATGGTCTACTTACAAAGATAATCCTATTACTGTCTGTAAGTACCGAGCACTTATTATGTCCCTGTCCAGATTGTCCATTAGTCTCAGACACTTTGGATGTCACAACAATCACTGTGTTTATGGGAGAAGAACATACAAACATGCTCACTAACTGGCTATAAAAAAAACTATGCACTTTCCTTTCTTCAGCAAAATCGACAGAACTGTTGAAGACACCATAGCAGGAATAAATAATGTGAAGATGTTTGGAAGTGGCTCTAAGAGGTGGTTTAAAAAGAAAAGACAACGGACTAAAGGAAGAAAACCAGTCAACAGAAGGAAGAAAAAGTGGGTTGCCAAGGTTCTGAAACAGCACAGAGAGATGATACTGAAGGAAGTAGATGTCAATACGGTGCTGCCATACTTGGTGTGTAACAAAGTCTTTTCTCTTGGGGAATGCAAAGAGATACTGGGCCAGGACTCCAGCAAGAAACGAGCCGAGCTCTTCCTGGACAAACTGTCTCAGAAGGGCCCGAGTGCATTCAACACCTTCTGTTCTCTGCTAGAGGAAGTGTGCCCTCACTTGCTTACCTGTTTCCTGTTGGATTGTGAAGGTAAGCCAAAGAGAGATATGTTTCAATACCTGCTGAGCTACCTACCTAGACAGCATTTTGGGTATAATAGGTGCGTGAATGTCACAAGCATGGCCGAGTCACATTAAACACAAGAAAAAAATTATCACAAGAAAAATACATTTTGTATGAAGAAAATGCAGCACATTTCCCCCCCAAATTGTCATTATCATAATTGCATCTGGATGTTTTAATTTTGAGGGTTATTGTTGGAACTCCCATTGTTCTCAATGGTAATTCTTATTAGATTGTATTGTGCATAGATTAATGAATTTCGCATTATGGTAATGGACATTTTTTTTGTCATGAAAATAATAAAATAATGGGTTGGGGTATTCGCACATTCAAATGAAAGTGCTTATGATGTCAAAAAATGCTAAGTAGACAGATTTTAAGACACAGACGTTTTGAAAGTTTGCAGTAATGGAAAGAAAATGCTGTTCTAGTGTGGATGAGAGGCGTGAACAAAGTAAAATGAATGTTTTTGTTTTTCTTTTTTTTCATTAAAACGTATTAGTGTGGACATGGCCTGAATCATTGGGAAATTTGCATTATCATATAGAAATATGAACACAAATAAGTTGTTTAAATAAAAAACAAACAATTTAATAATGTGCAATCCTAATCCAAACTCTTGATTTTTGCACTTTATTCAATTTTTCCTTAAAGATATCCATAAACCAGCTAGTAAAGCAATTATTATTCAGAATACTTTAATGTAGGAAGTATTGTCATGCGAAACCTTTGACAAAGAGTTGTGTGTTTATGTCATGATGAAAGCTAATCTGCTGGTATTCAGAAATCAAATTTAAGGCGTACTCAGATAACCTGGTATAGTTATAAAGAAACTATTTGTTTTCAACTTAAGCAAACACCAGGTGGAAAATGCAGACTAATTTCAACGTAAAATCGGCGACAGTAGGTCGAAAGTTCTTCAGTTGAAATCGGTCTTTGCTCATCGAAATTCAAACTACTGATCCCAGTGGCTGAAGCTGGAAGTGTTGACTGTAGGGGCACGTGTGAGCTCAGTGGAATAAAAATTTAATCTCAGAGGGAAAATGAATGGTGCTCAGTATTGATTATGTGAATGCGATTCCTTTCTGGTTTCCACGCAGGACCAAAACCCGTGTCTCTGAGGCTGCAGGAAAGGAAAACACTTTTGAAATGACGCACAAATGTCTGATGGGAGATGCCGTTTGTCAGTAACTTGGCAGAATGGGGTCAATGTCAGGGTACTAGAACATTCAGTAGAAACATGCTGACTACTAACTGTATGTGATCATGTTGGAAAAATGTACCTACATTAATGTAAGTCTCAGTACCTGTATAAACACCATTGCGAACTGCTATGGTTTGTTATCTTAATCTAATCTTAAAGTTTAGATAAAGGACCAGCTGATGACCATGAAAGAAGACACCAACCAAGTCTATACGTCTCAGGATGTCACTTGTGTCCCTCTAAGAGCCAGCAGATAATAGCCTGCTTAAATCCGCCCCACTGAGGAGATTACTGGCTAGCCTGTGCGACAAACTGTAATGGGTAGAACTCAGCATATGGCCTCAAACTAAACTGTCTAGGTTAAGCTTGTCAGCTAATTTAGCTTAATCTTCCGAGTTTGATGTAGACAGATTAATATGTGGATGATAAATAGGCCAAATTATGTGGAAAGCTCAGTGATAACTCAAAGCCTGGGGTCTCATCAATAATTCATGTAATTGATCTGCAGACATTACCTCTATATAAGACCTTGGTAAAAAAAAAAAAAAAAAAAAAACTTTTTTGGCCATTAACTTTCAATCATACATTAAAGGTGCCTCATGATTTTAGATCAAGAGTAGCAATTTTATCTGGCAGCTGAAGGGGGAGCTCAGTATGTTCGGTATGAAGACCAGCAGTATATTTTACAGAGCTTTGGATTTAAGACACAGTTAGTGATGTGCAAAGCCTTTGTCAAAATTAATTGGCCTGTTTCATATGTTTGTTTATGTTTTTATTACTGGAAGCATTTTACTTCAAAACAAACTCTTTTGAATAAGACAGACACAGACACAATGAGACAGATTTGTTGTCCTGAAACAGTATTCATATCAACCAGTCACATTTATGGGTTGTGTAGGGTTAGGTTTAGGGCTTGGGTTAGCGGCTTAAACATAATTATCAATCAGTCATTTCCCTCTGGTTTTAGGAGTAGGTTAGGTTTAAGGTTAAGCCAGAAGGGTCATTCAGTGTCAACTCATCCAGAGGTTCCCAGCTCAGATTTTTTGTTTTTGATAAATGTTTTGCTGGTGAAAGTCAGACATACAGTATATGATGATAAAAGTGCAATACCTACTGTATATCTATTTTATTTAATTTAAAAAATGTACATCTGCAAAGCTCTGGAAATACATTATTATGGGTGCTGAAACTCTACTGTATTATTTGTATTGCACTTATGAAGAGCCACATCTGTTGCTTATTCTCAATAGTAGTGAATTTCTGGACTCTTAAACATTGAAGTTTTACACTATTGTTTTAATGTGAATAAATAAAGGTACATTTGGTTTTTGACCATTCAAAATGGGTCAAATTTAACATTTTACAAATAAAGCCACACCGAGAGAGCAATATCTCTGTGATTTAACCATAAAGTGATTTAAAAATGAAGTTTTTTCTGAACCAGAATCTATCTTTTTTATACTTTTGGAGTTATAGGTACTCAAACTTTGGCAAAACAACACAAAAAAAGTGTTTTGGTTTGTTTTGTTTTTGACAGGCCATTTGCATATAATGCAATAAGGGGTGTTGAAGTCCACTGATTTTACAAATAGACCTACCTATCACTGTGTAAAAAATATAAAATAATTAAGCTGCCACCTTTTTAAGGTTATTTTTTATTTTTTTTTACCTATAATTTTGATCAGAATACATATGTTGACCCCCCTCAACAACCAAAATTCAGAAAAAGTTGGGACAGTATGGAAAATGCCAATAAAAACAATTCTATTCACCCTGTGCTATATTTAAAACACTACAGCAACACATGATTTGATGCTTTACTTTGTGAATTTATATAGAAGTCATATATCAACACTGTCCAGAACCATTGCTGAATTCTCTGGGCTCAGTCTCATCTGAGATGGAAAGTAGAACAGTGGAACCATGTTTTGTGCCACATGTGTCCACATTTAAAATACTTTTTGGAAAAAAACAGCCACCATGTTCTCTGGGCCAAAGAGGAAAAAGGACCATCCAAACTGTTATCAGCCCATGGCATGTGTAACTTACACATCTTTGAAAGCACCTTTAGTGCAGAAATACATGTATACATTTTGGAGCATTATATACTGCCATATAGATGCCGTCTTTTCCAGGGACTTCCCTGCATTATCCAGCAGGACAGACCACAGACTGCCCTGATTACAAGTGCATGGCTGTGTAAGCAGAGAGTGTGGGTGCTAGATTGGCCTATCTGCAGTCCTGACCTATCTCCGATTGAGAATGTGTGGCGCATTATGAAGCGCAAAATACAGCAATAAAGGCACCGTACAATTGTGAAGTTGAAGACCTGAATAATGAATAAATGGGGTTAAATTCTGCTTGCTAACTTAAACTTGTGTCTTCAGTGCCCAAATACTTAATAAGTGTTATTAGAATAAATGGTGATATTACACAGGGGTAAACACTCGACCGTCCCAACGTTTTAGAGCGTGTTACAATCATGTGATTTAAAATTAGTGTATATTTTTGAAAAACAAAAAACAATTAAATTCACAAGGTAAAACATCAAATAATTTGTTGTTTTAGTGCTTTCAATTTAGGACAGGGTGAATTTAATTTACAAATCACTCCTTTCTGTTTTTATTAGCATTTTCCATATTGTCCCAACTTTTTCGGAATCAACATTTCTGAAATTCGGTTGATTTCAGACAGAATAACCCTGAAACATATTTTATGCAAGTATGCAGATGTAATGTGCAGTCCCATTGTAAACATATAAATTTTATTGTACCATTACTGTGGCGGTATTAAACCTTAGTACTCAATGGGGCGATAGAGTTACCTCTAAACGTCTGAGCCGTTAAACTTTTATTATAAAAGTAGCTGGCTACTAACATATCGACAGTTTAACTAACTTGCTGAGCACAACTCTTTTCAAACTGTTGCTCTGCCATAACTATAGCTGACCTAAAAGAGAAAACTGATCATAAAAGAAGATTTATACTAATATCCGCAATAATGCCCCTTGTGGCAACACAGAAAATGCAATGTGTATATTATGTGTTGCATTATGAATTGAAATGAGAAACATTTAATAATGCAAAAACATAAGATTGAGCTTGTGTAGCTAGAAAAGTGGGGGGTAAAGTTTCTGGATTAGGGTTAGGTTTAGGACTGGCACAGCAGCTTAAACATTATTGTCAACCAATCATTTCCCACTGGTATTTAGGGATAGGTTAGGGTTTTGGAATAGAGTTTAGACTATTGTCTGATGGGAATGTTGGTTCTTGACTAAACCATTCCAATTATTCCAAAACGCTTCCAATTACACTGTGTAAAACATGTTTGTTTTTTTTTCCTGGGCAGTAAGTGTTATTTCCTTGTGATATTTTGAAACTTACCTATTTCCAATGAGAAAACGGGTGAATTTGTGTCTATTCGTTCACATAAAGTCAGAAAAAAACAACATATGAATCCAAATTAACATGTATTTATACTTAAGTAATATTCACAGCCGTGCTGGTCCATAATGATAACAATGGTCTCTTCCCCTGGCTCACTCGGTGCACCTCAAAGAGGATTACAACAGCATCAATACCTTAATGGACACCTTGAAGTATGATGAGTACGACTGGGAGGTCATAGGAGACTTCAGAATAGTGGCATTCCTGATGGGTCTCCAAGGCGGTTTTACCAAGTTTCTCTGCTATCATTGCCTTTGGGACAGCAGGGACACCAAGGCGCACTACCACAGGCGGGACTGGCCACAGCGGATCGAGTTCTCTGTGGGGAGGAACAACATCAAGTGGGAGCCACTGGTGGACCCCCGGAAGGTGCTGATGCCACCACTGCACATCAAATTGGGCCTTATGAAACAATTTGTCAGAGCTCTAGATAAGGAGTCGGCAGCCTTCAAGTACCTTCAAGACTTCTTCCCTAAGCTGTCTGAGGTCCTTGTCAGACCACAGATAAAGAAGGATTTTGGATTGATATGTTGTTTTTTTCGGACTTTATGTGAACGAAAAGACACACCGTTTTCTCATTGGAAATAGGTAAATTTAAAAATATCCCTGTCCTGGTCACAAAAGCAAAGTTTGTGGGGAATAATAGTCATTTTCTATACTTTTGAGGCATAAGCAATTAGGAAATAACACTTACTACCCAGGAACAAAATTTTTGTTACATAGTGTTATTATCAGCTCTTCCATTTCACAGTACAAAAATGAATGCTACTATTCAGATACTGAAATCAAAGTGTTTGAGAGATTTGTCTCCTAAATTTGCTGTGCCCAGACACAGTTTCTCTATGATGCTAAATAAATTAATTTCTACCTCACAGATGGCTCAGCTGGAGGAAACAAGAAGCAAGGACAAACTAATCCAACACACAGCCAAGAGAATGCTCTGTCCAAGGGACAAGACACTGTTTGTTTTCTACCTATGTACACAGACCCACTTTTTGACACGAGGTAAGATATCACATTAAAGACACTGTAATTGTGGCAGTCTGTTCCTTCTAGCTCCCTTGGTCTCGTTTTGCATAATGAATGAGAACCTGAAAGGACCTACTCTAGTTCTATGTACTGTAGTGCACAATGTCAAGCTTTATGCTGCTCAAATCGGTTGGACAAAATTCGGAATTTAAGAATTGGCTCCCTTTCAACTGATTAGTTTGAGGTTGAATTCAAACTGGCCAAAATTCACAGGACTCTAAATTGAAATTTAAGTTGGAACTTCAGGAAAAGTGATTAACTGAATTGTAATTAAAATAATCTCAACACAGTCACACAACAGAGGAATTTCATTAGTCCAACACAAGTTTTATGAAAACACAAAAAATTATATGATTAATGTTTACTAATTTTTCCTATTGATTGCCAGATATGTTCCCTGACATTTTTCTCAAATAATAAGACATATTTTTCTAAGTTTAATACTGTTAAAACAATTAATACAATCTAAAACAGATTTTTTCCATACAGTACAGCACCAAAAAAATGTGTTGATAATAATAATAAAAAAATTATCTAAAAAATAAATAAGAACATGAGATCAAAATTGTAATCTTTTGATGTTTTGCTCCATTTTAATAACTTTGGAATAAATGTTTAGAAAATGAAGTCTGAAGTTTATTAAATATTTTTTTAAATATTAAATATTTTTTGTATTTATATTAAATGTAATATAAATGTATATTATAAATATTTATATATAAATATTAATATTGAGTATAGTTTTAATATTTATATTTTTACATTTTAGAGGTGGCATTTCAAAGATTAATTATTAATATTATCTTATGTTCCTAGAAAGATCCCATATGTTGTGTCTTGTATGATAACATTTTTATGGGTAATTCATATATGATATTTATTATTAAAAACAACACTGTGGCAGGGTGGAGGGTGGGGCCGGGTCGTGATTCTACACACCCGGCTCCTAATCAGGCTGATTAGCCCGAGAGAGATAAAAGCCGACTGGAGACGGCAGTGTGACAGAGAGAGAGAATGATGGATAGCTGTCTGACACCTGTGTGTTTGTGTCTTGGTTTAAGTCCATTATTAAACTATTATTTATATTATCAAGCCAGTTCTCGCCTCCTCCTTTCCATGAATGTGTTACAAACACTTACATCAGAAAGATAATTTAATTTAAATTATAATTCTGCCTCCTGTTTGCTATGTCAAATTCAACTTAAATTCAGGTATTGAATTGGAATTGGCAAGGCATTTTCCATTCGATTCTGAATTGCACACAACCCTTCAACTGGTTTAATGCAAGTCACCTGTCATTTTGCTGGGTCAAGTCTTTCACACTGTCACTTTACTGGGCATGATTTGTCAATCTGTCAGAGTGTGTCACAGTGAGCGAAAAAGCGAGAAAAGACTGTTATCTTCTAAGTGGGCCTTTTTGCTTGGCACCAACACATTTGGACAGATAGGCAGAGATGCTGAGAAAGCTGCTGTTTGTCTCTTTGATGTGTGAATCCCTTCTCATCAGTCTTTCTAGAGTTTCTCGAGATGCTGACCTTTTCTGAGGGGATGCTTATCTGGCCTGAAGGAATTTCCGCATTACTGTGCCCTTTCTTTGGCATTTCTTCAGATATCTAAACTGCAGATATTTTTCATCAAGACTATACAGTAATGAGTGTTATGCATGTTGTGCATGTGCAACGTGTGCATGCTTCTGCCTCTACCTCCTGTTATGCAAATCAAAGCGGCATTGTCTCTGCCATTGTAAAATATGTTTATTGAAGCGGATGTTTATTTGGATGTGGTTCCTTGATAAGGAATAATGAGCGTTTCCAGGTTTTGGGCGCACTGGTCTTAAGCATAACAGGAATTTCTGGTCAAAGGATCCTGCAGGATTTTCAGTGTATCCAGTAGGATATTGTTTTATTCTTAGGCTTTGTTCACATTGCAGGGGAAATCAGATTTTTTATTTAACCCAATTTTTTAGACTGACTTTTCAAAACGGCAAGTAATATGTTGCGAGATCGGATTTTTTTTTTTGTTCCGACTTCAGTTGCTTTTCCTAGCATGTCCACACTGATTGTCATAGTAATGACACAAACGGCGCATAGGTTCACCGTGTGTGAGACTTTAGCAATGGATGTTTCATCATTGATGCTGTTTTTCATAAGACTTAGCAATGGATGTTTCACCATTGATGATGTTTTTCATGAGACTAAGCAATTGATGTTTCGCCACTGAAGATGTTTTTTCTTGAGACTTTAGCAATGATTGTTTCACCATTGATGATGTTTTTTTGTGAGACTTTAGCACTGGATGTTTCACCATTGATGATGTTTTTCGTGAGACTTTGCAATGGATGTTTCGCCACTGATTATTTTTTTTTGTGACACTTAGCAATGGATGCTTCACCATTAATTATGTTTTTTGTGAGACTTTAGCACTGGATGTTTCACCATTCATGATGTTTTTCATGAGACTTTAGCAATGATTGTTTCACCATTGATGATGTTTTTTTGTGAGACTTTAGCACTGGATGTTTCACCATTCATGATGTTTTTCATGAGACTTTAGCAATGATTGTTTCACCATTGATGATGTTTTTTTGTGAGACTTGAGCACTGGATGTTTCACCATTCATGATGTTTTTCATGAGACTTAGCAATGGATGTTTCACCATTGATGATGTTTTTCGTGAGACTTTGCAATGGATGTTTCGCCACTGATGATGTTTTTTTGTGACACTTAGCAATTGATGTTTCGCCATCGATTATGTTTTTTGTGACACTTGGCAATGGATGTTTTGCCGTTGACGATGTTTTTTGTGAGACTTTAGCAATGGATGTTTTTACCATTGATTGTTTTCATGGGACTTAGCATCAGATGTTTTGCCATTTATTATGTTTTTTCTTTTTTTGTGAGACTTAGCAATTAATGTTTCCCCGTTGATTGTTTTTATGAGATTTAGCGATGGATGTTTTTGCCATTAATTGTTTCCATGGAACTTAGTAATGGATATTTAGCCATTTATTATGTTTTTCGTGAGACTAATCAATGGATGTTTCACCACTGATTGTTTTCATGGGACTTAGCATAGAATATTTTACCATTGATTGTTTTTCGTGAAACTTAGCAATGGATGTTTCACCATTGATTGTTTTCATAGGTACTTAGCATCGGATGTTTTGCCATTGATTATGTTTTTTGTGAGACTTAGAACTTAATGTTTCCCTATTGATAGTTTTCGTGAAATTTAGCAATGGATGTTTCACCACTGATTATGTTTTTTTGTGAGACTTAGCAATGGATGTTTTGCCATTGATTTTGTTTTCCATGAGGGCACTCTCCAAATCTAGCACACCTGTTGCAGACAAAAGCATAAAGAATGAAAAACGATGGCATATGCAATGTTTGTTTTGCTGTCACTATGGGTACCACGGTTAAGGGGAGGGATATGGACCCATTAAAGAACATGCAAAGGTAAATACTGGACATTCTCTGTGGTCTTACACCCTAGGCTTGCATTCAGCCATACACTTAAGACATTCAATTCCTGTTGAGAAGTGCATGTGTTGCAGTGTGAAATTGTTATATTTCACCAAACTTTATTAAGAATATAAGCTTTTTTATTGGTTCAGAGAGTCCCATTGAAAGGTTGAACTATTTACACTAAAGGGCCTGAGAGTAAGCATAAAATGATATTGCATGAAAAATGTAAGCACTTTATACATCATTACAATTGATGAATCTATGGTAAACTTTAAATGAGTTTCTACTTCATATTACATAGGCTTGGTTCCTAAGAAGGTTAATGTTTTATTTTTGTGTGTGTGTTGGGGATTTGGTACACCCCCCTTTCCCAGTCAGTGGTATGTTCCCTAGGTGCTGCACTCCACAGCCTGCGAGAAGGATTCTGAGGATTCTGAGGAAGCATTCTGATCTCAGTTAATGATTAGCTCAAACACACTCTTAGAGTACATTAAATGTAGATTATGGTGAGACTACGATAAAATTTAACAGCAAAAATGGTTGTCTATCCTGTATATGTGTTAAGTGATGCTGTAAAAACTCTTCATCACTATTAGTATGTGATCAGTCTGTCGTAACTAATTTTGGGAAAAGTTTAACATCTCAAGTCAGTTAACTACCTATGTTTACTGTCACAAGTAAGAAAAGATTTGTTGCCTGAAGTACATTTCACTTTGTTTTGATCAAAATAACTGCTCAATTTTTTGCTGCGTAGTGAGGAGAGTGCGCCAATAAGTGGCAATGCATTTTGGGTAATGTAGTTCATTGTGTTTGCCTGCATTTTAGAGAGGTGGGATAATGAACTAACAAAACAGTGTATTTACAGATTGTGAAAAAGATCAAAAGAAGAATGTTGTAACACTGTCCCATCTTATGCTTGCAGGTATGGGTTGTTATTAAGGGCCAAGCACTGAAAGTGCATAGACACCTACTGTAATCGTTAGTGTTCTTCTTCTTCTTCCTCTTCTTCCGCCATTGAGTCTATGGCAGCCCATAGAACTGTATGCGGGAAAGTTGTGAAATTTGGCACACAGATAGAGGACAGTTTGAACATCAACTGGAGCAAATTTGAAGTCTCTAACTCAAACCCTCTAGTGCCACCAACTGCCCAAATTTTCACACGTTTATGCTATTAACTTCTGAACCGTAATTGCTAGAATCAAAATTCCTCTGATTCCTTGGCTCGATTGCACCCTATGTCGTCATTTTCCATCTTGAAAATTTTTCCGGCATTTTAAATTTTTTGAAAAACCTATTTTTTCGAACTCCTCCTAGACCGTTCATTCAATTTGCATGAAAATTGAATCAGATCATCTTCAGACCAGGCTGAACAAAAGTTATGGATCTCAAGTTAGTCAAATGGTTCTCGAATAACACGCAAATAAATTCTACATAGTGCACGCTAAATTGGATGTGAGGCTATATCTCAGCAACACTTTAGCGTGTTCACACCAAACTTGGTGTGTGTTATGAAAACCATGACCCAAGGGTACCTGCACAGTTTTGGCACAGCGCCACCTAGTGGTCACGAGATATGAAAAATGCCTATTTTTGCTTAAAACTTCTGAACGGTTTCACCTAAAATCACAAATCTGGTCTTGTTAGATTCTGTGCGGGATGCCGTGTCAAATGATACCAAATTTTGTCGGCCATTTTGGCCGTCGCCCATTTTGAATTTAGTTGTAAAATGCTTTATTTTTCAAATGCATTAACATATAGTTACAAAACTCGTTATGTGTCATTGGCACTATGCCCTGAAGGTACTCAAAACATGTTGGGATAGTGCCACCTTCTGGTCAAAAGTTATACATTTGTTTTTATAAAATGCTAATAACTTTTGATTACTTTGTGCTATTGTCATGAAACCAGTCTTGGTGGATTCCGTGGGTCATGTGGAGAACGTGGATACCAATTATGCCATGATCGATCGAACTTCCTGTCAGCCATTTTTAAATCCTTTAAAAACCTACTTTTTGCAGTGTCAAATTGTTCTAAACAGTGCTTTTCTACATCTTATTTCAGGACAATAGGTTTCCAGTTCTTATTCATATCTAAAAGGATTTCACACCACAATGTTATATGTTCCAGGACAGCAAATGTAATGTAAACTCAAACAAATGTTAAAGATTTGTTGAAAAAAATACAATTCTCATTTTTTTCTTGTTCAAGTCTTTTCTGTTGATATATAAAATAATTTATCACAAAATAATTACAGTTTGATGTTTCAGACTATATGATAGCTTATTTGCATATAAATGGCTTTATGGATAAATGTTTTTTTTTTTTTTTTGACTATATCATACATTAAACAACATTTACACTTTACCATTATTGGTATGCCTAATAATGGTTGATGTGCTTGGCCCCTTAATTGCTGCTTGCAGCTATATTATTTTATTTTATTTTATTGTTTCAAATTCATAAATCTTGTTAATTTAGTTTCATAAAAGAAATATGCCTTTGGTGTTGTGATGCATTTTATTGAATGGAACAATTTACTACATGATCACAAGAAGCATTCTGAGGAGAGATTGTGAAAAAGATCACAAGAAGATTGTTGTAACACTGTCTCATCTTATGCTTGCAGTGAACACTTAAAAGGCACTTGTAGTGTTTGTCCATAATGGGGGTTTGATCCTGTGGTGCGAGTTGATATCCACTACACATGGCTGTCGCGTTGTGGTAGCTTGCAACCAGTGGGGGTTACCACACCTCAGCAAATCTCTTAAGAACCCATCGTTTAGACGTTTAGACTGAGACGCATTAACAAAAATCAGATTTTCATCAGATTTCAAACACTAAAGAAGGTGCTTTGGATCTGGCTTGTGAAAATCAGATTTCATGTTTTTTTTTTTTTTTATTCAGACTACAAAAAATGTCTCCGTGTACACATGTAACCTCGGTTCTCTGAGATGAAGGGAAAGAGACATTGTGGTGAAACGCTTTTGAGGAATTCCTTCTCCGACAACCTAGTTGAAGCCCTTGTATCATAATGGTAATCTTATGATTGGCAATGGTGTTTGAGCCCCGCCCTTTCAGGCACGCATTTACCCTATGTAAGCGGGCACTCAATCACCACTTCTTCCGAATTTTCTGAATTAAGGACAAGAACGCATCACTAGTAGCTCAAAACTCTGAAGTGGTAGTGTGGCCAAGTTTCACAATGTTTCGTTCCCTTCATCTCGGGGAACTGAGGTTACATGTGTACCTGGAGACGTTCCCTGTCGATTCAGTTCACTCGACTTTGCGGTGAAACGTTTTTGGGGAAAGTCATCACGCTGCAATACATAAAGTAATACCCTAAGAGGCACCAGGGTATAAATACTTAGAAGAATATGTATATGAGGTCAGGGGCCCGTCGGGAGGTGACTTATAATAATATGTCTTCAAGTGTGTGAAAATAAATAACCCCACATGGTGAAAACCAGATGGGAAGTTAATCTTAATCTGAGGATCTATATACACACAGTATAGTCTTATAATACACACAGTATAATTTAAACACTTCATAACCAGAGGCAGGGAGGGAGGTTTTATTCTTATTGGAAGTGCTTGTGACTTCTATTGGGAGTAAATTGGATAGCAGCGTACACAGGTGGTTGTATAAAATTATAACAGGTAACCCGCCTGTAATTAGTAGCTCAGGCTCACCTGCTGGGTGTTGGAACAGTAAGCTCTCTAGACAGAGAGGACTCACAAAGCGATAGATGCCACGTCTAGGTTATAAAACCTCGCGAACGTGTTCTGTGAAGACCATCCTGCTGCAAAGCATATATCCTTTAGGGATACACCATTTGTCCATGCCCATGAAGAGACCATGCCTCTAGTTGAATGCGCTTTTACGCCAATAGGGCATCTACAATCCAGTAAGAGAGTTTTTGCGTGGAAACGGACATGCCTTTTGTGCGTCCTCCATAACAAATGAAGAGCTGATCTTACAGTCAAAACTGGCGGATGCGTTCCACATACACTACCGGTCAAAAGTTTTGAAACACTTGACTGAAATGTTTCTCATGATCTTAAAAATCTTTTGATCCGAAGGCATATGCTTAAATGTTTGAAAGACAGTATTAATTTATTTCACTACAAAACTAAAATGTAATTAAAAAAAAAAAGTTTTTGAAATTGATGACTTGGACCAAATAATACAGAAAAGCAGCCACTAAGTGCCTAACATAGATGGAACTCCTTCAATACTGTTTAAAAAGCATCCCAGGGTGATACCTCAAGAAGTTGGTTGAGAAAATGTCAAGATGTCTGCAAATTCTAGGCAAAGGGTGACTACTTTGAAGATGCTAAAATATAACACAATTATGATTTATTTTGGATTTTGTTTAGTCACAACATAATTCCCATAGTTCCATTTATGTTATTCCATAGTTTTGATGACTTTACTAATATTCTAAAATGTAAAAAAAATATATAATAAAGAATGAGTAAGTGTTCCAAAACTTTTGTCCGGTAGTGTACATGTGTAATGCCCACACAGGGCATAATAAATGCGCTAACTGCTCCTCATCCAAATTAGACGGTGGGGCAGAGAAAGCTTGTAGGTGGACTATCTGAGACCTAAAGGGCGTGGAATGCACCTTAGGAACATAGCCTTTTCTGGGTTTGATGGTGGCTTTTGAAAGCCCCAGTCCGAATTCCATACTTAAACTGTCAACCGACAGTGCCTTTATATCAAATCAGTGCAATCTTTAGAGAGAGCACACGCAACTCAATGGATTCCAATGTTTCGAATGGGGGGCTTGTGAGCACCCTCAGCACCAGATTTAAGTCCCATGTAGGAACTGCAGCAGGGTGAGGGGAGTTCAAGTGCCTCACTCCCCTAAGGAACTTTATAAATAGATCATGTCTGCCTATAGATGAGCCAGCCTCTGGGGCGTGAAATGCTAAGATGGTTGCTACATAAACCTTAAGATGGAGTAAGACCTACGTCCAACCGCTCTTGAAGAAATGTAAGGATCTCCATTATGGAGCAATTCAATGGGTCTTTTTTGCATGAAAAGTACCACTCTGCAAACACACACTATTTTAGTGCATAGAGGCGTCTCATAGATAGCGATCTAACCTGCAAAATGGTGTTCATTACAGACTGAGTTAATTCAAGTTTGTTCGCTGCGCTCCGTTCCCATGGAGGGCTGATATTTCCCATGGAGGGCTGTCTAATATCTCCTTCATTTCCAGAAACCATGGCTGGTTGGGCCATTTTGGTGCAACCAACAGAACCATTTTCTTGTCCTCTCAGACTATACTGATGACAAAGTGAAGGAGACGTACCGGGGGAATCGCATATTTTGCATTTCGTCAGTCACTTGTGGGCCAAGGCACCCCCAGTGGGGCTTGGGACATGGAGTACTAAAGAGGACAGTGGTCTACGCAGAGGCGAATAGGTCGACTTCCGCTTTGCCGAACATTTCCCAAATCCTCAGAACCGTCTGGGGATGAAATCTCCATTCCCTGGCATGACAGCATGTCTGCTCTGCAGTTCAGACGGCCCGGAACAGATGTCGTGCGCAGGGAGAGGAGATGGCACATGTTCCACATGAGGAAACATTGCGCCAGACTCATGACTGGTAGAAATCAAGTGCCGCCCTGGCGATTTATGTACGCTACCACTGACATAATGTCTGACCGAATCAGAACGTGATGATTCTCTATGTTGGAATGCAAAGCCTTCACAGCTAAGAAGATGTCTAGCATTTCCAAGCAGTTGATGTGCCATGCCCGTTTCGCACCCGTCCAAGTGCCGAAAGCCGGGCGTCCATCGCACAGTGTGCCGTAACCCTTGTTGGACGCATCTGTGGTCACCACTTTCCATCTGAAAACCTGACCCAGCATAACACCATGCTGATAAAGGTTTGGAGCTGTCCATGGTGCTAGAGCAGCCAGACAGCGGCGAGTCAAGGTGACATGTACGAACCCCCGGCGCCAGGCATGACGTGGTACGTGATGTTTGAGTCAGCAGATGCTGCCGCCATAAAACCCAGCATTTTCTGAAATGACTTCAATGGAAATGCTTTCACCAGTTTGAACTGAGACAGACACTGATGAATGATCTAAACGCGCTCGCTCGTGAGGTGCGCACGCATGCTCATGGAGTCCAGTTGAACCCCCAAAAAGAAGATTTGTTGGCTGGGAGAAAATGTGCTTTTCGCCCAGTTGACATTGAGACCTAGGCTGTTCAAATGGTGAAGTATCAAGTCCCTGTGCTCGCATAGCAGAGCCTCTGATCAGGCCAGTAATGGCCAATCATCGAAGTAATTCAGAATGCGCAGGCCATTCATCTTCAAAGGGGTGAGCACTGTATCGACACATTTCATGAATGTACATGGGGCCAGAGACAATCCGAAGGGCAGGACTTTGAACTGATATGTTGTTCCCTCAAACGCGAATCTTAAGAACAGCCTGTGATGCCTGTGATGTGGTACAATTTGGATTACAATTCAATAGATCTAAATACAATTCAATTTAGATCTGTTGACACAAACCAGTCCTGTGGGCAGATGTGCGACAAGATCTGTTTCTGAGTTAACATTTCTTAGGGTTCCGTTTGGTCTCAATGATGGCTCAGCAGTGGCTCTTGGTGGCACTGAGGCGGCATGAGTGGGTTTTTTTGCAGGGCGCTGGCTCGAAGCAGAGCATGTTCGGGGTGGATGAGAGGAAACACTTCTCTTAGGCAAAAAGTGCTCCATCGCTTGCGACTGCTTTTGCGCCACGATGAAGCATTCAGAAAAGATTTCTACTGCGTTTCGGAAGAGGCTGTAAGGAGAGACAGGGGTGTCAAGCAGGGCAGCTTCCTCTGCATCACGCATCTCCGTGAGTGTTAACCATACATGCTGGTCGAAAACCACCAAATGACCCATCGCTTTTCCGATGGCCTGCGCGGCAACCTTAGTAGCTAGCAGCGCCAGATGGACTTCCAGGAAGAACGGTGCAGTTTTCCGGGCCGGCCTGCAGGAACCACTCGTCCAGGTGAGACTTTACCGGCTTCTCTGGAGGGGACCACTCAAGACCGAGCTCCTCAACTGCTCCCAACTCACCCTCGCTGGGGGGAGGGGCTGCAACATCCTCCAAGGACCATTCTCCCATGTCTGAAGCTGCAAGGGACACGGCATCATTATCACCGCCAGACCCACCACATACGACAACACCATACTCGTCTATAGAGGGCCGGAGGTCATCACGTGCATACTGCACTGCAAGGACGCTGCGTGGGAAGATCTTGGGGCTTTCACCGGCACGAGATCCTTCTCGGACTCTTCTATCTCTACTTCACGGCCCTGCCGTGCTTCCTCATGTGGTCCCTCAAGACTTAACACAAAGGAGGCGGGGGCCTGGGTAGCTCAGTGAGTTTTGACGCTGACTACCAACCCTGGAGTCGCAAGTTCAAATCCAAGTTGTGCTGAGTGACTCCAGCCAGGTCTCCTAAGCAACCAAATTGGCCCTAATCAGTCTATAATACCAGTCAATATCCTCAGTTCCAGTATCCTGTCATCAACCCCATTATACCAACCCTCACAAAAAGTTCTGGCAAACTAGCTGCAAACTTGCCACAAATTTACCAGAGTTTACAAATTTACAAAGAAAAAAAATGACATTCTCCATTAGCTCAGCAGGTTTTTGATTGTCCACAGAGACATCTCTTAGCAACCAGATTGCAGAGGATAAACAAAGCAATGCTAGCATTTGTTCTACAGGTGTACAATTATCAAAAGCGAGTATAATTTTTTAAACACCTGCCTCTGCCAGTGTTTGCTAAACAAGTCTTATTTTCAAATTATGTAGGAACATGTGGTGATTAATGCTTTCTATTTGACTAAAATTAAATGGTACTCATTAACTTTAAATGTCTTCCTTGGTGGTGGCGTGTTTGAGAAACATCATGCATCTATATCTCGGCAAAATTAAGTTTCTAAGTTGGAAATTCATCTTCAAGTGCTGTTCCATTGCACTTTTCAAAGTAGGAAATTTAAAATAGCATACCTTAAGATTTTGGTGTTGAGGGCTCTTGCAGTGGATTAGTTATTTGGTCACAAGTTATCCATATTTTGTTAAATCTGAACTGTGGTGTCATTCTGTTCTCATGAATATCAGAATTTTTGCCTTTGACTGTGAATACATACTGCCATCACTGTTACAAGCTTGCTTGCTTGTCTCATCTCCCTTATGTAAACCCACCTCACCTGCATGTGTTTTAGGAAGACAGTACATCTTTTTGTTACTTGTATGCCCATAATTGGACATGACATAAAGCGTTGTCTGAACCTTTTATTTTAAACACGAGGAATTTTGACAAGCGCATATACAGCATTTCGAGTGAGGGAAAGTGTACTAAGAAACGAGCGACATTCTAGATGTAGCATGCATGAGAGAGAGGGTGATAGATAGAGAGTGAAGCTTGCCAGAAGGTTATTTAGTAGTCATGCCATGTGTAGCTTTTTAAGTTGTCATTTCAGCATACTGTTAGATCGTTGAATTGTAATAGCTGACAGTGGTTGTAAGTGTGTAGTGAGTGGAATATGATATGATCGGAACCTGGAACGACCACGGGGCATTAGGAGAGGAAGTTTTGTGTGTGATAGAGTGTGTAAGGCATCTTTACATGGCGTGATGAAAGATGATGTAAAAATGGAGATGGAGCCTTCATTGATTAAGTGTTGTAAAATGAAGAGACAGTGAGAAAGAGAGAGAGAGAGAAGCTCTGTTCCAAAACCTAGTGAGCTCCCTACCAAGACAGAATTTTAAGGCATCATGCATGCTCCCGACTCAAACGCTGTTCCCAAAAATTATGCTGCTTTCTAAGGCCACATCAACACAAAACTCTTTATTACGTTTCCTATTGTCATATTTTCCAAAGTATGTAGTAATGAATAGCGTTTTCCAAATGCTCTGTTTTTGGTGGAGGAAAAGCAGTTAGAGTCTGGATAATAGGCTTAAATTTAGCAAAATTAAAGCTGAAGTGTGTAACATTTTTGTGGTTAAAATACTTTCTCCTAACCCAGCTTAATATGCAGAGACATATAAGTAAGCCATTTGTAGGTATATTTTTCTCGAAAACTGTGAACACTGTGTGGCACTAAAAAAATGTCTCTCTTTGTTTGAGCTGCCCATCGAGCCCGACACAGCAACACTGATTCAACAAATGACACGAGTTGCGGGCAGGACTATCTATTTGTTCAATCAACAGTAGCATTTTTTTTTTTGTTAAAAAAAAGCTAGATGTAGTGCAACGTATACAGTTTAGCAGAACGCAGGTGTATCGAGAGACGTTTTTAAAGGCTGAAGTTCTTTTAAACTTGACATGGCATCTAAAAATCTTGTCTTTCTAGGACATGGTTGTATAGGAAAACCAACAAAAAACGCATTCGGTGTGAACAGCCTCTTATGAGGAGGTCTTTGGTGTTGCATCTGGCTCACTTTTCAGCACAAGCAATGCATTGTAAAGCTGTGTCAAGTTGAAAGGAGTTCGGAAATTTGGAAAAGCGCATCTCGTGATCTCCACATTCTGTTCTATTCTGTTCTATTCAGCTCTACCTCCAAATTCAACCGAATTCCACTACTATCTGTAATTACTGAAAAACACTGTGTTACCACAAATTCTACAATCACATGTATCCTTCATGGAGAAGGCAATACCAGCATTGCGACAAATGCAACAACAACCAAAATACGATCAAGAAGATGGACGAGTCGATCATACATATATTACATGTAATTCCGAAAAGTATCAATAATGATAGTTCAATCTACTTAACAATTTACTATTTTACCCAGTATTTTTATGTTACTTACTACAGTATCATGTCATTAGTGGTCAACAGAAATTAGTTATTTAATTGCAGATGCCGATATCGATATCTAGACAGTAAGGTGCTCGATGTAACTTCTATAACTAACCCATTCAGTATTACTGATGTTGTTACTCTCAACATCGACAAATATTGTCCTGGCCGATAAATTAGTCTGCCACTAGCAGCATGCTAATGACAAATGAGAGTCGAGTCTCATGAGAACATTGCTGCACAGAGTTGCTGTCTATGAAGAATGCTCCAAATCAGTTACTTATAAGGTTCCATGATGGTTAAGATTGCGCCTTACAGGTAGTTTCCCAGGTAGTAGTCAGAAAAGGTAACTCACTAAGTTTTAGAACAGAGAGAGAGAGAGAAAGAAAGAGAACAATAGTCTTGGAGACTTGGTTTTTGTTTGGACAGGGCATGTAAAGTGAGGCTAGATCCAGGCAGGGCTTAAAATAGAGGAAGCGGGCTTGCAGTGGGGGAGGAAAGACGTTGAAAAGATGAATCTCTGTGAGGTAAAAGCACAGTCAGGCGTATTGTTCACCACAGTAGGCCGCCTTTCTGTCTGAATGACAGCAAAGTCATCATGGAGACGCCAGTGGATTGACCTAGAGCTGAAACACACATCAAACACACACTCACTGACATGGCAGTATGACAGAACCATTTTGTGTCACACAAGTTAGGGTACAGACAGACACACAAAAAGATGCAGGATAATTTGAAAGACACAGTAACAGCACAGAACAGAGAAGCATAATAATGGACACCATGAGAGGAATACAGTACTATGGCCACTATATGTAAGTACAGAATTTTAATAGTCTAGACGGTTCAGAAGTTTGAGGGTGAGAGGTCAGATATGTTATAGAAACTGTATGGGAGGGTGAAAATGGAGGAGGCAAAGAATTTAACCAAATATAGTGTTAGAAATATGTATGCAAACTAATTTACATAATTTGTATGTGGATATGGAGTATACAAATGAAGTACTGTCAAAAAAAAAGGAGGAAAAAGAACATATAAGGACCTTGTAGTGTATGTATGAGGAATATACAGAAAAAACATATTTTTTTATGATATTATCTATTTACATATATTCATCCTGTATTTATAGGTGAAGTTATATAACCTATGCAATGTTCTACGTGCTGCGAACATAAATGTTATTGTGTCTTAAGTCTCTTAGTTGACTTGGTGGTCATTTGGATACATTAAAATAGATTTAGATTGACAAAATAAGCCACACTGAGCAAAGCTTTCTTTACGATGATGCTTTAGTGCCTTGGGATTGTCACGTTTAACAGAAAACTTGTGTTTTTCTAATAAAGAGTAAACAGAGCTCTTAGCCAAACAATCTCTTTACAAATGTTGCAGAATAAGGCTAAAAGGGTGATTAGTTTATTTGAGTTGCTGCTCTTTGTGCAAGTAGAACACATCCTGCCTCCAGCCCGGTTTCATGACATCTGAGTATAAACCTAGCTTGTGTTTGTGTGGATTTTTTGTTTGTTTGCCTGTGGTTGTGTATAGCTCTTGGTGTGTGCACATGTACTGTAAATTGTAAGCATTGTGCATGCGTTTTCGTAGTTTGGTGGTGCAGTATATTATTTAATTTTGGTCTGAAATTTGTTCATTTCAAGTAGCTTACAGCAAGTTTTTGCACCATTTATAATTTAATTGAGAATTCCTTTTAAATTCCAATTCAGTTTCCTAATTTGAATTAAGGCAGCAAACAGGATGCACAATTGTACAAGTGTAGTTTTTTAGAATACATTAATTCCGTATGAATTAACCTGTACATGTTTTTATCAATGTTGTGTGTAGTCCGATTACAAGTGCTGTTTTAGTCAATAAGTAGTGTAACGCATTACATTTTAAATTCTTGTATCAGATTTATTTTGAATTTAATGAGTAGGAAAGTGTTTTAGAAAGTAACTTAAAAGTAAAGCATTTAGTGGATTACTTTTAAAAAAAGACTTTCCATACACTGGTTATTATCATACACACAACTGTGGTATTTCCAGAAACATTATACATTTTTAAAATGCCACTTATCCGCTGACTACCTGGAGTTGCGAGTTCGAATCCAGAGTGTGCTGAGTGACTCCAGCCAGGTCTCCTAAGCAACCAAATTGGCCCGGTTGCTAGGGAGAGTAGAGTCACATTGGGTAACCTCCTCGTGGTCGTGATTAGTGGTTCTCACTCTCAATGGGGTGCATAGTAAGTTGTGCATAGATTGCGGAGAGAAGCATTAGCCTCCACATGCGGAGTCTCCGCGGTGTCATGCACGATGAGCCACATGATAAGATGTGCGGATTGACGGTCTCAGAAGCGGAGGCAACTGAGACTTGTCCTCCACCACCCGGATTGAGATGAGTAACCGCACCACCATGAGAACCTACTAAGTAGTGGGAATTGGGCATTCCAAATTTGGAGAAAAGGGGATTAAAAAATACATTAAATATATCAAAACATTAAATAAATTAACTTTCATTTTATTGACCATGGTGAAAGAAAACTTCCTAGAATTTTTTAATGTACCCCAATGTCAATATTTATTTTTATAAAGTTATCCAAAAACAATGTGGTGGATATTTTTGGTGTTTTGTGGCAAAAGTTTTATATGTTTTCATGGCTGTTTTAAGAGTATTGAATGGCTATGAATTGTTATGACAGTACTGAACATAGTTTAAAGAAATACGAAAAACTAAATCTGCAAATCAAGGAATAAATAGGGTAAATAAGTGAAATTTAATGATGTAATTATTAATGTTTTGTTGCAAAACTTTTGACTAGGGTATAATTTTTTTTTTTTTTTTTTTTTTTTTGTGCCATTACATCAAATGCATGGCCGGGCGTTCTAGCCTTTCAAAGTATACTGTTTTGGCCACAAGCCCGTACGGACCCATTCAACATATGACTACTTTGTGATACTCTTAAGTACATTCACATGCATAGACGATGTGCACAGGCACTAATCCTTTTCTTTTTCACACACACGCACACAAAGGTTCTTGCTGAACAGAAACCAAATTGATTGATCACCACTGCAGGTCCACTGTTGGTAGATATGGTATTTATCTTTTGGACTCTCACTTTGTCTGTGTCCATGTAATAATTTTCAGTTTCTTACTGACTTCGACCAAACATACTGTTCTAAATCATATACCAAAGTCAGTCTCCACTGGACCAAGCAACCATAAAAGGACCTGATCTGGCTGGACTTGTCCTTGACCAACGTTAACTACACTAATGATTTCCAATTATAGAGTTCTGTTGTGGAGCTCATGTATTAAATTAGGTATGCAGTTAGATTAGATTATTGCTTGTGATGTTTTTTTTTAACACCGCATGTGGGTTGAAAGTTTGCAAATGTATAACTTAAAAATCCAATGCCTGGAAGGCAGCTACAGTGGGAAATGGAGATATTATTTAACATAATCAAAGATGCAACCATCTTATGAACTCCCACGTGCACTTTGCAGATGCTTTGATCAAATCACGTTTGGTTACAAATTAAAACATCATGCTGTGTTTTATTTCAGGTCTCATTTCGAGACGTTTAAAGCACCATAAGCAAAATAAAGCAAAATAAATTTATTGAAAGAGAGGTTTTGCTTGCTTTATAGGGTAACTTCTGATTGTGTTATACAACATAATCAAAGTTGACACCATTTTATAAACCTTCATGTGCACTTTGCGGGTGCTTTGATCAGATCTATCTGATTCATACTACATAGCACTTCAGACCTCTTTCTGAGGTGTGAAAAGCAGTATAAGCAAAATAAAGTGAAAGTAAAGTGAAATATGTTTGAAAGTGTAAGATGCTGCTTGTTTAGTAAACTAACCGCTGAATCTGTGGTGGAAAATACCATGAACTTGTCTTCCTTTAGCTTAATTTTCTTACTGGCACAGCTGTGGATAATTAAATTCATTATTGGTTAAAAATAACCAGGCTGAAATCCAAGTCTGTCAGGTTAGCAAAAGAAACGGAGGGGGAGAGAAAGGGAGATTAAAGTGGCTACACTGCTGATGACTCACCTCATAGCACACAGGGAAAGAGCACTGCGACAGCAATGAAGTGTGACTTGAAGTGTGTGTGTGTGTGTGTGTGTAAAGAGAAAAAAGTGTGTGTGTGTGTTTTTAGAAGATGTGGAGCGGATTCACTAAACAGTTGCGCTACTTTTGCACATGGTATTTCAAAAACTGCATACTCAATAACGACTCGCAATACAGCTTAAACAGGCACAGGCACTTTTTGCGCTGGTGTAACAATGCACCATGCGTATTTAAATTAAGTCACTGTCATTCTTTTCAGTGCAAGCATGCCTCTTTATGTAATGTAAGATTATTATAGATTGAGCATTATTCACAAAAGTTAGCGTTATTTACCTGCCGCAATTAACGTTGTGCTATTACCACCTGTGGAATAAGATCAATATGACAAGATGTTTGTGTACAGTTTCTTGCGATCATGGCAGTAGTAATTCATGAAATGACGATAAAATTACGGAGAAGAATGTTACAACCGGGAATGTATCCAGACACGGTGTAGTTGAGCGCACTCTCAGCATATTAAAGAGCTGATTAAGGTGCCTGGATCGCAGTAGTGGAACGCTGCTATATTGTCCCAGAAAAATGTCAGATCATGTTAGTCTGCAGCAGTCTCCAAAATCTAGCACTCAAAGCTGAACTGTAATGAAAATCTCATGAAAATGATGTGACTGTGGTGACATTTTTGCAAAATATTATGTGGTTTCTTACACATATCACGGCAGCTCTGAGGTAAAATATCCACTGTGTGGCGCTAAAAGCGAGTTAGATGTTCGCCCAAACACATGAGGTTTTTAAGTTTAATACTCTGAGTATTAAATCAACAAAAGCTACATCCCTACCCTAAACCTTAAACCTAAACCTAACCGATAGTGTCATAAAAAGCAAATGTGACATGAAAAACACAATTGCTGAAGCAACCACGTAATTTTGAGGTGCTTCTATGCCACTTTCAGCTCACGTGTTGACTTGCGTGCTCCTCTGGACTTGTATCCTAGTCCTTCGCATTGCAAGTGCAACACTCTTATCAGTTTAATCGCAGTCAATTTAATTACACTTTAGCAAACTTGTAAATTTACTGGGTTATGTAATGCAAACATTCAAATATATCGCCAAAAGTCATTCACTATTGGAAGTGTTTTGATGTCATAAGATAGCATTGTGTGAGGAACAGTGTGAAAAGTAAGTGTTTATGAACTAAAAATCTGCTGTTTTACTGGTGATTTGTGAAAAGTAAAAAAAGTAATTGTTGTTGTAGTGCCTCTAGTAGTCATTTTAACAGAAAAGTGCCGTGATACGTATAACAAGCCATTTAAAAATCATTTTTGCAAAATATAGGTATAGTAACAAGGTTTTATGAGACCAGGTTGATTTCTGTAAGGGAAATCGAGTGCAACGCTGACAGCATGTGCAAACAGCTCTGTACATGCATAAAAAAAAATTTAAAAAAAGAATGAACAAGTACTCATGGTTGTTTGTTAGTAAGAATAAAAATGCTATTGTATGTGCACTTTGGGAGTTTAACAGGTGTGTGTATGTGTCTGTTTGAGTGGACGGTGGATGGATGGTGGTTGGTTCGTTCAACGTTCACGTGTGAAGGACCGCCTCCTTTTTTACCTCATTTCTCCTCTTTGTTCGCTTGAGAACAATAATAAATCACAACGCCCCAGCTGGAGAGAGTTCTTATGGCTCGGGTCCAGCTCTCCCTCCTTGGGGAAATGGCTCTGAATCTTATAACCCAATCCAGGACCCACATTTTTCTGTTGGTGGTAGACCAAACGTACAGGAAGGAGGGCAACTCATAACATGTCCTATTTCATGGATATGTTCCTTATAGCACATCACACTGGTGTAGTAAACGACACCCTGGGCTTGGAGAAAACAGGTGCTTGACCAACTTAGAGTGGTGGGCTTCCAGAAATAGAGCTCTGAATGTTTAAATTTGTTTCCTATATAAAGTAAATTAAAAAGTGTCCTTTGCAAACGTGCAAGAATTTTCTCAACCCTGTTGACCTACAGTATGTAGTCGCATCACAAATGGGTGAATAAGGAGGGCAGGCTCTTGATTGGTCCTGTCTGGTATGTGTGTGCTTGTGTGTGACTCTGGGGATTTATGCGAGATGTATGTAAGTGTGAAATTATGGTTCTGCAGTAAAAGTGTGCCATGCTCAAGACGCATTAGTCCGTCAGACTGTAGAAACAGCGTGTACTTTTAACTGTCAGCTGCACAAACCAAACAAACCTCAGTAATGGGTTGGTGTGAGATTTAGAATGCATTTTTTCTTCCACCCATAACATTTTTCTCATAATTTTAATAACACAATTTTCCCTGGAATTCACATCTTTTTCAGTTTAATTGATCACAAGTAAACAGTGCTACATTATGGGTTTCAGAGCAATTTAGAAAAAGTGATCCAATCCATTAACAATTTATAGAATATGGCAAAACTGTGAGATATTTTACAAGTTGCCTCATACGAAAAGGTCTGACTTTTATTCCCAATCAACAAACATCATTTCAAACATGAAGAGATGCTCCCCTCAATGAAATCCAGTCACTAGTGGTCACTGGTGATGCATTTGAGTTGCACATTAGCAGCAAGTAGGTTGACAAAAGTAAAATAAAATGCAATTAATCATACTCCCAGACCATAATTAGGAATATTCTGACCATCACAGCAATTTAAGTACCACCTTCATGCTTTTTGCATATCCCAGTCAACTGGGGGTACTAAGCGCAACTCCAGCTGAACAGGCAATGCGCACCTGTACAGGCAACAAACCACACTTACCGACAGCAGACAGCACAAGATGATGTATTTCTAAGTTTCAAACTACGTTAAACTTGACACAGTGTCCTAAAAACACTGTTTATGAAGTGACACAACCAAAGTGAGACGCTCCAAAAGTGTTCGTCTGATGCATGTGTACATATAGATTTAAATTTAAATTAACTGACAGTCCTAATTTGTACAATTGCTTCCTTTATGCTATGCATTATTGTTCTTGGAGCTTTGCAACCATAGTTCAAACATCTTTTATAATAAATGTTTACAATTTTCATTAGCATAAATTCCAGTCCAAGTACTTACACTGAATTACATTGAAGACATTGTCATATGCCAACATGCACCCAACAGCTCTTTCATAATTTTCAGTCACTCAAGAGCACAAAGTTGAAACAAATGAAGCTAAATTTGGTTTCCATTATCTATTTATTCTTTGTCTTCATTTGTATGTCATTGTTTGAATGCAAGCCCATTTTCTGAATGTCATGGACCAAAAAAATCTTAATTATCCTTTGATAATTGGAAATGAAGTACTGGAGCAGGAGTCAGTGGGCTGATACCGCCAGTGACGTCACGGCCATAATTATACTCTACCTCCAAGAGATTCGGCACAAACTCTATCTGTTTCATCTACCTCATTCTTCTTTATGCAGAGCCATGTACACACCACGATCCTCCTTTCACATTACATATAAAAATATATATATTTGTTGTAAGAACTGGGTGATCAAATATCCTCGAATAGAAATGCTATCTGATGTGTGGAAAACTCTTGAAAGCCTATGCATCAACACAGCCATGTTGAGTCCAATAAATCCTAGTTAACTGAAAATGGGAATTACAGCAAATTAGCTCTGCACCAAGTGCCCATTTTGAAGCTTTCTGAAGAGCAAATTATTCCCTAAATAGAATCTGCCCAAATTAAATGGCCTACATTGAAATCGAATGAAGCGGGCTACTTTCTTTCTGGTTAATTGTGAGTGGGTGATGGGTGCATATTGCAGTGTCATGAATGCTCTCTAGATATTAAACCCCAATTCCCAAAAAGTTGGGACAGTATGAAAAATGCTAATAAAAACAAAAAGGAGTGATTTGTAAATTATATTCACCCTTTGTTATATTGAAAGCACCACAACTATACATAATATGAAGTTTACATTGTGAATTGTATTTTTTTTATTTTTTTTTTTTTAAATGTACAGTAATTTCAAATCAGATGATTGCAACACACTCCAAAAAAGTTGAGACGGGCAATTTAAGACTAATAACAATTTGACGAGTTGAAATAAGAAGGCGATGTGAAACAGGAGATGTTAAACAGATGAGGCAATTGTGTCATAGTACTGTACACTGTACAAGGAGCCTCCAAAAACAGCCTAGCCTTTCAAGAGCAAGGATGTTTAAGGCTTGTCAATGTGCCTACAGATGCTTCAGCAAATAATCCAGCACTTTGAGAACAATATTCCCCAAAGACAAATTGGAAGGATTTTGGGCATTTCACCCTATACAGTGCACAAAATAGTTAAAAGATTCAAGGAATCTGGTCAAATTTCTGTGCGCAAAGGGCAAGACGAAAACCACTTCTGAATGCACATGATCTCTGATCCCTCAGATGTCACGGTCTTAAATTCGTCATTCATCTGTAATGGATATCATGAACATGGGCTTGGGATAACTTTAATAAACCTTTGTTAGTCAACACCACTCGCCGCTGCATATGCAGGTTAAGACTTTACTATGCAAAGCAGAAGCCCTATATCAACACTATCCAAAAGCGCTGGTCTCTGTCTCATTTTAGATGGAAAGTAGAACAGTGGAACTGTGTTTTTTGGTCCGAAGAGTCCACATTTCAAAAAGTTTTTGAAAAATAGCCATCATGTTATCCAGGCTAAAGAAGAAAATGACCATCCAAGCTGTTATTAGCATCAGGTTCAAAAGCCAGTGTCTGTATGGGCCAGGGAGGGGAAACTCTCACATCTGTGAGAACACCATGAATGCAGACATATATGTACAAATTTTGGAGATACATATACTGCCATCCAGCACTGTCTTTTCCAGGGATGTCCCTGCATTTTCCAGCGGGACAACTTCAAACCACATACTGCCCAGATTTCAAGTACATGGCAGTGTAAGCAGAGAATGTGGGTGCTAGACTGGCCTGTCTGCAGTCCATGACCTGTCTCCAATTGAGAATGTGTGGTGCATTATGAAGTGCATTAGATGGCAAGACCCCATACAATTGTGCAGCTAAAGACCTACATAATGGATGAATGGGGGAAAATTCTACTTTCTCAACTTAACAAACATGTGTCTTCAGGGCCCAAATGCTTAAAAAGTGTAATTAGAAGAAATGGTGATGTTCACAGTGGTAAACACGTGACTGTCCCAACTGTACAACTTCCCATTTCCGAGGAGTAGGAACAGGACAAGGACAAGAGGAAGGAGAGGGGTGAGAAGGAGGGAGAGAGAGAGAGAGAGAGAGAGAGAGAGAGAGAGAGAGAAAAGAGGGCTGGTTGGCCCCCTGAACCGGCATCAAGTGGTCCTCAGCCAGCTGGACAGCCACATCTAGCGACACCAGGCGGTGGCACTGGACCCATTCTGCCGTCCCCTTCGATAGCCAGGTGATAAATTGCTCCAGCACCACCAGATCGACTACGGCCATGGCGTCGCATTCTGCTGTCAGCAACCACCACCGGCAGGAGTCACGGAGCTGTTGAGCAAAGGCAAATGGGCGGCTGAACTCATCAAGGGTCAGAGAACGGAACCGCTGGCTATTTTGTTCTGGACTGCAACCAACCCGCTACAGGATGGATCATCGTAGCTTCTCATTCTCAAAGAGATCTGCCACCGGCAACTGCTGGGCTGCGAGCTGGGCCTCCCCGGTCAACAGCGGCAAGAGGCGGACTGCCCACTGGTTGTTGGGTCATCCCCAGGATTCGGCCGTCTGCTCAAACAGCTCTATGAAGGCCTACGGATCGTGGGCCCATATTTACGAGCGTGACGTGGGGGATGGCCGAAGCTGGGTCGCGGCTGCAGTTTCCTCCTGGGGCAACAAGCTCCACAACACCTGCTGGTCCTCCGCCTGGGTCTGAAGGAGCACCTGGAACCGCTGCTCCTGCTCCACGTACAGATCCAGTAGGGCCTGGTGCTGGGTTTGGTGGATACCAGCGAGGGTCTTGATCACTTTGGCCAGGGGCAAGGACTCCATAACACCGATTTCCTCTTTACTCATGGGTTTCGGCACCAATGTGACACTCTCAGGTCAGTTAAAAGGGAAAATAAGGAAGTGAGAACCAGCTTACACACTTCAGGGTGATTTATTTAGTTGCTTTTTTAGCTGGTACACAAAAACTCAGCTTTCAACAAAGTCCTTTTTCAAAGGTTCAACAGTGTAGAGCTGAGGAGGGCGGGGCCGGGCTGGAATGAGACACACCCGGTCCCCAATCAGCCTGATGGGGCGCGCGAGGGATAAAGGCGGCCGGGGACGACAGTTCGAGAGAGAGAGAATTACAGACAGCTGTGCTGTGTTTTTAGTTGTGTGTTTTTGGTTGGGTTTTTGTTTAATAAATTATTATTTAAGTTGTCAAGCCGGTTCTCGCCTCTTCCTTTCCTCGAAACCCCCTTACACTGGTGCCGAAACCCGGGAAGGAGGAGGGATTCCCGTCGCAGAGTCCTCGACACTGCCGTCCACCCAGGGGAGCGCCGCTGCCGTCCGACGGGGGACGGAGTAGCCCGACTACCCGGACGCGGGGAACGGCCGCCGTCCGCGAGGCTGATTGGGGACCGGGTGTGTCTCATTCCAGCCCGGCCCCGCCCTCCTCAGCTCTACAAACATAAAGTCACGCTGCCCTCCTCAGCGTCCTAAGCTTCAGGTCTCCTCTCTCTTCACTGTGGCTCCACTGCTCTTTTATCTCCCTCCAGCTTTCACTGTTAACACAAAACAGCTGTCAGAGATAATTTTCCCCAGGTGTAAATCCTACCATTCTCTCTCTCCCAGCCTCGCTCTCCACAGACGTCACTCGGCCATGCCCATCTCTCCACACACTCATTTTTATTTTTATTAGTATTTTTCATTGGGGTTGTAAATGAACCTGCATTTCTTTTAGATTCCTCTACATGTGCCTATTTACTTCAAAAGTGTGAAGTCTTCATTTAAAATATAGCATCTCATTGACATTGATTATTTTTTCTTCTCACAAATAAAATGTCAACTCATTGTGTCAATGTTAGTGTACCCGAATGTAATAGTTATTTACAATTTTGCCATTAATTTATAAGGTAATTGAATTCCTGCACAGTTTGTAATTATTTTGATAAAATAAATCATGAATTGCAATGTTTCATTAAGGATCAGGACGGAATGGCACAGTGGATGGAATTCACAAAGAATGAATTGCGCCCAATAAAAGTGCTCGATTCACTTAAAATAAAATACGGCCACAAAATCGCTGCTGAATAAATTTGCACACACAATTTGCACATGCATTTCCCATCTTGCATGCAGATTCTTAGGGCTATATAGCAGAGAATGCAGCATACCACTGTTACCTGACACAATCTGCCAGGACTGTACAGCAATACTCCATTACTGAGACACCTGAGTCATCTCTTTAGCATGCTGAATGTGTGCTATACTACACCGCGCATCTGGTAATACAGTATGCCACATTATAACACTCTTCTCCAACATTTGATCATTATTGGATGAATTACTGCTGATATAACCGATAGAAAATGTACACAAACATCTCTTTTAAATAAAATTAATTTCACCGCCAAATTTCATCTGCCGGTATTAGTGCTGACAATTTTTGTGAATGAAGCACAATCTATAATGAGCCTAATTTACATAGAAAGGAGGCGTGTTTTCACGGAAAGGAATGAGAATGACTTAATTTAAATAGCCAAGAAGCAGCGCAATTTCAGCGATGATTGCGCCTGCTTAAATTAGACTGCAGGTGGTTAGTAAATAAGACCATGTACTAAAGTGTGGTTAGTGAACTTGACCTAACATTATACATTTTTTTAAACAATGAGTGATAGGACAAAACCTGAAGCATAATGCAGTTAGCTTCATTGTGAATTTTAAAACTAATAGTTCTGGCTCTGAAATCTGATTGAATGAAAATACAGGCCTTTGTCCATACAAACGTTTAATTCTATATTAATGTGTGTAAAGTACATATTTACAATATCACTTACAATTAGATTGATGAACTATATTACTTGGCAGAAGACATGTATATTGTGATCATATATATTGTGTTATATTGTGTTGTCCTTTATTACATTACAGCTGCTGCTGTTTTATAAAAGCAATAAGCCACAGTTAGGGGGTTTAACGGTTACTACGGTTAGGGGTTTAGACACTCCACTTCATGTTGTGCTTTAAAACCTCCCTTCACTGTGGTAAAATGACTGTAATGCACAACCTCTCATGGCTGATAAATCATACACTGTTCTGACCATGCACTATGGGACACATTTAATTTCAGTTATAGTAGTGGAAACTACAGATTATGATTGTCTTTTGGTACATTCAAGTCATGTCAGAATGATCGGATTTATGAGCGCACATGAAATCACAAAGTCATAATTACCAGTGGGAACTTGGGATTTTCTTTAAGCCCTGACTTTCCGAGTTGGGATTGTGTTGATTATAGGATCATGGTGGAAGCAAATTGGTATTGGTGATCATTTAGATTTAATTGTGGATTTTGACTGTACAGTTTAGTTTGTATGCATTTTTGTAATGTTAATGAAGAATAGCAATAAACAGAAAATAAGACTCATTAAGCTAGTTTATGAGGCGACTGACTTGAGCAACAAAACTACATTCATAATTTTGTCTGGTGGTACAACATGATCACATGGGAGGTCGGCATGTTGGTTCCGATACTTCAGGTACCCTAGGATCGACCACATTATGCTGGCTTACTGGCAAGTGCCATCTCTTATGTTTTCATCAGCTACAGCATGTTTACCTTCCCCTGTGACATGACCGTACTTACTGTAAGTTTAGGTTTAGGATTTGTGTTGGGGGGTACAGTTTATAAAACATGCATTATTCCTCACTGTATTACTGCCAACTCGCTTCACAACTTGCTTTTGGCACCCCTCTGTGGACATTACACCCGGAAAATGGAGCTCTCATAAGCACATACGCCAAACAACACTTACTGCTTTGGCCACTGGGGGCAGTGTTTCAAATTTCTGTAAGCACAGACTGATTTTACCTAAAGAAAAGTCAACCTACTGTTTCCGATTTCACTGATAGATCAGTCTGGGCGGCAGTGATGGGCTGGCCATCTGGCGCACCGGGCATTTTCCCAGTGGGCCGGTCGAGCATTGGGTTGGTCAGTTGCCCAACTCTTATTTATTATGCGCTGCCATTTACTGCTGTGCACGGAAAACACCAAATACTCCAAAAGTATGAAGAAGCGGCCCTACACCATTAAACCACGCAGCGCAAGAGCAGAGCGGGACCGGCCCTCCTGCGCAGCACATCACTGGCCACAAAGCGAGAGCCGACCGGGTCTGGCCCTCCCGCGCAGCGCATCCACGGGCCGCAGCGTAAGAGCTGAGCGGGACCGGCCCTCCTGCCCAGCGCTGACGAAACTGCTCTGCACTTCCACCACGCAGTCCCATGGTAAACACAGCGCGAGGTATGAAAACCTTAAAGGCTCAGTGTAAAGCTCTTTGAAACCAGATTAAACAGCCCTGACATTCTGAACAGCAGTGACGAGGTAAACAGGAAAACGTGTCATTCACAATGGTAATTACATTCTTTTCAATCCACACATCACCATTCTTATTGCATTGCGGCTAGAAACACTAACTGTAGAAACTATGGTGTTTTGGCAGAAATATTTGCCATATATCTCACTTTAATTATAATAATACTAAATGTTGTATATTAGGAGAATATGTCATTTTTATAGCAGTTTTTTATAGTCTCTACTTGGATATTATTTTCCATAATTTAAAATTCCATAGTTTGTTTTTTTAGAAACCATAATTACTTCTGGAAATAAGGAACAAGGTTTTACCTGTGATAACCATGCTCTTACTTATACCATAGTTAAAGTCTGGATACTATGTAAGAACTATGGTAAATTAAAGGGCAAGTACAAAGGACAATTTAAAAAGAGCTTTAAAGCCTGGAACCCCGTGAATTAAGGATGAAGCTATGAGTTTTTCCTCTGTAAATATGTTAAGTTCTAATTAACTTTAATGGAAAAATGTTAATTCAATAATTAAGATCCTGATGAAAGAGAAATATCAGTTAAGAAGTCATACTGTCATAACCTTACATACTGTTTACAGATTTTTATTGTTGTTCATTTCAGTAAATTCTGCCTCCCAATCCGATTATGCAGTATTAATATTGATAACTGCATTTGCAATTCAATAATAATATCACTATATACAATATTATCACCGTGTGGGCCGGTTGGGCTGAATTGTTCCAGGGCCGATTTTTTGTCCCAGTCCAGCCTTGCTGGGCGGTACAGTAATGATAAAATAGATAGATAACACACCACTTACACTTAAAGCACAAAAAGCTTATTGTCTTTGTCAGTAAGTAAAAAAACAGAGAAAGAAACATGAAATAGCAAAACGGGTCAATTCTTTCCTATTTAAATCACTTGAACGCACATCACATCGTATATTTACAACTTCCAACCTCTTAAGTTTGAACTTTCCAGGTGGAATTAAATGCATTATTTGTAAACGTTCTGCTTGGTTTGTGAATATTAAATAGGTAGTGTAACATTCGCCCTGTAATCCTAGCTGTTTTGATAAATGTCATGTAAGTGGGCGCTAGTCACAGTAGGATTAGTTTGGATTTTGTAACCATATTCAGCAAAACACAACTTTTAAAATATGATATTTATTAACCGAAAAGTAGTGGGAGAAAATTTAGACATTTTTAAAAGTGGGGGGCATGTCACCTCTTGTTATTACAGTAGTTACACTCCTGGAATTAAAGTCATACAAGTTTGTAATGACGTAAAAGTGAGTAAATGATGACAGAATTAAAAGATTTTTTGGTGAACTACCCCTGTATTTCATACAGAAATCACTGATTGAGATAAGAGACAAAACATTTTTTAAATCTTATTTTTTATTTTTTATAGCTAAATTAATTTTAAATGGATATATATGTAGACAAAGGTCTCAGCTAATGAACCATGTAAGGGAACAGGTTTTTATAAAAACATGTTTTTATTTCTGAAAAATTTAAATTTTTTTACTTCGTAACTTACATCTTACTGTAACTTGTGTCAACTACATCAGACACACTGAAAAGCATTTGTCACCGGTCCTATTCAACCTGCCTCAAACATGATTCGAACCGGTGCTTTCCCGCATGGGAGCCGGACGCACTATCGAGGTGACTATGAAAGCCCTGGCCTTTAGCACGTCTCTTAAGGTCAAGAGAGTGAGGTTTACACACTGCACAGCTATCATGTGCCAGTTGGTTACCGTTACACTCACCCCTCTAAAATGTACTCCTATCCGGGTCATGGCACCAGTGTCACCAGTACTACTCGACCTGACCCGAGCGGGATTCGAACTAGCAATTCCCCATATGGGAGCTAGACGCGCTAGCAAGGAGGCTAAAAAATCCATGGCCTCTAGCCTTGGTCGCTAGTGTGTGTAAGAGAGTGAGATTTACACACTGAACAGCTATCACGTACTAGCTGGCTACCGTTACAATTTTTTAATTTGATCCATCCAACAAGTGTAAAGTCTTTATTTATCTAATAATGGTGTTCAGTAAAGGATAAAATACATTCTATACATTTTTTTTCTGTCTTCACACAATAGACCTTTTTCACACTTTTTCACACTGGAATGCAGAAGTGAACGATTGCAGTGTAAACTTTGACAGCGGTGAATGGAATTGAATGTGAGATCACAGCAAATATTATTTTCTCTTACCCATTTGCTCCAAGAGCAAAAGAAAAAATCCAATATTACATTTGAATGACTTTCCAGAAGAGGAAAAAATAGAGAGGGGTGGATTAAGACAGTCAGATGGGAGAAGATGCCAAATTTACGGTCAGTCTCTCAGCAGCTGTAATAGAAACCCCCTCACAGCTGTAGTAATTTTTTTTTTTTTTTTAACTAATTCCAGGGTAATATAACACAAAGCATAATGTTATAAATTTACACTCAATATTTAAAACATTTATAATGTGAAAATGTATGTGAGATTTACGCTGCTAAATAAGGTGGAAGCACGTCATCACAGTCTGTGAAAAAGGTCTGTTCTGAAAATTCTGATGGATTTGAAAAAATTCTGGTGATGGAGTTCCATCTTAACCATGTGTTGTACACTGAAGCCATTTTGTTTGGTAAAGCTTCCTCTTTAACCTAAACTCAAATGACAAAATTATTCCACAATTCTCAGTGGCTGTGACCACATAGACTTAAACATTTTTTGCTTGTTTAAAATATAAAAAATATTAACTTACCAGACTACGTGTCCTACTGTTACATCCACCATGAGCAGGAGGTGGAAAAGGGGTCCACAGAGTTATAGCTGACCATGATATTGTCTGATTTATTCAGGATTATAAAACAATCTTGATGCAAAATGAGGACACAACTTTGATAGGCAGTTTTTTTTATGGAAAATATAATTTAAAGTGCAGTTTATGTATTGTTTGATATCTTAGAGATCCCTATCTTTCATTTGATATTTATATATGTGCAAAAAAAAAAAAAAAAAAAAAAAAAAAAATATATATATATATATATATATATATATATATATATATATTTTTTTTTTTTTGCATTTGCATTTGTAATCACTTTGTTTGGTAGTTTAACATTGTGACCTCTTGCTGAGTACAGGTTAATATGTGCTTCCAAGTATAGAGCATGCATTAAAACAATTATAATTAAATTATTTTTTAAATATTAGTAATAAATGCCCTCATACACATTTCCTTCAGATTTTACTTTTTCAGTATTTTCATTATATTTAATTTATTGATTTTTTAACATAAAAAACCCTCCTTCCCCATCTCCCTTCAACCAAACCACACACACAAACACGCACACCTACACACACACACTCCCCTACCTACCTCACGTACCGACGCGTGGACGCCGCGCCGCAGAGAGAGCGACTGAAAGCGAGAGAATGAGAGCGCGCGCGTTCTAAGCATAAGTGGCAGAACGCGCGAGTGGCGGGAAAAGAATGCCCATCTCGTGACTAATAACGAATGGATTGGCGCGCTTTTTGTTCACAGAGGTACGACACGAGCAGACTGTCATTGTAGTCATGGGTGGCAGCGGCGTACTCCCTCCCCGGGAGTGTTTTCTCTCTCAGTTCTGCTACGGCTGCTGGAAATGGCGCTGTGATGCTCAACAAGGAAGACGCAGTTGAAGCCGATGCCAGGGAGTAGACGGAGAAGGCGCAGAGTTTAAATTATTATCATTAGTACCTGCGCTTGTCTTTTGGTGCGGATTTTTGTGTTTTAAAAAAGCGCTGAATAGTACCATGGTTAATTACCAGAAATACATAACTGTAATGCAGCTGGCTCTAGGGGTGACAGCCTACAACAGAGATCGTAGCCTGCCTCCGAGAAAACATATGTGGTGAGTATAAATGTATATGTAAGGGGTATTTAGCGATGCAGGTTGCTGGGAAGCAATAATAGCAATGTAATTTTCCAATCTGAATGTTGAAATCTCATTGCTGGACTGCAGGCAGCATGTACCATGCTGTAATTGTGCAGGAAAAGATGCAAGCAAAGTTTCAAGTGAGGCAGAATGTGTGCATTATGATGTCAAACCTGCTTCTGTGTAGTGAACATTGTTTTTATTTTTCATTCACTTGTGTGTCATTTCATTCATAAATCACTCTACTACAAACCCAAGCATGAGTCAAATCATTGTGTATGTGTACTTTCAAATGAAATAAAAAGTCGCATGGATGTGTGTGTTTCTATGCATTGCATTCAGTGTTAATGTGTGCATTTCATACACCAACCTGTCATTGTCACTGTGTGATTTGGTATTCTTTATGTATGTTTGTATATGTGTAGATGTGTTTTACTTCACAGTGCTATTGTGTCGTGTTTCTATTACACTGTTGAGTTTCCCATAAATTTTTATTTGGTCACTCATTTGCCTCCTCCAAGACCTTTTTGTGTGCGCAGATTGCCTCTGTAATCACTATAGGATTACACTTTTAGTTGAACAGAGGACACAAACGTTAATTAACTTGCAGTGGCTGTTAATTTGTCTCGCTTATCATGTGTCAGATAAGTGTATTGAAGATTATTGTAAATGTCACCTCTACGCTCTCATTGGGTCATAAGGTTTTCCATTTCTTACAGGTCAACACATAGCCTACTGTACAAACAACTAATGTATGTTGATCCTTGCTACCCCTCCATAGCTTTTCAATAAGACTCAGGCCTTCTTGGTTATTGATTGAAGACATTTCATTAACATTTTTAAATAACCTAAAATCTTTAACAATGGACAGATTCGGGGGCCTGGGTAGCTCAGCGAGTAAAGACACTGACTACCACCCCTGGAGTCGTGAGGTCGAATCCAGGGCGTGCTGAGTGACTCCAGCCAGGTCTCCTAAGCAACCAAATTGGCCCGGTTGCTAGGGAGGGTAGAGTCACATGGGGTAACCTCCTCGTGATCACTATAATGTGGTTCGCTCTCAGTGGGACGCATGGTGAGTTGTGCGTGGATGCCGCGGAGAATAGCGTGAAGCCTCCACACGCGCTCATCTCCGTGGTAACGAGCTCAACAAGCCACATTTGACGGTCTCAGACACAGAGGCAACTGAGATTCATCCTCCGCCACCCAGATTGAGGCAAATCACTACACCACCACGAGGACTTAGAGCGCATTGGGAATTGGGCATTCCAAATTGGGGAGAAAAGGAGAGAAAAAAAACAAAACAACGGACAGATTCTATCTTTGGACCACTGTTTTTCCTTGTATCGGATCATAGAGCCAGATTTGATCATATTCTATCATAGTCACCTCATAATTACCATATTCCGCAATATCATCTCCTTTTGACATCACTTTCTCAGGGTTTCCATGGTCATGGAAAATCTGGAAATATAGAATTCATTAAACTTACTTAAAGGTGCACTCAGTAATTTTTTACTCATTAAAAAAGTTTAACTTCTAAAGACATGAATTGTAATTTTTCAATATACTGTATGTAGGAAAGCATGACCACTCACATTAAAATGAAGACTCCAGTCATATCAGTAACCTGCTTTTATTCTACATGGAGAGGGCCCATACATGGGGACTGACATGTTAGAATCACATGACCAGCCGAATACTACTCGCTTAATCTCAGTAACTGTCCTGTTATTTAACACTTTCACTTATTGATTAAAGTAATCATGGCTGACTGTGAATACTACATTTCTATAAAGGCATCTGAAACTGAAAACTATTGATTTTAAATGATGCTGCATACAAGCCGCTAGGCAAGTCCAAGATGACACAAAAACAAAACTTACTGAGTGCACCTTTAATTGAATTGTAGAAAGTTTTTTTTTAATTATTATTATTTTTACAAGAAAGGTAATGTCTCTCATTTAGATTGAGTCAGTTTCTTTAAGACAGCATAATTTAGTTGGATTAGGTCAAATTAATGTACTATAGTAGTTTTAACTTCATTAGGTTTATCAAACTCGATTTACTACAGTTTATTTAATGCATTTTCTTATGTTGGACCAACTTTATTTTTTATATTAATCATTAGAATATGACCAGTTTCATCAAATGCAACATTAACACTGCAAAATGTATTCATGTAGTCCCAGCTCAAATGGATTAAGTAAACTTCCATTTTAAAAATGTAAATAGAATGTTCTAGAATTGTGTTGCCTTGGTTCATTTTAATTAAGTAAATTGAACAAGCAGCTAAAATCCTTTGTGTGTGTGTGTGTGTGTGTGTGTGTGTATAATTAAGTAATACTGTCAGCAGAAATGCATATTTTATTAACTCTACTCCCAAACCCCAACCCTAAACCTTACCATCAGTTTTGTAAAAGTTCAATTTTAGAGCATAAATGCAACCTCTGAATCAGTCTCACCAATATTTATGTGAACACAATTACTTGGTTTTCACAGGACCAGAACACGTGTCTCGTGCAACATGCTATCAGAATAGTGCCAGAGGAAAAGGTGATAACATTTGAATGAATACAAAATTGTGTGATGGGGCATGCCACATGTCAATAATTCGGGGTTGATTTCAGGGTATATGAACATTCGGTAGCAACATGTCAGTTTCCTATGTGATCGAGTGATTGTGAGTCAGTCTTTTTCAAAGAATTGGTCAAACCGGTTCACAAATCTGAATGATTAATTAACGAATCAGTCTGAATCAAAAGTATCATTGAGAATATGCCACCCCACTTTTAAAAATTTCTTAATTGGTTCCTACTCCTTTTCGCTTAATAAATATAATGTTTTTAGAGATGTATTTTGCTGGATGTGGTTTTGAAATCCATACTAACCCTACTATGGCAAGCACCCACTTACCTGTCTTATAGTGCATTCTCTGGGCTCAGCAGGATTATAGGCCGCACATGGGACAAATTTTGCCATGTAGCAGATTCACTCCGGTGCTATTCTAAGGTTAATAGGGCAACAAGGTTCTCTCAGGCCACTGTAATTACATGCCAAAAAATCAAACCAGGAAAGAGATTGAAAGATCAAGAACGAACTAATGAATGGAAAATCACCAGTTAGCAGACATGGTCAAACAAATGTTAGGCCTGTGTTGTTGTAATGCAATTGTCTTTGTAAGAAATGGTGGAATGGTTTCAAATGTCCTTCAAGTGCTTTTCTAAGTAAATGAATGTATGCAGATGGTCTTGCTTTAATGATTGAACAACCGTAGGCATTTTGTGCCCCTTGGGGTTAGTAAGGGCAGCTAATTGAATGTTCCACGCTGGGTAATTCATTTGTAACTAAAGAGGAACAAGTTGCGAGTGCCCAGATTTTTCTTTTTGTTTTCATTGTCACAGAAAGTATCTCAGTTTTTTAGCATCCCTGCCCACTCCTTTAAGTTGATTGTGTAAGATTTTAGCCTTAAATGGAGGTCAATGTGTTTTGCTTGATGTCAGCAATATGGCAAAAGCTTAAAGGAGTACTCAAGCCATGGTATTCTGTATTAAGAGGGCCCATGTGTGCTACTGCTACAACATCAGAACATGACAGAAATCAACCAAGCGAGAGAATGTAATTTACTATCAAGCTGAGGTAATTAACATGACAAACTTTGAATAACTATACAGGTAAATCTTGCCAAATCCACATAAATCCAAATGGATGATGAATCACCTTAAACCCAGAGAGACATCCATGCGATGCAATGTTTGGATGCTGGTACTTGTTTGAGTTACTGTTAATTATTCATGGACTTTGGAACATGGCATTGCTGTTGTTTTCATGAATTTTCTCACCTCAAATCACAGCAAATTAAACAACACATTGCTATAAAATTTGTCTGTTATGGTTCTAGAAGTATTTTTATATTTTTTTCTTTTTGGGTTGACTTGATCTGGGTGAGTTCTAGACAGGTTTTGTGAGATTCACCTGAAATAAAAGAAAAATTATTGTTTCACATAAAATGCATCTCCAAAATATTTTTGAAACAGTAATTGACTTCTGGAAAAACCTTTCATGGATATCACATTTTACATACATAATATATACATACTTTGAGACTCAAATTTCTCTGATCAGAGAATGCTTACGATTTTCTCGTCTTTGAGAGTTCCTACATTCGGTTTGTTCCTAGGTGAGCCTCCCTACCTGTGGCTTAAAATCTGTGCAATTTCACCCAGAAGACTTCAGGATCTATCCAGGAAAAGAGGTGAAAGGACATGCATAGGGCAGACAAGTTCTCATTAAGTGAGTGAAGATTTTTTGACAGGGCATTAAGGAAGAAAGTCGACAGGCAACATACTTCAGTTTTTGCTTTGTGATATCAAAAGATTAAATATAGTTGTGTAATTGTCAAGTAACTTCATCAGTCACATAAACATTAGCAAGAATGGACTCTGTGGGACGTGACTGTTATAAACTATGTATTATTTTTGATCAAAGGAAATGATGCCTCTATAATCACGAATATATCAGTTCTGTTAGGGCTCTTTTGGCCACTCTTAGTGTTCATTATTGGTTAATATTTAAAATAATAATTCACCCAAAAAATTGAATTCTTTCCTTACTTCCTCAACATTGTGACCATGGCTCTCAAGCTCTAAAAAGGACTAAAAACTTGAAAAGCACCAGAAGCTTAGTCTATATGACTTGTGCAGTATATTCCAACTTTCCTGAAGTAATACAATAGTTTCTTTGTGTGAGAAACAAACGAACTTTACTGTAAGTCGTATATCGCTGGTTATCTTCAAGATCTTAACACAAGTACAGAAGATGTTGACGCACCATCTTTGAATCTGGACGCAAACATGTCTACAAAATGGCGTCACATTCGGTTACTACACACACAAGATCCAATTGCGTTATAGCGTCAATGACGTTATAGCACCATTTTTGAATTTGGACACAAACACGATGTAATCAAAGTCAAATGGAATTTATAGTGTTAATACCTTTTTGAAGCTTGACAGATGTGGTCACTACATGGACTGTCATTGCATGAGAACAGCTGTGTAAAGATTCTTAAAAAATCTCTACTTTTGTGTTCCACAGAAAGAAAAAAAACAGCATATGTGTTTTGAATAATATTTGGGTAAGTCCATAATGACCGAATTTTAATTTTTTGGGTGAACTATTCCTTTATTTGTAAATGACCTTTCCAAAACTGCTGTATTGCCTGTCATGAGTGGAAATAAAGAGGTTCTGAGAATGATGTCTGTTTTGAGTCCTGGAAGTATAGCAGATGTTCCTCCTCCCCTGCAGTCGTAACAAACTATTCCAGAAATTAGCTTTAACCTGGCGTATGAAATTAGCAGCAGTTGCCCATCCTGAGGCATATTTACACGTGCTTTTTAGCATTTACACACTCTCTTAAACATGAGCCAAGAGTGCACTTGACTGACAGAAGCCACGGAGTTCAGAGGAAGCATCTCGATCACGTTTTATGCTAATTGCTAATCTCAAAATGCCCAATTCCTTGCTCCTCATCTCCCATAAACAAGTAAAGTACTCAATGAGACGCTATGTAAGTACTGCTCTCCCATCAAAGCAAATAAACGTCTGTGCTTTCCACTTTCATACCCATCCAGAATGATTATTTACTTCATTAGCGGTTGACGGTTGTAAACCAAAAGCCTGCTAATAGAATCCCTTTTCTTAAAGACATTTTGTGTTCAGTCTGGGTTAAACACACATGGCTGAGCTTATTCCTGGCTCCATCTGTGATGCCCTTGGACCATTCAGGGCTGGCCAAAGAGAAAATCATATTAATGTTTGTGATAATGGATGCAGAGATAATGTTGATGACAGTCAGGGATGGCCAGCTTTGTGGTGATGGGAAGATCGGATCATTTTACTGACTTGAATCTTTGAGTCTCGTTCAGCAAAATGAACGAATCTTTATTCAAGACATTTCGTTCATTTGACCAGAATTAAATTAAAATATTACGTTTTCAATAGCCAAATCCCCCCAACACGTCTACTTGCGCAAACTATGATTATAGTCCCAATAAGGAAAAATTGATTATGCAGCCAAGGACAAATTATGAGAAACAGAAATGATTAGTTCACCTCTGGAATCTGAAAGGTGAACTAATCATTTCTGTTTCCTGTACAGCGCCTATGCGGTTTTCATGTAACAAACAAACGGAGGTTGCGCAATGCACATGCGCGGCCAGCACAAAATGAACGAATCACTCTCTGAGACTACTCGTTCAAATGAATCATTCATGGACGACCCATCACTACAGCTTTGTGGTCAGCATTCATTCAAAGAAAGAAAATATTTTTTTCTTGCTTATCTCACAAATAAAATGAGCAAATACTACACAATTCATCGTAACTTCATTTCATAACATGCAACTCATTTTATAGCATGCAGTCTATCCAAAATCCATTTGTATTGGGACTAAATGAATAATGTTTGTAGCCGCTAATGTAGCGTTGCTGAATTTCCATGTCCCAACATGCTTTGATTGTGTCTGAATGGGGAGAGTAAATGTTGAAATCAAATGTAATGTTAGGAGTTTTTGAGCAAGATAAGAAGCAATTGAGACATGTTAGTGTTTTATGTTATATTATGTTGGAATTTAGGAGAGTTTTGTTATGTTGGACTTTTGATTTACCATTGTGGTGAAGAGTGGAGCTTTTGCTAATGTTGAGGATGGGTATTTAAACATAATGTTTATGTTTCTTTACTTAAAGAGCACTGACACTCTCTGCTGAAAAATATACCAAAACAATTTGAGTCAGTCTGAACTGGTGTATTGGTCTTAGCTGGTGTTGCGTTCTGTTGGCTGGTTTTAGTAGGTTTTGGGCACTTTTCAGCTGGTCCAGCTGGCCTCAAAGATAAACCAGCTGATCACCATTTTAGCTAGGCTGGAGGACCAGTTAGACCAGCTTAGGCTGGTTTAATAGGATTTAGGATTTACATTACATATTGTTATAAAGTAACATTTAGCATGTGTTATATATAGTTAATAAAGAACATTTAGCATGCTAATACATGCTATTGATAGCTAGGCTGGTTTAAGATGTTTTTTTCAGCAGGGTATATGTTACATATAGTTAATAAAGGACATGTCGCATGCTAACAGGTAATATTGCTAGCTAGGCTGGTTAAAGATGTTTTTTATAGCAGGGTATGTTACATATTTTAGAAAGTAACATTGGTCTAGTCTGGTTTAAGATGTTTTTTCAGCAAAGTATATATTACATACAGTTACATTTTTTAGCATGGTATCATGTGCTATTGCTTGCTAGGCTGGCTTAAGGTGTTTTTTCAGCAGGGTATAGACCATTTCAAGTACAGTTTGTCGGCGTAAGGAAGTGACATCTTTGTCCCTTGAACATGTACTGCTAGTTGTCATTCAAAACTCATTCAAAACAACATCAGGAGATGCTTCATTCGTAGTGACTTTAATACAAATAATGTTACTAACAATAACACAATGTCATAAAATGTCATTATTAAAATTTGGACCGTGTTGCTCGTTGGCTGGATGGTCTCTGGATGCCTGGAACTAACCAAAAAAGCAAACACAAATGAATGCATGAACCGCTGCAGTGAAGTGGAGGGCTAAATACATGCAGTACTAACAACTGTAGCACAAATCTTATCTCTGGTAGGTGAAGAAAATTTATGCCATAATTGTAAGTTTGAGAGGTAGAGCTCTAAAAGTGTCCATAGATCGCTTCCATTATAATGAATGAAGCTGCGCAAGTCATTTACTTTTGCATTTAGTCATATAGCAAACGCTTTTTATCCAAAACAACTTACAAATGAGGAACATAACAAGCAATTTGTCACACAAGTTAACAATATATGCAGTATTGAAATAAGTACTCAAAGTAGCTGGAATAGCAGAGATAAACAAGAAAAGTATTTTTATAATTAAAAAAGAAATCCTTACCTTGTCCACAGGTCACGCAGACAGCTTCATTGAATGTCTTCATTGATTATAATAGGAGCGATCCAATATTCCCAAGCTTTCTGCTGAGGAAATAATTGTGAGCATCTAAGCTACGATACAATTTAATCGCCTCTCTCTCTCTCGTAGATGCTCAGTATCAACAACACGTCTGGATAAGTCACTTAACATTTGATGTTCTTTGAGGAAATAGTAACTCAGAGCCTCATTTAAAGGATCTGGTAATGAAACTGGAAATGCTTCAGGATCAGTAGCATTCTAATTTCTTTGTTATTGTTTACATCCTTGAAATGGTCTTTATGTTATATATAGTTAATAAAGAGTTTTTAGCTTGCTAACATACGCTATTGCTTGCTAGGCTGGTTTAGGATGTTTTTCAGCGGGGTATACATAACATATAGTTCAAGACGTGAAAATTATCATGCTAACATGCGATTTTGCAAGCTAAGCTGGTAAGATGTTTTTTTTTTTTTTTTTTTTTCAGCAGGGAATACTTATGTAAGGGATAATGTACAGTCAGCTGGTTATTGCAAAATAAACCCTGACAGGGTGATTCGTGTCTGGGATTTGCATCTCCCTGAAGGGGTTATTTTGTGATAACAACTGGCTGACTGTACATTATGCTGCTTATTGCACAGTTACTAACCAAATAAATAAATAGACATGAAATATTGATTTGCATTGAAATCATGTAATTACTGTTTATGAAAAGAAAGAAATCTCTGACTGTTCATTATCCAGACTACTTGCCAACTAAATTGAATTCTCAATCCTGAACTAAATCCTGAGCTGAAATTATTTTATTAGCTTACTTGTAGAAATCGCACAGTGATCCGAGAAGCAGGAAAGATGACTCGCAGTACCGGGATGACTGGTCTGATATGTCTGAATCCCTGGATGTGCGGTTGTTACTCAGAAATATCACACCACTAGATGGCGTATTCAAGTCATTTTCAAGTCAAGTCATTTTTATTTGTATAGTGCTTTTCACAACAGATGTTGTTTCAAAGCAGCATTGACCTATTGGCCTATCAGAATCGAGTAGCTATTCCAGAGACCTGTGCAATAAATATAATTAAAAAAGCCGCAATTAGCATGCTAACATGAGCTGTTGCTGGCGAGTGGTTAACTGCAAGAGATTCAGTTAATTTGACATGTCTTATTTTGTTGCATTTTACTCGAGTCAATTAGGTTTCTACTATACAAGTAATTTGAGTAGACTTTACAGTTTCAGTTTAGAAAACCTATTTCAAACATGTGGAACCACTGCCCACAAGTTCAGCCAAATAATGATTTGTCTGTGTGTGTTTTAAACCTGCTTTCTACTGGCCTAGGCTGAACACAAGAGTAGATATGTACTTGTGATTAAGCAATATCTTTTGCTTCTATATCTAATTTCTAACATTATGAGGCACATAGGATGAGGTCAGGGGACTGCATGGACAACCCAAGTTGATTATAAACCATCTCCTGTCTTTTGTTTGGACTGTAACAGCATTAGCATCTGCTTATCACATTGTTTTGGACAGCAAAATTATCCAGACACTAAACTGCATGCGCCAGAATTATTCCTACCGATTATATGCTATTTTCAATCTCAATTGTCATTTCAAAAACACACTTAGGGTAGGGCTAGACAGTATGATGTTATATACCATGCTATGGTAGGAATATGTCAATTTGTCATTAGTTTTCCTGTTTTGAAGCTATTTTTGTACTGATGCCAGACTTATAATTAAATTCTTATAATTATCTTTTAGTTTGCATACATCAAGTTCCAAATTTAAAGAGTAAATAGTTAAATTAAACGAAGTACTTTGCATTTGTGAAGTATTTAATTCACTGGATTATTTAAAAATAGGCATTACCCATATACAGTACAACAACTATAGCATATATTACTGTGATACACATTTGTACCTGTATTTGTACTCTCTGCATACATGCATACACACCAGAAGGTTTGTCCTTGAACCCTTTCACAGATTATTTAAATGTGTTTGACTAAAACAGGCTAACTGAAGGTGAGACCTCTCTCTGTTTCTACAGACCAGCCTCATTGTCACATTAATCTCATTGTCCACTTTATCCTCTCCCATTCTTCACCGTTTCCATTTAACACTCTAAACAACAATCCGGCACAGATGTTGTAGATGCTTCTTGAATTCTTGTTTATTATACGGTTTCTTAGAAATCAGTAACTATAGCCCATGAGGCTTCCATAATCTGCCTCTTAATATGGAAATGAGGTCTCTGTTTCACTGGTGCCACAGCCAGCACATTTAAACAGAAGATCTGCCATACTGAATTTCATTTTGCAGGGGGTTTCAAACAAATCCTTTAATAAACACGGTGTGCCCTGATTTCAATAGGTGAATGGTTATGGTACAAGGCATTTAAATTACCTTTCCTACTGTACAAGGACTGTCGTACACCCTACTATACCTACCGTAAACCATGTGCTCCTGTGGTATTACATAATCACTCCCCAACCTCTGCAAGGTCAGGACTTTCCTTTATAGCAGAATCATTTCAAGGCACACACTGTAAACTAAGAAATAAGTTATTGGAACATTTCTCACTCAAACACCCATGCAAATATGTGCTCAGGCGTTTCTGGTCTTTTTTTGTAAACCAAGGTCATTCCTGTTATGAGGTACATTTTGAATATGTTAACATAAAATAAAAAAAGATTATGCTTTTGTTATTTCTATAAAGGGAGTACCAGACTTTCAGAAATATGCTCTGGTCAAGCACCCTTTCTGGCCTATAATTTCCTGAGGAAATTACAACATCTGCTCAAACCAAAGTAGTGAAATTCAAACCTCTTTTCATTTAATTTTAAAAGAAAACTAATATGATCTTCTGTGTGTTAATATTTTATCCAATTATTAAGAAATACATGAACTGAAAAATACTTTATACAAGTACTTTCTACATTGAATAGGTTTAAACATAAACTTGAGAATATTAAGTATTTGTACTCAATTCAAACATGTCAAAATTAATGCTCTAGCTTAGAAGTAAATATTATATATGATTGTTTCTTATCTTTACAATGTTTTATCGTGTATAAATCCTAAAGTAGAAAACTTTGTCATATTTATTTACTAATTTGAGTAGATTTCACAAGTAAATAAAACAAATAAATTATATTGAACTTTTCAAAGCTGGTGTTCCCAGCATGCATCGGGCTTGAATAATTAATGAGCTCGTATGGTTTCACTGTTTGCCAGTTTATTTACACCGTTTTTATTGTTCACTTTGTGGTTGAGTTTGGTAACTTACTGTTTTGTGAAGTATGAAGTACATTTTTTTACTCAAAAGTACCCATTCATGATCAAAATAATGATCTGTTAATTGTTACCGTCATCATGTTGTGTGCAACAAGTGTTGTGGTCTGCGTGCACTGCTCTGTAATTTGTTTTTATATCCAGCAATGTAATATGACATTGTTTAATAGCCTACATATAGCATGTAGTATGCTGCCCTGAGGAAGGCATGTATATCATCTGGTACAATACATGAATCAATGTGTTTGTGTGTAAAGTGTGAAATGTTCAAATAAAATGTTTATTTATATTTGATGCATTTTATTAAAGTACACTTATGTACAATTTTTAATTTTTAAAAGTTACAATTTACTCAATTACTTTGATTAATATTATGTCATGAAGTTAAGTAGATTTTACTTAATTTAACCATTAAAATTTACTTAGAAACATTGTTTGCAAAAAACTATGTAAAGTAAATCTTAGTAGTCTTTTTTTTATTTTATTTTTTTATTATTTTTTCAGTGTAATGGGGACATGAAAACTTCACTGGACCCACCAGATACCCATATCAATAATTGTTTGGTCAGAAAAGCTGCATTTCTATATAATCAGCCTTAGTTTTGTCATTTATATGATGCTTTCACTTGGCGCAGTGATTTTCTGTTTTGAAATTACTCTATAGTGAAAAGCATGATCATCATATACGTAAGTCCTCATGAATAATACATATGTGTTCTGCATTGAAGATGCTTTGGGTTTCAGACAGAGCAGATGGGGCACTAATTATTAATGACTGAAAATGAATGAAATGACTAAAATATAAAGTGTGTTTGGTATTAACCATGACTGGGATCATATTTGTTATATTTAGTCACCAAACCCTCTTATTAGTGCTACTGCCTCTGAGCTACAAAGCAAACAGGGCTTGTTAGACTATTGGTTTTACAGTATATGCTGAGCATGTATTGATGTCTCGGACATGATTATGCAATATTATCAGAGCTTGGCCTGTACTGAGGCTTTTTTGGTGTGAATGAATGTGGGTTGATTTGTGTCAAAGGATGGATTAACAAATGTGGAGCTGATCAAATGATGTGTGAGGATTCAGCTTCAAACAACAAATTGCTCCTTTTTTACTTGTTAAGAGGGTAACATTGCAGAGTTAACAAAAATGAAATCTTATGTAGTTTCTTAACATACGTTACTGGCAGGGCCGTAGCAGGAAATTCTGGGCCCCCTGACTATATATTGCTCTGGGCCCCTTTCCTATTAAAATAATACAGTATTGAATTTGTTGTGGGGCCCCCTGGACCTTTGGGTCCCTAGAATAATTACCACCTTTCACCCCACTAGCTACGGCCCTGGTTACTGGTGTTAATTTGAACGATTCATTGGTGTATGTTAATCCAAAGACGGGGAAAATGTTTTTTTGAAATCTTTCATCAAAATATAACAACTGGCTTCACCTCTGAAATAACTTTCCATTTCGACTGACATCACCAAACCCTCTTATTTTTTAGTCCTCCCCTTCAACCATCTGTCATATAGAGGCAAATCTTCTGTTCCCAATCTATAAAATCAAGTCCCGTCCTACTTTATATATATATATATATATATATATATATATATATATATATCACAATACAGAAGTAAAATGCAGTTTGATCTCATGAACATTACATGATCGTGGGAAAATTTTTACAAAACGAAACATTTAAAACGTACCTCCCTAAACTTACTTTAAAATGCAACTGACATCCTTGCCCTTAACCAACACCTAAATCTAACCGACAGTGTTCTAAAAGCAAATGCGACATGAAAAGCACATTTTCTGAAGCAACCACGTCATTTCGTGTCGCTTCTATAATGCTTCTATGTCTCACGTGTCAGCTTGTTGTCATGAACTATTCTGTGTTTCACCCTGTCTTCTTCTAGAGACTCTTATGTTGAAATCACCTTCTTCACTACAATTCTCAAGATGCACTGTTATCATCCTCACCTGTCCTCCATAATCATTGTGTTCAGCTGTTTTGTGTTTAACCATCATTTGTACCTCTATTTATATCCTCATGTTCAGATATTGGTTGTCTAGTCTCGTCTCTCTTGAGCTAAAGCCGTTCTTTTGTTATTATCTTCAGCATTCCTAGTGCTATTTCTGTTTGTATTTTGTCTTCATCTTGCTTAAACCCTGCATTTGGGTTCAACTGCATCTCTCTCTGTAGGTCATGTGCTGATAGAAGACTAGACCAAAGTTGAACCCAGCAGTTAAGCTCCTGCATCTCCGTCAGGGGAATCGTTTGCTGGAGGACTATGTGGCGGAGTTTTGTGAATTGGCTGGTTTGGTTCACTTTAATAATGTGGCTCTTAAGTACTTCTTTTGTTTTGGACTAAACAAGCCAGTTAAGTCACTTATGCCTTATGGCAAAAGCCCCTGGGCCCTGGCCCAGCTTCTTGACCTGGCAGTGTTATACAGCGGATCAGCCTTCACGGTAGGAATATTCTGTAGAGTTTTATCGACTCGCTGTGACAACCACAATAACTGACACCTACCTCAAATCCATCTATGATTTGGGACTTAACAACCACCGGAGTACAAATCTGCCGGAGATGGGGAACCTTTCATTTCAGGAATATGTGCAAACAACGCTGGTGAGCCATTACTTCTCGATGAAGGCCTCTCTGCTTCCCGCTCCGGTGGCCCCACTCTCTTTCGAGTCTTCCATGGCCAACGAGCCAATGCCCATGCTTGCAATGGCCAACGAGCCAGAGTTGCAAGCCTCGCCCATCCCAGAGCGAGTTCCTGAAGCTGTGTCCATTTGTCGGAGCCAGTGTTGCAAGCCTCGTCTATTCTCTGAGCCAGTATTGCAAGCCTCGTCTGTCCCGTAGCCTCCCACGGATCCGTCCCCCAAGCCTCCCATGGCTCTGTCTTCCGAGCCTTCCACAGCAGTGCTCACGGCCGTCCAGAGGAGGAGAAGGGCTCCTACTCACCAGTCACTGCCCGTGCTCACAACCACAGAGGTTGTTCCCTGGTCACTGCCCGTGTTTCTAACCACAGAGGTCGTTTCCCTTTCACATCCAGTGCCCACGGTCATGGAGGCCTTTTCCCAGTCGCTGATCCTCCTACGGCTCCCTCCGCTCCACCTCCAGCTCCACCTCCTGAGACTCAAATCCTTGCGGCTCCACCCACTCTGCCTCCGGATCTGCCTCTGGCTCCACATCCTGGGGCCTCTTTTATATAGACGCTCTTCCCAGTTCCTCCTGAGGTGTCGCCTGCTCCGACGCGAGATCTACCTCCGGCTCCACCTCCTTCCCAAGAGTCTTCATTTCCTGACCCTGCTCCCTTCCTGGATGCTCCTCCCTGGCCTCCTGACCATCCGCCAACTCCTCTATGGTCTCTTGACCATCTGTCAGACTTCCCATGGTGCCACGGCCATCCGCCTGATATCCCTTCCTCAGTTTCATCTGATTAAAGTATTAATCAGCTGTTGTACTCATGATTTGTGTGAAAGTGAATTAAACTCACAGTGTTGCAACATTTCTAGTGTTAATTTCACCAGAAACCCTTCATTTTTTTTTAAGTTCTGGCAAACTAGCCGCAAATTTGCCGTTTGTGTGTTATTCCTGGTTGCAGTCGTTATCTCTCCACTTCTGATGGCCACGATTGCTGTCTTACGTGTCTGGGCACTGCCCACGTGGAGACATCGTTCGTGGATGGGTCTTGTCCTCATTGCGAGAACATGACCATGGCAACGTTTTGGTCGCGGCTTGCATTCATAAGAAAGCAAGCCACCTCAGCGGCTCCCCGCCTCGGTCCTTCTACCTGCGGGTATGAGGCCATGCCGGTTAGCACTGGGGCCGATTTGGGGACCTCAATGGGACCACCTCCGCTGGGTATCCCCCCACGGACCTCCCATTCCCCAGCACGCTCGCTTGCCCCAGTCGGGCGCTCGGACGAGATCTCCGGCTCATCTCAGGGCGAGTTCGACCTCTCGTTCGGAGCCCAGGAAGAAGACATGTTATCGAGTGCAGCATCGGAAAGCGGGCTCGTCCAGTCGGACACAGAGGCTTCGACTGGGCTTCCTCCTTCGGGAATGGTCACCCAGTCCCAGGCCGACGCGGAAATGACGGACATGCTTTCCCGGGCGGCCACGAGCGTCGGGCTAGAGTGGAACCCTCCACTCTTGCACCTCGAGCTCCGCACCGCCGCAAGGCCCCACCTACCGGTACATCCGATGTGATCATTCCCTTGGTCCCCCTCACCCGGAGTTTGGGGCAGCGGCATCTGCTTCACCTCGGTGAAGGGCAAGAACGCCGCTACCTTGCGTGCAGAGATCACTACCCTTCTGTGCAAGGGTGCGATAGAGCCTGTCCCTCCAGCCGAGATGAAGAAAGGATTCTACAGCCCTTACTTCATCGTACCGAAGAAAGGCGGTGGGTTGTGACCAATCCTGGACCTGCGAGTACTGAACCGGGCTTTGCACAGACTCCTGTTCAAGATGCTGACGCAAAAACGCATTCTAGCGAGCGTCCGGCATCAAGATTAGTTTGCGGTGGTAGACCTCAAGGACGCGTACTTCCACGTCTCGGTCTTACCTCGACACAGAACCTTCCTGCGGTTTGCCTTCGAAGGCCAGGCATACCAGTACAAGGTCCTCCCCTTCGGCCTGTCCTTGTCCCCTCGTGTCTTCACGAAGGTCACAGAGGCAGCCCTAGCCCCACTAAGGGAAGTGGGTGTCTGCATCCTCAACTATCTCAACAACTGGCTAATCCTAGCTCACTCTTGAGAGTTGCTGTGCGCACACAGGGACCTCATGCTCTGGCACCTCAGTCGACTGGGGCTTCGGGTCAACTGGGAAAAGAGCAAGCTCTCACCGGTTCAGAGCATCTCTTTTCTCGGTTTGGAGTTGGACTCAGTCTCGATGACAGTGTGCCTCTCGAACGATCGTGCAGAGTCGGTGCTGAACTGTCTGAAGGCGTTCAGATGGAGAACAGCGGTTCCACTGAAACTTTTTCAGAGGCTCCTGGGGCATATGGCATCCTCAGCGGCGGCCACACCGCTCGGGTTGATGCATATGAGACCGCTTCAGCACTGGCTTCAGACTCGAGTCCCGAGATAGGCATGGCACCGCAGGACACATCGCGTGACCATCACGGCGATCTGTCGCCGCCTTTCAGCCCTTGGACCGACCTTGCATTTCTGTGGGCAGGGGTTCCCCTAGAGCAGGTCTCCAGGCGCGTCGTGGTTACAACAGATGCCTCCAAGACAGGCTGGGGTGCCGTATGCAATGGGCACACAGCCGCCGGCTCCTGGACTGGCCTGCGGCTGCATTGGCACATCAACTGCCTAGAGTTGTTGGCAGTACTGCTCGCCCTGCGGAGGTTTTGGCCGTTGATCCAGGGCAAACATGTGTTGGTCCGGACGGACAACATAGCGACGGTAGTGTACATCAACCGCCAAGGCGGTCTATGCTCCCATTGCATGTCACAACTCGCCCGCCGTCTCCTCCTCTGAGTCAGCAGCGCCTCAAGTTGCTGCGAGCCACTCACATCCCGGGCAACCTCAACACCGCAGCGGACGCTCTGTCACATCAGGTTACCCTCAGGGGAGAGTGGAGACTCCACCCTCAGGTGGTCCAGCTGATTTGGAGTTGATTCGATTGAGCACAGGTAGACCTGTTTGCTTCCCGGGAATCCTCCCACTGCCCACTTTGGTATGCCCACCCCTCGGTATAGATGCACTGGCACACAGCTGGCTCCCTGGACTATGCAAATACGCGTTTCCCCCAGTGAGCCTACTTGCACAGACCCTGTGCAAGGTCAGGGAGGTTGAGGAGCAGATCATCCTAGTAGCACCCTACTGGCCCACCCAGACATGGTTCTCAGATCTTATGCTCCTCGTGACAGCCCCCCCCCCCCCCGGTGAATTTCCCTGAGGAAGGACCTTCTTTCTCAGGGATGGGGCACCATCTGGCACCTGTGACCAGACCTCTGGAATCTCCATGTTTGGCCCCTGGACGGGACGCAGAAGACCTAAGTGGCCTACCACCCGTGGTGGTAGACACAATCACTCAGGCTAGGGCTCCCTCTACAAGGCGCCTGTATGCCTTGTAGTGGCGTCTGTTCACTAAGTGGTGTTCTTCCCAACGCGAAGACCCCCAGAGATGTGCAGTCGGATCAGTGCTTTCCTTCCTGCAGGAGAGGCTAGAGGGGTGGCTGTCCCCCTCCACCCTGAAGGTGTGTGTAGCCGCTATTTCAGCTCATCACGATGCAGTAGATGGTAAGTATTTGGGGAAGCACGACTTGATCATCAGGTTCCTGAGAGGTGCTAGGAGGTTGAATCCCTCCAGACCGCACCTCGTCCCCTCGTGGGACCTCTCTGTAGACCTTCAGGGTCTACAGGGAGCTCCCTTTGAGCCCTTTGAGTCAGCTGAGCTTAAGGCACTCTCTTTGAAGACTGCCCTCCTGACTGCACTCACTTCCATCAAAAGGGTAGGGGACCTGCAGGCGTTCTCTGTCAGCGAATCGTGCCTGGAGTTCGGTCCGGGTTACTCTCATGTGATCCTGAGACCCCGACCGGGCTATGTGCCCAAGATTCCCAGGACCCCTTTTAGGGATCAGGTGGTGAACCTGCAAGCGCTGCCCCAGGAGGAGGCAGACCCAGCCTTGGCCCTTAGAAGCTCCGAACAGCTCTTTGTTTGCTTTGGTGGACAGCAGAAAGGAAGCGCTGTCTCCAAACAGAGGATCGCCCACTGGGTCATTGACACCATCGTGATGGAATATCAGGCTCAGGACGTGCCACCCCCTGCGGGGTTATGAGCCCACTCCATCAGGAGTGTGGTGGCCTCCTGGGCCCTGGGCGCCTCTTTGGCAGACATCTGCAGAGCAGCGGGCTGGGCAACACCCAACACATTTGCGAGGTTCTACAATCTCCGGGCTGAGCCGGTCTCGTCCCGTGTATTGGCAGGCACGAGCAGGTAAGTTCCGGGACAACTGGCCGGGTGTACCGCTTGCGCATAGCGCCTTTCCCCTCTCTTGGAGTGAAGACGTGTGCTCTTGACTCCCAGGTGTGTTCACAGACTGTGATCCCTGGATGACTTTCCTCCTTAGCCCTCTGGCAGTTGAGTTTGCGGAGAAACTCGCTGACCGGCCCAGAACGCTAATGAGCCCCTGTACTGAGGTAGGTGCTCCACATGTGCTGGTTCCCTGAAGGTGACCCCATGTGATATCTTCTGCAAAATCGTTTCCCTGGCGGCAAACTGCATCTTCCTTGGGCAGAGGCCCCTCTGCCCCCAGTCGCCATGCTCTGTAGAAACTCCTCCCCCTTCGGGTAGGACCTACCATGGGACCTCTCCACATGACATACTTCCGACAAGACTCAGTAAGACCATGTGACGTATTCCACTCAAAATACCCCCCACCCCCCCTTTTGGGCAAGGTGTGGTCTCCGTGGTGTCTTCCCCTTGGGAGGGACATCCTCCAACGCAGACATTTATGGCTCCCAGTCAGTTAACAAATTCCACTCTTTTTGGGGAGAATAGTGAGGGAAAAGAGGCCTCGGCTGGGCTAGCCTGTCCCTATAGTTGGGCAGTCGACTTGTTCCTGATGGACCGTTCGCTGCTCATAAGAGCAGGAACGAGACGTTGTGTCCCTCTTGCCACAACACTGAACTACCCGCTGAAATGGCCGGGACCTGGTCTCGGCTCCTCAGCACAAAACCTGAATGAGTGGTTGCATACCAGCTCCTTTTATACCCGTATGTCCGGGGGAGTGGCATGCAAATTCCACTCACCAATTCTCATTGGCCTTTTTTTTAAAAAGCAGAGGTGTTTGGGGCTCCCAATAGTGACCCCTAGTGTCACTACATCGACACAATGTCTCGTTCCCTCCATCAGGGAACGGAGGTTACGAAAGTAACCAGGACATTAGATATGATGCATTAATACAGATTTACTGCTGCTGGTTTTGACTGAGAAGCAGATCTGTAATTAAAATTATACTTAACTGTTAATTAACTGCTGGTTATTATTTCTTTGCTGATAAATCCACCACACAGGAAAAATGTATTTGCTTATTTTTGCTTATTTTGGTGAGGCAAGTGGCTTATTTTGGCTTGTTTTTCCAGACCAGGTTGCTTGTTTTCTTGCAAGATCTGGCAACACTGCAGCTGGTATTTCACCCACCCCTTATCGCAGAGTACTGTCCTTTTAAATAGAATGTTATTAACCGTTCCTTTATTTTGTTCTAACCGGTTACCATTTGGAATGGAGGCTGCAGAACTTCTGAACCAGAACGAAAAAAATCAGCTTTTGCTCAGAACGAACCGAAATTAAATTTGAAACCACATACTAGCATACTACTTTTACTATTTCTGCCACATCTATAAATTCCAGAAATAGTAAGTGTACTATGGTAGTATGCAGTTTCAAATTATAATTTTTGCAATTCCATTTGGTGCCACAAGTGGTGTAGAAATTAACCACATGAATAACAATCAAGAATAAGGCATCTAGATACAGAACATTTGCATAAAGCTGTAAAAGAGTAAAGATTTTTAAATACAACAACATTTAAAAATTCAATTGTTTAGTCTAAAAAGTCATTTATACAGTATATGAAATACCATATTTTCAAGCAGGGACTAACATGGGATGGACACATTTTTTAGTCAATGACTGTTTTCAAACTGCCATTGGATTAGACAAATTTTGCTATGTTAGGCAGAGCAATGCTTTGATAGTGCCGCAGAGCCACAGTGTTTACACTTTTCAGGGAATTCAACCTTCAAATGGCTAACTCATTGTCTCTGTATATTAAGCCTGAAAAGGACAAAAATTCACAGATATTTAAAAAGATGCTGCTTCATATGCTTTCAGGTTAAACTATTGAACATGTTTTCAGATTTGAGCATCTCTATGCTTTATGCATTCTCTTTGATGATTCTTCCTATTGCTAGTTTTGTCATTTCTATGCTGAAATTTAAAAATCCCTCTCTTTCTCTTGTGCTTCAATCTTAGGGTCTTCCCCAAACACGACAAAGACAAATACGGGCCTGCAGTGTAAGCATTTTCAACTCTTCTCACTCCATTTCACTAAGGAATACCCCCCCCCCCCCCCTTAATGGAGATTACATTTAACACACTTTGTGCATCTCCTTCCTAGTTACTATCCTAAGATCCACGGCTTCATTCCCACCCCAGAACTCTCTCTGTTGGATGAATCGGAGGGATCGGTGCACGGCAAACCATCCCTGCGCAGAATTAAGGGCCGAATCCACCGCAGCAAAAGTCTGGACAGCACAGACCTGCTGGACTCAAACGTGAGTTAAAGACTGCATCCACTGCAGCAATGTCTCCTTGTGTGGTGAAGTGCAGTGGGGGTGGGGAGTATGTGTATTTGTGTGTGTGTGTGTGTGTACAAATTATATTGCACCCTTAGATGGAGTGTGCAGAGCTCCATGTGCATGCATACATGTGTTTACTGAAAGTGATGCCAATGGTGTGTATATTTGTTTATTAAAATGCACATGTACCAGCATGTCTGCTTGAGTGCTCAATAGAATTTCTGCAACAGTGAACATGCACAAGTCCATTTATTCACTATTATTACAGGAATTATTAATAAACACACATCTGGAGTCAGTTCATAAGTATTCCTAAACACATATCTGGAGTTAATGGATGTGGGATGAGATTTTTTTAAAGGCAGAGTTCATCCAAAAATTACACTCACCCTCATGTTGTTCCAAAGCCATATGATATTTTTCTTTCGCGGAATACAAAAGGAGATGTTTAGCGGAATGTCAAAGCTGCTCTTTTTCATATAATGTAAGTGGACCGCGACGTTGAGCTCCAAAAAGTGCACAAAAAAAAATTGTCTTATGAAGGACAACTGTAGATTTGTGTGAGGAACATGATGAATTTTAAGTTGTTATTTGCTGAAAATCCCTATCGTGAAAACTGGTGCAATGCGTCTTTAGTTGCCGAGTTTGAATATGCGCAAATGCAAATAAGATTTTAGTGCTATGACTGTTGGGAAGATTTGTAGTGTATAATGAGTTCAATTTTGGTCTGCTCTTCACATAATGCTATCGTATGGCTTCAGAAGACTTGGAATGTAGCGCACGAGTCATATGGACTACTTCTATGTTTTTTGTTTTTTTTAGTTTTGGAGCTTGACAGTCCCAGTCCCCATCCACTTACATAGTATGGAAAAGAGCAGCATGGACATGCTGCTAAACATCTCCTTGGTGTTCCATTACATGTTTCAAATGACATGATTTTGAGTAAATGCTGACAGAGGATTCATTTTGTGTGAAGCATTTAGTGTATTCAGCACAACTCTCATTCGACAAACCTCAACATCTAATATTCTTATTAAAATTAAATTTTCTTGTGAATGTTGCATGAGGCTGTCATGTTCACCTAGTGCACACTGTCTGAATGCCTCATAGATACTTCACAGGGTCATACTTAATGTAACACCTTGGTGAATCCAATCCTATTCTGGGATGCCCCGGCATGTGTTCCGTTTGTCTAGGAAACACCTGGGATTTGAAGTTCACCAGGATGTCTCACAAGCTGCCTTGCCTCCTCTGGGAAAACACTCTAACATGATTATTATTCTAATGAGCTCTGATTGGTATTTCCATGAGATGCCACGGCATAGAAAAATCCAGACACTTGTTTGTTCCTTACACTTTGAAATTATGGATGAAATTATGGTTCAGTTGTTGGATTTTTCATAGCAGTGCATAATACAAATGCTCCATTGTTGATTCAATCTAAATAGGCTTGTGTGTATTTGAAAAATAAACTAGATGGCCAAAAATCTGAGGATACCAGAGCACCACACCCATTTTTGGGGGGAGATTTTGAAACTTAGTTTGTATTTGAAGTGTCATTAATGTCCCACACAAACATTTTAATGTGACACTGACACATGACTAACTGAACCAAAACTGATACAGATGATAAATATGGGCATGTAATGCATTATCTTCAGTTAAATAAGTTGAAAACTGTAAACAAAGATAATTCCTAGTGTAGCGGGAGCCAGCTGGTACGTGATAGCTGTGCAGTGTGTCTGTAAACCTCACTCCCCAGGCCTCAAGAAGTGTACTAGCGACTGACGCTAGAGGCTGTAGCCTTTAGCCTCTTCGTTAGCACAGCCAAAAGGATGGTCTCCTAATTAAAGGAGATGCCTGACACATCCTTTATAATATTAGCAAGCTCTATAACCCATAAACATAACAAAGCAGGGAGAAAAGGCCATGCATTGTGCTTGGAGTGAAACCTGTGGGGTAACACGTACACAGCATGAGGGAGAAAGGGTTATGGGTGAACCCATTATGAAGAACCCACACCTAAAACTGCATGCGCTACTGGGGTTCTGGTGACATCAAGTCATTAGTACCTGAAAAAAGTGTGGGGGATGCCCAACATGTAGCTGAACAAATGTCTTGCAGAGAGACTCCCTGAAACAGGGCCCAGGAAGCAGCCATGCCTCTCGTGGAATGGACCCTAAGGCCCAAGGGGTGCTGGAGACCCTTAGAGCTATATGCCAAAGATATTTCTTCTGCAAGCCAATGGGAAAGGCATTGTTTATAAATGGGTTTACCTGTGTGGGAGGAAGCTCATGAGACAAAGAACTGGTCACTCTTTCCGATTGTCTCAGTCCTACGCATATACATGTGGAGTGCACGCACAGAACACAAGGCATTCAGCCTCTCATCCTCCACAGAGGTGAAAGGAGGTGCATGGAAAGCACTGAGCTCTAATACCTCCTCTGTGAATTTAGGGAAACACTTAGGCATAAAGGCTGGTTTGGGTCTAAGAGAAACATTTTCCATGCCTGGGGAAAATCTTGTACAAGGAGAATGAATAGAAAGGGCATACAGATCCCTGACATGTCTGGCTGATGCCAGTGCCAGGAGCATAGCTGTTTTGTAAGACAATAACTTAGAAATATTCTCCAAGGGCTCAAAAGGCTGCTGTGACAAAGCTTCCAGCACCATGGAGAGGTCCCACTCAGGCACAAGCTTTCTAGTAACTGGCACAGAATGACGAGCACCCTTCATGTATCTGCGAATGAGTCGATGATGCCCTGCTGCTGCATAATTAAACCCAATGTGGCAAGCAGAACTGGCTGCCAGGTAAACCTTGATGGTCGAAAAAGATTTTGTAGAAAGCATAGTATATCTGTGACCGAACACTGATATGAAACCAAATTATGTGAATTTCACCATTTTTCAAACACCCGCACGTAGAATCATACAAAGACCTCGTGGACAAGGCCCTAGCATTTTGTATAAAAGCAACCACCTCAGGGGGCCCAAATGTGTTCAGGTTGGACCTTTCATGGGCCAGGCCCATGGCGCCACCCTGTCTGGGTGAGGGTGGTATATTTCTCTGTTCACCTGAGACAAGAGGTCTGTGTGCAATGGGAGCAAATCTCTCCCATAACATGCACACTACCTGAGGGTGAAGTCACCACTCTCCGTAGAGAGGATTCCCCTTGACAGGAGATCCGCATCTGAGTTCAAAACACCCGGGACGCACATAACGGTAGGAAGTGCTGACTGCTCCATACCAAATGTTTTTGGGCTAGGCAGTGAATCTGAGGGGAGCGCATCCCTCCTTGGTGATTGATGTGCGCTATGGCTGTGGTATTGTCACAGCACACTTGAACTTGATACCCCTGAAGGCGAGGAGGAAAATGTCTTAAGCCTTCCATACAGCTGAGCGTAGTTTGGTCTGCCACATCCCATTCACTGTTCTGCCCTCCTGGGTGGCACCCCACCCGGACAGGGAAGCATCTGTCATTACCACTTTTCGTAACATAACCACCTCTAGAGGCATCCCATGAGCATAAAACTCTGTGCTCATCCAGTAGCGAAATGCTGATGTGCAAGCACGGGTCACTGTAATGTTGTGACGGAGATCGTACAGGGGGTTGAGATGAAGAGACAAAATCCATTTCATGAAAGCTCTCACCCTCAACAGTCCCAAGGGCAAAACATGGATGGCTGAATCCATGAGGCCCTGTAGTCTGAGACAAATGTGATGTTGCACACTCGCTCCCTCTTTGAACTGTGGTGCGAGAGCACTAGTTGTGTGTCCTGCACTACTTTTTCCCTTGAATTGGCTATGATTAACCATTCATCTATATATGTCAGGATTTTCAGCCCTGCTAGGCATAACAGAGCTAATCCTGCTTCCACACACAGACAAAATACTCGTAGGCGGAGGGCGAGACTGAAGAGTAGGTCCGTGAATTCGTAGCAAATGCCGTGATAGGCAAAATGAAGAAATTTTCTGTGTGGGGGATAAATGCTGACGTGGAAGAAAGCATCTTTCAAATTGACTGATGTGAACCAATCGTTCTGATGTACTGAACGTGAGAGAGTGTTGTATGTGAACATCTTGAAATTGTATTTTCTCAAATGTCTGTTTAACACTCTGAGATCCAAAATAGGGCGCAGTGAACTAGAAAATAATGAGAATAAAACCCCTGTTGACATTGGTCCGGAACTATGCAAATTGCCCCTTTCTCTAAGAGAGAAGAAATTTCCTCTTCCAGAAAATGAGCAGAACTCTTGTTTGTCCGCAAGAAAATTACACCGCTAAATATGTGGGGGTTTCATGGCAAACTGAAGCATGTAGCCGTGCGTAATTGTCTGAATTACCCACTCGGGAGCCGACACGGCATGCCAGGCTTGTATGTGATTTGTGAGCATTCCCCCCTGAGCTGGGGCATTGCAGTGGGTTGCAACAGCGGGCAGTACGCTCGTTTGTGATACAATGGCGCCATCTAGTGGGCAACTTAGGGGTGAGATGTGGGACTGTGGAGAATTTTCCATTCTTACAAGTTGATTCATTTGATTTAATTTTTTTATCTTCAAACACACACTGGCCGTGGCCTTTATTGGGAGTATGAAAATGGTGTTGTGCATACGGTGTGGTGACACTGCTTGTGCACTTGATACTGAGTCTCTTTCCAGCATGAAAACTCTTAACACTGCACGCTTTGAGGTGAGACTTAAGCTGGGCAGCACTTGAACTGGAGCTGTCGTGCACGAAACCCGGGGAAGGGAACCCATGGGGGGGAGGTCTCTCAGTCTCCCACCAACTGAGAGTTTCCTCCTCTTGTGAGAAAAGATGGGAAAATCCAAACTCGCCTCCTGACAGCCCAGGAACCAGGACTTAGGGCCCCCGAAACCTGTACATCAGGCAGGCTGCTTCCTTTTGGAGTCAGAAGGGGTAGGGTAGCAAATTACATTTTCCCCCAGGGATTTGGAGAAGGATTGGGCTGCTAATTAGGTGACTTGTTACGAGGCTTAGGTCTGCCGGCATTGTGATATGCTCGCCCAGTGGTAGGAGCCTGTGCGGCCCATAGAGTAGGATCCTTGTGAGGTGTAAATTTTCTGGGAAGACACAATTTAAAAGCCTTGTCCTCCGCCTTCTCGTCACAGCGCTGCTGCATGAGGGCGATGGCCGGACCAAAAAGAGCCTGTCCCAGTTCGACTGGGGCTCCCAGAATGCACCTTTTCTCGCTGTTGGGAAGACCAGAGAGATTTAGCCATGATGGATAACGCCATTGAGCTGCCAGAGGCTTAGACGGCCTGACGGGCATTACGCAGGACAAGGTCATTGACGGTCACAATTTCCTTCCACAGCATGGGCGAAGGAGTGCCTTTTTCCAACCCTTTACCCATGTCCTCCATAAGTTCAGCCTGGTAGGCTGAAAGAAGGGAGGAAACATTCAGAGCTCAGACAGTGAGAGCAGAAGCTCTGTACGAGCCCTGAAAAATGGAGGCGGAAAAATGGTCAATCTTGTTAGGGAGAGTGGGCTTCAGGGGAGTGAGCAAGCCTCCCTGTGAGGGGTTGAGATGTCTGACAGTCGAAGGTTTGATGGCAGGAGGGTCACCCATACCATGCGCAGCCATTTGCTTAACCTCAAGGCCCGCAAGACCATGCTTCAGGTCAAGCGTGTCTTTCCATTAGTACTTCATGTGCTTTGCACACACAGGGAGGATGGGCAAGAGCTGTTTCCTCAGGCTGGGTGGCAGCCCCATCAGTTTCCCTGGGCATGCCTGCGACTGCTGGTTCCCAGAGTTCACTGATGTCATGGGTTTCGACTGAGCCATGCCGTAAAAAAATGCTGAATTCTTATTCCTAAAGTATCAGCAGTGGTTAGCCCAAAATGCAGGGGAAACGGCAACAAAGAAAGGCGGGCAGCTGTAAAAGCGGCCAGCGAGTGTGAGCGGCTTGCAGGCAGGATAAAACAGCAACTGACCGATATTTCCTTGGTAGTCATGCCTAGTGGAGACTGATCCTAGGATGTGTCCTCCTGTAGACTGTTAAATGAAAGCCAACAAGTGAAATCCAATCGAGCTGTGAGTTAAATGTTCAGAGGTCACGAGAAGCAAATGTCAACTGAGAGAAGTAGCATGTACAGGTCCTTTTATGCGCTCAGGTAATTACAGCGGCATTGGACACACGCTCCTGTCTGTCAAGCCAGACTTGGTGCAATTGGATGCATCTGCAGTGGTCAGGTGCATATGCCTTTACCATAGGTGGATCTCGAACACGAGATGATGAAAGAGAATGTGCTCTGCTCCATACAATTAGTTTCTGTGCTGGGATGTATCGAGCGTGTACATCTTGAAAATGTATATATGCCAATTAGCCACAGAAAGTGGGGAAAACATTGGTGAAGTATCGCCTATTGTACAAAGGTGCCTCTGGTTGTTCCTGACGAGCAGCAGGTGCCCTAACCCCGCCCCCACTCTATTCCTAACTATATGGAGCCAGTAAGGCTGAGTAGCCTGCCAGGAAAAACTCGAGACACCTTTCTCCCATCTCGCAAAGGTTCATGAAGGAAAAAAACAGATACTGCGTTATTTGCGTTAATTTTTTTAATGTGTTAAAGAACCCATATTATGCTAATTTACAGGTTCAGGATTTTATTTGGGGGGTCTACTAGAATAGGTTTACATGCTTTAATGTTCAAAAAACACATTATTTTTCTCATTCTGTATATTTCTGCTAAACCTATTTTTATCCTCTGGCTCAAACGCTCTGAATTAGCTCCTGTCTCTTTAAAGCCCCCCTTTCCGAAAAGCCCAGTCTGCTCTGATTGGTCAGCTGGCCCAGTCTGTTGGTGTGTCTGGTGTGTCGGAAATGTAACGCCCCTTACCATAACCGAGTTTCAGGCTTCCTGAGCAGCTATAAACACTATTGTAACTATGGTAACAATGGCATTGGTTTTTGCCATACCAGTTTGAGTCCGATAATTGAAGTTTGGAAGAACAAGCTGATCGACCCGAACCACCTTCGCAAGCACGACTTGAGCAGTACATTTCACAATGGTAAGTTTTAATTTTGTTGCTTTCTTATAAGTACACTGTTGATTATTGTGAACCTAACAAAGCTTCAAGTAAAAGACATGTAGTGCATCTAAGTTAGTCATCTGTTGCTGGAATGGGTGTAGCCAAACTTTTTTCATCAGAGTTATGAATGGAGAACAGAGGCTTACTCCCGGTTGGACATTACCGGGTGTATTAGAGAGTTAGTTAGCAAGTTAGCCATGGACTACTGATAGCGGCCATAACATTACAGCTTGTAATTATATAATTATATAAGACTCTTGAGATCTCTTGAGAGGTAAAATTCAGCCCACAGCTGAATAGTAAACCCTTACCAAAACAATGACATTACATAGCAAGTTAGCCGAGCACTACCGTGGATTGCAGAGGTATAATGACTGTTTGTAAAAAAAATCCATCTCCACACTTGATCACTATTCATGATATTAAGAACAACAAACAATTTCTATACAATTGTAATCAAAAGTGGGCACGCAGCTGATTAGTAAAACTATTTCAACACAATAACATTAGCTAGTGTAACAGGAGCCAGCTGATAGATAGCTGTGCAATGTGTATAAACCGCACTCTCCTGACCTCAAGAGGTGCACTAGCGACTGACACTAGGGGCTGTAGCCTTTAGCCTCCTTGGTAGCGCACCTGCCTCCCATGCCGGAGACGCCAGTTCAAGTCCCTCACGGAGCAGGTAGAACAGGAATATGACAATGGTGCCGTAACCCGGATGGGAGTGAGGTTTAGGGGGGTGAGTGTAACGGGGGCCAGCTGATAGATAGCTGTGCAATGTGTATAAACCTCACTCTCCTGACCTCAAGAGGTGCACTAGCGACTGACATTAGAGGCTGTAGCCTTTAGCTTCCTTGTTAGCGCACCCGCCTCCCATGCCAGAGACGCTGGTTTGAGTCCCGTACGGAGTGGGTAGAACAGGAACGTGACACTAGCAGGTTTGCAGAGGCCTACAGCTGTGCACTGGGTGTACACCTTAGCTACAACACAAAACTCCGCATTTGAACTCTCAGTAGCAGATAAATCCACAAATAATCAAGCATACTTACAGGTTGTGATCCTGAAGTGCCAGATTGTCCCAACAAAGTGGGAGCTGCACCATCTTTCAAGAGTAACTGTCTTGAAAATCCAGCATTGGTTGTGGTTGTACTGCAAAATAATTCAAATACATTTTAACCACTGATTCTTCAATTCATCTGCCTTTGGAAGTCCAAACAAAGAGGTTTTGCTTTCGCAGTGAAGAAAACAGCATCTTCTCAACATAGCGACAACACTAACCCAACTCATCCTGGCCTCGGCTATAACTACGTTTGTTTAAGGGCGGGTCAAAGTAGCCCTTAGACGGGCATTATGCAAATGTGTTATATAGTGACGTAGATACTTTACGGAACAAATGGCTGGACTACAATCCAGCCATTTCTTGTAGTTCTTGAGCAGTGTTGTCTGTGGGAGAGAATAACTCTCTTTTGCGTGGACTTTGTGCTTTGTAACTTTGCAGACCTTTTACATGCACAAACAGCTATATTACACACTAAACAAAAGGTAAAATCCCAAAAAGCACAATAGGGCCTCTTTAAAACAAAAAATATTAATCGCAGAAATTAACGCGTTAAATTTCCCAGCACTAATTGAAAGATTTACAATATATTTGCAATGATATAAGATTTGCTGGTGATATAAAATCAGGCAACGTTGTGGTCCCGAATGTTCATGTATCCTGAAATCGACCCCATTCTTCCGAATTACTTACAAGTGGCATCCCCATCAGACATTTGGGCATCAATTTAAACACGTTTACCTTTCCTTATAGCACTACTGATCAACCTCCGAGACACGGGTTCTGATGGTTAGGTTTAAGGCTGTGGTTTGGGTTAAAGAGCAGAGTTAATAAAATATGCATTCTTGTTGACTATACTACATCATTTACAATTAAAATACAACTCACCTTTAGAGCCACTCTGTGGACATTTCAACAACACTTCCAGCTTCGGCCACTGGGGGCAATAGTTTGAATATCGGTAAGCACAGACCAATTTCAGCAACAGAACTTTGGACCTCCTGTCGCTGAATTCACAGTATGATCAGTCTTTTTTATTTGGCCATTAAGTTTCCTCAGAACATGTCAATACATTAGTAATCCCTCCTCCGACTTAAGTAGCAAAAATGACATTACTGTTGATAAGTTTGATTCAGTTCTGTGAAGCAGTTCAAACTATCTGTTTCACTGAACTGAAAACTCTCATTCAACAAATCGTTTGTGTCATTGCTTAAAATGTTCACTGAAGTCTCCACGGTGCATTTTTCATATACAAAAATGTAGTAAAATACACTATATTGCCAAAAGTATTCGCTCACCCATCCAAATAATTGAATTCAGGTGTTCCAATCACTTCCATGGCCACAGGTGTATAAAATGAAGCACCTAGGCATGCAGACTGCTTCTACAAACATTTGTGAAAGAATGGGCTGCTCTCAGGAGCTCAGTGAATTCCAGCGTGGTACTGTGATAGGATGCCCCCTGTGCAACAAGTCCAGTCGTGAAATTTCCTTGCTACTAAATATTCCACAGTCAACTGTCAGTGGTATTATAACAAAGTGGAAGCGATTGGGAATGACATCAACTCAGCCACGAAGTGGTAGGCCACATAAAATGACAGAGCAGGGTCAGCGGATGCTGAGGCGCATAGTGCGCAGAGGTCGCCAACTTTCTGCAGAGTCAATCGCTACAGACCTCCAAAGTTCATGTGGCCTTCAGATTAGCTCAAGAACAGTGTGTAGAGAGCTTCATGGGATGGGTTTCCATGGCCGAGCAGCTGCATCCAAGCCATACATCACCAAGTGCAATGCAGAGTGTCGGATGTAGTGGTGTAAAGCACGCCGCCACTGGACTCTAGAGCAGTGGAGACGCATTCTCTGGAGTGACGAATCATGCTTCTCCATCTGGCAATCTGATGGACGAGTCTGGGTTTGGCGGTTGCCAGGAGAACGGTACTTGTCTGACTGCATTGTGGCAACTGTGAAGTTTGGTGGAGGGGGGATTATGGTGTGGGGTTGTTTTTCAGGAGCTGGGCTTGGCCCCTTAGTTCCAGTGAAAGGAACTCTGAATGCTTCAGCAGACCAAGAGATTTTGGACAATTCCATGCTCCCAACTTTGTGGGAACAGTTTGGGGATGGCCCCTTCCTGTTCCAACATGACTGCACACCAGTGCACAAAGCAAGGTCCATAAAGACATGGATGAGCGAGTTTGGTGTGGAAGAACTTGACTGGCCTGCACAGAGTCCTGACCTCAACCCGATAGAGCACCTTTAGGATGAATTAGAGCGAAGACTGCGAGCCAGGCCTTCTCGTCCAACATCAGTGTCTGACCTCACAAATGCGCTTCTGGAAGAATGGTCAAAAATTCCCATAAACACACTCCTAAACCTTGTGGAAAGCCTTCCCAGAAGAGTTGAAGCTGTTATAGCTGCAAAGGGTGGGCCGACATCATATTAAACCCTATGGATTAAGAATGGGATGTCACTTAAGTTCATATGCGTCTAAAGGCAGATGAGCGAATACTTTTGGCAATATAGTGTATGTATGTTGGAAAATGTTGTTGTTGTGAGTTTCAAGGTTGTTAATCAGTGGTCTATGCTTCCATTGAAGCTATCAGTGCACGTTATTTCAACTTAATTTTTAAGAAATTGTGTTTAATAGCATAATTCCTGTTTAAGAAATACACTACCCATAATCCTGAAGCGAGCTCCACCAGTCTGAGAATTGCAGCAAACAAAGCATGCCAAACAAGCTCTGCAGTGACCGTGAATGACACAATCGAGTCACTCTTAAACGACTTATATATTTACAAATATTTAAATATTTTGCAATAAAATTAATATATTATTTTAATATAAAATACTAATATACAGTATATTATTGTTAATATTGTGTAATCATCAACTTTAAATCAATAGTTTTATATTTTCCACTGTTTTAAATTCAATTACATCATTCACAAATGCTTCATGGGATTGTAGATCATTCCCTCTTGGAACACATTAAGTACACAGTCTTGTACCTTTGCCTTTTTGTATGATTTTCAAATATTATTTTTTTTGCTTCAAATCAAAGTTTGTAATGTTGTGATTCACCTCGGAGCTGGTTGGTTTTGTTCATGGCTTGGAACAATTTTATGGAGGATTTTATGAAATCTCAATGGAAGAAATGAATGGGAAAAATACTTCTGGAAAACTTAAACCAAGACAATTAAAAAAGTGGGAGGGCATTGTTGCGCTCTATTCCAGGATACCATTTTTTTACAGTGTAGTTTTTTGACCATTAAGTAGCTCAGTAGCAAATGTTACATAATAGCTGCATCCCTGCATAAAAGCATGATATTGTACGACAGCAGTTGAGACTGATGCATTTCAAGCACTGTTTTTATGATGCTTTGATTTTTATTTATGCATGTGCATTTATTATCTGTGTTATTGGTCTGGGTAATAAAACTGGAGTGTTTGAAGTCAGAGGGTTTGGCAGAGTGCCCACTCCTGCTGTCATCTTTGTTGGCGAGTGCCACTCTCTCTCTCTCTCTCTCTCTCTCTCTCTCTCTCTCTCTCTCTCTCTCACTTAGAGCATGAATCAGTTGTTAGTGCATAGGTTGCAGAAAACTGCACGGCAGAAAGAGAGAGAAAGAGAGTGGGCAAGGGAGAAATGCAGCACTGTGAAATGCATCATAGAGCTTTGGTCAAGCAAAACTCTCTCTCTCTCTCTCTCTCTCTCAATCTTTCTCTCCGTCCATCTCTTCATCTTTCAAATGTTCTCCTTGCTCTCCTTTTTGCCGATATCAGCTCTCCACTTCTCATCTCCATTCAATCACTCCATTCATTTTTTTTCATTTTACCTTGAAAGCCAATATTGAAGGCGCGGGAGCAGAAATGATAATGGAACATAAATTGATATAGCTATCCTTTTGCTGCACTTTGGTAATCCCTCTGAGGCTTTCAAAGTTTTTTTTAGTGCAAGTCTGAAATATATTACCATATTTCCAATTTCATTCATCCCGTTCCTATGTGAACGAGAGACATCGTTGGCCTTTCGTGGGGTTATCTTTGCTGAAAAGAACGGTTCGCCCAAAATTTTAAATTCAGACATATTTACTCATCCTCATGTCATTCTAAACCCGTATGACTTTTGGAGGTCTGCACGGGTGTAGCAAATTAGCTTAAAAGGGAATTATTTATAATTAATTATAACTGGTTATAATTAATAATAAATATTTAGATTAGATCTTAGAATTAACTGTAGCAGAATCGATATTACAATTACTTGATCTGTCCGTCCAGCGAGCAGACAATATAATTATTTATCAATTCTAAGAAGATTACTTTCCTGGCCAAGGAACAATAGCCTTCCTACTTATACAGTGCTAGCAGTAGTTTAGCATGTAGCAAGGAGCAACATTCAGTGACTTTGAATTGTGAGCGGAACACAGAGACAATCAATCGTGAATATAAGGGATTTAATAAATGAAACTATAACTAACATACAAACAAACTAAGCAAAACATACATATATAGAATGAAGGAAAGTAAGGAACAGAGAGAGAGAAGAGCACAGAATGGCAATATTTCACGTCAGTTAACCACAACCTAAATGAGAATCATCAGAGGCACAATTCACCTTAAAAGGGGTTCAAACTTAAACGCGCATCTAATCAGTTGTAAATGGTTACTTGCATTGGTTTGTTGCTGAATAAGAGTCTTGATGCGGTAGACGAGGTTCTCGATGATTTCTTTAGGAGTGAGTTGAAGAAGTCCACAGGAAATCCACAAAGTTACTTGAAGGTAAACACTGCCAGAAGGTTAAACTCAAGAGGAGAGTTTTGGAGTGGGTTGGTCTCAAGAAGAAGAGTTTTGAGCGATGATTTCTTTGCGCTCTGGAGTTTTGATAGTTCATTGCCGCACCCATTTTGTGGGTGGAGTGGCCAATCAGAGGCATGCATTTTGAGCGGGAGAAACATCCTTTGTCTCCGTTTATGGCCCATTCGCATTTTATTGCTGATCTGGACCGCTAGTGCAGCTTTTAATTCAAAACATAGTAAGAATTGTTCGATGCATTTCACGATCACATGGTGTACATTATTGTGTGAGAAATAAAGGGAAGATCATTTTGATACCAAGAAGGTAACCTCCAGACGATATTAAAGCAGAGATACACTCATACACTTGAATATATGCGTTTAACGTCTAACTAATACAAGTAAAGGGTTTTAACCAAGTTAATATAATAGGGGAATATACATACAACACATGCACATAGCAGATACATTTATAACTGCTTACTATGGCCTAAATAGAGAAAATGTCTTTAGGTGTGTGTGTGACGTGTATTGGAATTACTGGAGACAGACAACTGCTCTGGTGCCTGGCACGGGCGGGGGAGTCACCTCCCTTTCTGTGGAATGTGTTTGAAGCTTGATGGAGACACTTCAGAGGAGACCTGTTTTAGCATCCTTTTGATAGTGATAAAGACCATCTGCAATTTAGCACCCATATAAATGTAAACGTGGAGACCAGGTCAGTAATTTATATGCAAATGTCAAAAGGCTAAAAGGTTTTTTTTTCAAACAAAGTTTTTTTCAAACAAAGTGTAATTAGCCATCACTGATCTTACACAGACGTTACACGGGCATTAAATGAAACCTGAACCCAGCCTGTACCTAAGATTGTGTGACTTGACCTGACTGAAACTTTGCAGAGTGAAGAACAATCTGGAATATTGTGTAACAGTGTAACAGTCATATAAAGTCCTCTTTGCAACCTGAACTTCTTCAGAACATTGAATCTGTGACACATACACAAAAAAATGCTAGATGCATCACAAAAAATAGAATAGGATGTAGGCATCTCGAAATGCATTGTTAAAAGTAAAAAAATAAAATAAATGTATCAGTCCTGTGCAAGATGCTGGAAAAACTGTGAGATGCAACAGTTAAAATGTCTGTACAGCATGTGTTTATATAGGAAAAGTTTTAAAAAAACATCAGAGACACACGCAAAAACATGTTTGGTGTGAACAGACCTTAACTCGTCTGTGAGTGTCTGTCAGTAAGAGCGTGTGCACGAAACAAGTTACATTAAAAAATAAATGTAGTCTGTTATTTATATGTACAGTATATATATATATATATATATATATATATATATATATATATACCTGCCTAATATTGTGTGGGTCCCCCTCGTGCCGCCAACCCGCATCTCAGAACAGCATTCTGAGATTATGTCCTTCTCACCACAATTATACAGAGTGGTTATCTGAGTTACCGTAGACTTTGTCAGTTCGAACCAATCTAGCAATTCTCTGTTGACCTCTCAACAACAAGGCATTTCCGTCCACAGGGCGGGGATGTGACCCAAAAAAATTAAGAACCACTGCCTTAGCTCAGTGGTAAAGACGCTGGCTACCAACCCTGGAGTTCACTAGTTTGCTAGTTCAAATCCCAGAGCATGCTGAGTGGCTACAGCCAGGTCTCCTAAGCAACCAAATTGGCCCTGTTGCTAGGGAGGGTAGAGTCACATGGGGTAACCTCCTCGTGATCACTTTAATGTGGTTCGTTCTTGGTGGGGCGCATGGTGAGTTGAGCGTGGTTGCCGCGGTGGATGGTGTGAAGCCTCCACACGTGCCATGGCAATGTGTTCAACAAGCCACGTGATAAGATGTACAGGTTGATGATCTCAGATGCAGAGGCAACTGGGATTCGTCCTCTGCCACCCGGACTGAGGTGAATCACTACGTGACCACAAGGACTTAAAAGCACATTGGGAATTGGGCATTCCAAATTGAAAAAAAAAAAAGACCCACTGCCTTAGGATATGATTACAAAGGAACACGTATGCAATATTTTTTAAAGCATCATATTTACGTCTTTCTCAGCTGTTGTGCTGTGTGAAAAAGTGTTTTGGAAAGGTGTTGTTCCCTATCTGTCACTCACTCGACGTTGTGTCGATGTAGTGACACTAGGGGTCACTCTTGGGAGCCTGAGACACCTCTGGTCTTTGATAAAAGGCCAATGAAAATTGCAGAGTGGTATTTGCATACCACTCCCCCAGACATACGGGTATAAAAGAAGCTGGTATGCAACCACTCATTCAGATTTTCTCTTCGGAGCCGAACAGTCAATGTATACTGAGCTGACTGTTCATTCACCTCTGCTGGATCTGATGGCACATTTCAGTGGCTTCTCCCTCCTCTGCACTGGTGCACTGCAGAGAATGCCCCTGGGTGCTTCGGCAGAAAAAAGAGAGTATATTTTTCTAAAAGAGCGGCACACACGGAACGTCTTTTTAAAGACGCATCTTTTTAAAGATGCCTTTCCGTTTGTGTGTTATTCTTGGTTGCGGTCGTTACCTCTCAATTTCTGACGGTCACGATCGCTGTCTTTCGTGTCTGGGTGCGACCCACGCGGAGACAGCGTTCATGGATGGATCATGTACTCACTGTGAGAACATGACCATGGCAACGTTGCGGTCGTGCCTTGCTTTCATAAGCGGCTCCCCGCCTTGGTCCTTCTACTTATGGGTATGAGGCCAGCGCGGCTAGCACTGGGGGTGATTTGGGGACACCAATGGGACCACCACCACCAGGTATCCCCCCACGGACCTCCCATTCCCCAGCACGCTCATCTCACGGTGAGTTCGACCTCTTGTTCGGAGCCCGCAAAGCTGATGAGCTCTCGAGTGCAGCATCAGAGAGTGGGCTTGTCCAGTCGGACGCAGAAGCCTCAGCTGGGCTCCCCCCCTCGGGTGCGGTTGCCCAGTCACAGGCTGATGCGGAAAAATGACGGACATGCTTTCCTGGGCAGCCCTCCAATCTCCCCTGAAACCTCACGGCTCGATGATTGGTTCCTGGGCTCGCGGCGCTGCTCAAAGCAGCCACGCCACTGCACCAGCACCGCCGCAGCCCGCCCCTTCGGCCCGGCCCCGGCGTGGAGCCCACCGCAGGAAGCAGATGCCACCTATCTCACAGCCGGCCGCCAAGAACCCACGGAAGGTTTCGAAGCGCCTCAGAGATGGGCGACCCAGGGATGATGAAACCCACCTTGGAGCTGGTAAGCAGACCACTCCATCCCCCGGTGGAGGGCCAGGGGGAGACTCTTTTGTTGCTTTTTCATTTAATTTCACCGCATGCCCAAGTGGCTGCGGTACCCAACAGTTCAGCAAAAGAGCGGTTTCCTCGTTCCCTGGGTCATGTACCCGGTGTGCACGGCCGTCATCACGACCACCATCCACCTTTTCATCCTTGCAGGTTTGGCGCTCCAGCCGCGGTCTCCCCGCCCCTGTGTGCCCAGCTGTGGCACAAATACGCCCCCGATGTGACAGTCTCCATGGGTCATAAGGACAGGCCTCTTCCTCCCCCATCCCAGGCTGTTCCGGGGGTGGTCACAAGGAGCCAGGTAAGTGCTTCAATGTCCCTGAACTCAGCACGGCCACAACATGGCGTGACACCTCAGGCTCCGCTCCACCACGAGGCCCCACCTGCCGGTACGTCCGACGTGATTGTCCCCTTGGTCCCCCTCGCCTGGAGCTTGGATGCGTGGCTTGCACTTTCCAATCCATCACGATGGCTGATCCGGACCGTCCGACTCAGCTACGCTATTCAGTTCGCCAAGCGTCCGCCCAGGTTCAGCGGCATCCACTTCACCTCGGTGAAGGGCGAGAACGCTGCTACCTTGCGCGCAGAGATCGCTACCCTCCTACGGAAGGATGCGATAGAGGCTGTCCCTCCGGCCGAGATGAAGAAGGGGTTTTACAGCCCCTACTTCATTGTACCGAAAAAAGGCGGTGGGTTACAGCCAATCTTGGACCTTCGAGTACTGAACCGGGCCTTACACAGACTCCCGTTCAAGATGCTGATGTAAAAATGCATTCTGGCGAGCGTCCGGCATCAAGATTGGTTTGTGGCGATAGACCTGAAGGACGCGTATTTCCACATCTCGATTCTACCTCAACACAGACCCTTCCTGCGGTTTGCATTCGAGGGTCGGGCTTATTGGTACAAGGTCCTCCCTTTCGGTCTGTCCTTGTCCCCTCGCATCTTCACGAAGGTTGCAGAGGCAGCCCTTGCCCCGCTAAGGGAAGTGGGCATTCGCATCCTCAACTATCTTGATGATTGACTAATCCTAGCTCACTCTCGGGATATGTTGTGTGCACACAGGGACCTGGTGCTCTCGCACATCAGCCAACTAGGGCTTCGGGTCAACTGAGAAAAGAGCAAGCTCTTCCTGGTTCAGAGCATCTCTTTTCTCGGTTTGGAGTTGGACTCAGTCTCAATGACGGTGCGCCTCACGAACGAGCGTGCACAGTCGGTGCTGACCTGTTTGAAGGCGTTCAAACAGAAAACAGCAGTTCCACTGAAACTCTTTCAGAGGCTCCTGGGGCATATGGCATCCTCAGCAGTGGCCACTCCACTCGGGTTGATGCATATGAGACCGCTTCAGCACTGGCTTCAGACTCGGGTCCCGAGATGGGCATGGCGCCATGGGACACATCGCGTGGCCATCACGCCGATCTGTCACCGCCTCTTCAGCCCTTGGACCGACCTCACATTTCTACAGGCAGGCGTTCCCCTAGAGCAGGTCTCCAGGCACGTCGTGGTTACGACAGACGCCTCCAAAATGGGCTGGGGTGCTGTTTGAAATGGGCACACATCTGCTGGCTTATGGACGGGCCCGCAGCTGTGTTGGCACATCAACTGCCTCGAGTTGCTGGCAATTCTGCTCGCCCTGCGGAGGTTCCGGCCGTTGATCCAGTGCAAGCACGTGTTAGTTCAGACAGACAACACGGCAATGGTAGCATATGTCAACTGTGGTCTGCACTCCCATTGTATGTCACAACTCGCCCTCCGTCTCCTCCTCTGGAATCAGCAGCACCTCAAGTTGCTGCAAGCCACTCACATCCCAGGCGACCTCAACACTGCAGTGGACGCACTGTCATGGCAGGTTACCCTCAGGGGAGAGTGGAGACTCCACCCTCAGGTGGTCCAGCTGATCTGGAGTCGATTCGAACAGGCACAGGTAGACCTGTTCGCCTCCAAAGAATCCTCCCACTGCCCGCTCTGGTACACCCTGACCAAGGCACCTCTTGGTATAGACGCGCTGGCACACAGCTGGCCCCCTGGACTTTGCAAATATGCATTCCCCAAGTAAGCCTACTTGCACAGACCCTGTGCAAGGTCAGGGAGGACGAGGAGCAGGTCGTCCTGGTAGCACCCTACTGGCCCACCCAGACGTGGTTCTCGGACCTCACGCTCCTCACGACAGCCCCCCCCCCGGCAAATTCCCCTGAGGAAGGACCTTCTTTCTCAGGGACGGGGCACCATCTGGCACCCACGACCAGACCTCTGGAATCTCCATGTCTGGCCCCTGGACAGGACGTGGAAGACTTAAGCGGTCTACCACCCACAGTGGTAGACACGATCACTCAGGTTAGGGCCCCCTCTACAAGGCGCCTGTATGCCTTTAAGTGGCGTCTGTTCGCTAAGTGGTGTTCTTCCTGATGCGAAGACCCCCAGAGATGTGCAGTCGGGTTGGTGCTTTCCTTCCTGCAGGAGAAGTTGGAAGGGCGGCTCTCCCCTTCCACCTTGAAGGTGTATGTAGCCGCTATAGCGGCACACCACGATACAGTGGATGGTAAGTCCTTAGAGAAGCATGACCTGATCATCAGGTTCCTGAGAGGTGCCAGGAGGTTGAATCCCTTCAGACCGCACCTCGTTCCCTCATGGGACCTCTCTGTAGTTCTTCAGGGTCTACAGAGAGCCCCCTTTGAGCCCTTGCAGTCAGCTGAGCTTAAGGCACTCTCTTTGAAGACTGCCCTCCTGACTGCGCTCACTTCCATCAAGAGGGTAGGAGACCTGCAAGCGTTCTCTGTCAGCGAAACGTGCCTGGAGTTCGGTCCGGGCTACTCTCACGTTATCCTGAGACCCCAACCAGGCTATGTGCCCAAGGTTCCCATGACACCTTTGAGGGACCCTGCCCTGACGTTGCTGTGTCCGGTGCGTGCTTTACGCATCTATTTGGATCGCACGCAGAGCTTTAGCGTCTCTGAGCAGCTCTTTGTCTGCTTTGGTGGACAGCAGAAAGGATGCGCTGTCTCCAAGTAGAGGATCGCCCACTGCCTCATTGACGCCATAACTATGGCATATCATGCCCAGGATGTGCCACCCCCGGTAGGGCTACAGGCCCATTCTACCAGGGGTGTAGCGGCCTCCTGGGCCTTGACCAGGGGCACCTCTCTAACAGACATTTTCAGAGCATCAGGCTGGGCAACACCAACACCTTTGCGAGGTTCTACAATCTCCGGGTGGAACCGGAGTAGTCGTCCCGTGTAGTGGCACGCACAAGCAGGTAAGTCTGGGACAGCTGGCCGGGTGTATCACTTGCGCATAGCGCCTTTCACCTCCCCTAAGCTGAAGATGTGCGCCGTTAACTCCCAGTAGTTTTCACAAACTGTGTTCCCTGATTGATTTCCTCCGAGCACTCTGCTCGCTGCCCTCACCAAAAAACACCAGCGTAAGCACTTAGCGCCTGCTCAGTGTGGCAAAAGTGCTACAGCTGCAATTGCAGCGGGGACGAGACTGCAGTTGAATTAACCGATCTGTATATTCAGAGATCTAAAAGAGAGTGAGAAATGGGTTGAGAGAGGTAAGACAGAAGGGGGACAGAGGTATCCTGGCATATGATGGGAAGAGAGAGGGGCTGCCCTTGAATGAGACATGTACTTTGAGGAGGGGGTAGGTGCAGAAAGTGAAAAGGAAGGGGGAACGGGAGGTGTATTCTACCTACACTATATGTCATGAAACAGAAAAAGGAGTCGAACTGAAGGAAGGGAGAACTGAGTGCCGATGTTACCTTGAGTATTGCTAGAAGCTCCATGCTATGTGAGAATCCCAAGAGCATGAGAGAGAGAGAGAGAGAGACAGAGAGACAGAGAGATCGAGAAAGAATGGAAAGGGAACATTTTGTTCTGTGCAACACTCAAACACTGCTGTGTATGTGCATGTGTATTAGATAGAGTGTGTGTCACGTTTGACCAGTGAAAGGTGAAACGGATGGTGTTTAGTGTGCTTCTTATTAACTAACCCCAAGCAATCCAGTTTAATCAGGCAATAAATGCACTGAAATAGTGCAGTGCCTTAAATATTTAAATTATGTGGAGCTCCAATGAAGACAGGGAGGGAATTTATTTTCTGAAATATGTTTATATTCCCTTATAACAGTTTTGCGTTCCCTTGCAAAATTTGTGCGTTCCCTAGCAATAGTTTGTGTTTATTCACAATTATTTTGGGTTTCCTCACAATATCTTTTTGCATCCCATATGAAAATTAACTATTGTTTTATTACAGTTACCATAGTTGAACTATTGTATTTGTAGTAAAACCATGGTAGCCACAAAATTTACCATGATTTTACTACAGTAACTATAGTTACTAATATTGTTCAACTGTGGTATTTGTTGGGATTGCGAGGGAACGCAACTTATTGTGAGGGATAGCAAATCATTTTGTGAGAGAATGCAAACTGTTTGCAGGGGAACACAAAACTATTGAGAGGGAACGCAAAACTTATTGTGAGGAAACAGACTATTGTGAGGGAATTCAAACTATTGCAAAGAAACATAAAACTTATTGAGAGCGAACAAACTATTACAAGGGAATGCAAAATGTATTGGAACGCAAACCATTTTGTGAGAGAATGCAAAACTGCTGCGAGGGAATGCAAAACTTATTGCGAGGGAAAGAAAATTATTGTGAGAGAACGCAAAATTTATTGCGAGTGAACGCAAACCATTTTGTGAGAGAACACATACTGTTTCAAGGGAATGCGAAACTAATGTTAGGAAACGCAAAGTGCGAGTGAACGCAAACTATTACTAGGTAATGCAAAATTTATTGTGAGGGAATTAAAGCTATTGGCCCTCATTCATGAACATTTTGTAAATATGCAAAAAAAATTGGGAGTAATTTACATGTAAAATGGAGCTTCCCAAAAACTTTCTGCTGAATTCACGAGTGCTTTATGTTCCCCAGATTTGTTAGTAAAAACGTGTGTATGTTAGTGAATTCCAAACATTCATAAATAGAGCGTGCATGCACGTTCATTCACAATTATCATAATCAACGCCCATGAAAACGTCATATAAGGATGGCTTCAGACTCGCTACTAAATGAGAATAGGAAGCTTTTAACATCAATGCAAACAGTTATAATACATTTTTTAATGGAGGTGTGACAAGGAGGAGGGCGGGGCCAGGCCTCAATACGTGCATCTGCGAGGGGAGGAGGGGCTCACTGCCGGCCGCCTGGAGCGGTGGAGCCGCTGCCAGGGGCGGAGGAGTTCCTTACCGGCCCCCAATCTGACTACGCACACCCGGCCCCCAATCAGGCTAAACAGCCGAGGAGAGGGATAAGTGCGGCGAGATACAGGAGTTCGGGAGAGAGAGAGCCATACGCAGCTGCCGTGTGTGTGTTTCTCTCTTTCACGAACTGCCGCATCTCGCCGCACTTATCCCTCTCCTCGGCTGATTAGACTGATTGGGGGCCAGGCCTGCGTAGTCATGGCCTGGCTCGCGTAGTCATGGCCTGGCCCCGCCCTCCTCCTCTTCACAGGAGTGCATTCACATAGTAAAATATTGATTTAATAAACACTCACTCATGTTTGTTCTAAAAAGAGAGGAACTTGCAGTCATCGCATGATTTTGCTGTCATCGGAGGTTCTTTTGTAAATTAAGCAGTCCAAGAAGTCATTAAAAATGGTTTGACATGAAGCTTTAGTGTAAAAATAAATTCAGTTTTGATGTCCACCACCATTAACCTTCTCTGGTTCGGTTGAACACTGTCGGTTCGGTTGGCCAGCGTCACTGGAGAAACTTCTTGAGTAAATCCAAGTGATAGGCTATACTTCCTTTGCAACAGGACAAATCTATAAAGAAATTGATAGAATGCCTGAAGACAGTCTTTGATCGAAACGCTGTAAGATATGACATATTTTCAAGCTAAATGATAGTGTGTGGGCTTTTTCTTTTTTGTTCCCCCATTGTATTGTGTACGCAACTGCCCGTGATGTGCTTATTTATGGGTTTAACAGCATTACCACTGACCATACATTATCAACTGTACATGACTGACTGATGCCTATACTAAATTACGAAACTTAAATTATAGAGCTTATATAAAATACATGTCCAGCTGGGGGGCCTGGGTAGCTCAGCATGTAAAGACGCTGACTACCACACCTGGAGTCCCAAGTTCAAATCCAGGGTGTGCTGAGTGACTCCAGTCAGGCTTCCTAAGCAACCACTTGGCCTGGTTGCTAGGGTGGGTAGAGTCATTTTGGGTTAACCTCCTCATGGTCACCATAATGTGGTTCTCGCTCTCAGTGGGATGTGTGGTGAGTTGTGCGTGGATGCCACAGAGAATAGCGTGAGCCTCGACATGTGCTAGGTCTCGACGGTAACGCACTCATCAAACTAAATGACAAGATGCGCAGATGACTGTCTCAGACGTGGAGGCAACAGAGATTCATCCTCCGCAACCCGAATTGAGGCAAGTCACTACACCACCATGAGGACTTAGAGTGCATTGGGAATTGGGCCTGCCAAATTGGGGAGAAAAAGGGAGAAAATCCCCCCCCCCAAAAAAAACATGTCCAGCCAGTCACGTTAAAGGGCATTATTATTTATGTATTTATTCGAGAAAATCAAACGCAAACTGCACCTTTCCATGAACCTTTTACAACATGTCAAAATCTTCTGCTGGAAAAACAGTAGCAGAGTTAAAATAATGCAAGCACCAAATAAACGTTTCTAAATAAAAAGCTTATTTTATTTTTTTTAAGGTTAATTTCACACATTTAATTATTAGTTATAGCAGTTTATCTAAAAGAACACAACACGTTTGGATGTCTTACGCACGATTTACACATGGTCAGGAGCAGGAGTAAATTTTGTACTGACTAATGTTTTGAAAATACAAAAACTTTCATGAATCCAAAAATTTACATCAGACCGGCTTTATGAACGATTTACACAAAAATTTGTTCTGCTAGTGTTTCATGAATGAGGCTCACTGTGAGGGAAATGCAAAACGTATTGCGAGGGAAAGCAAACTGTTGCAGGAAACACAAACCATTTTGTGAGAGAACGCAAACAATTGCGATGGAATGTAAAAATAATTGAGAGGGAATGCAAACTATTGCAAAGAAATGCAAAATGGTTTGTGAGAGAAAACAAAACTATTGCGAGGGAAAGCAAAACTATTTCAGAAAAATAAAATTCCCTCCCTGCCTCTAAGGGGCTCCGTAAAATTATAGGTGCACTTAGTAAAATTTGTGTTTATGCTACACTGACACCTGGCATAGAAGTAGCATTACGCAAAAACAGAAGTTCTCAGTTACCGATGTCATTGCAAAAATGCACTATTTTCAGTTAGCCATAATTAATTTATTCTGGGAAGGAAAGTGTCCAATTACAAGCTATTTTCTAGATATGGCCAGTAATATTCAACTGGTCATGTGATCTCAACATGGCAGTGCTCCTTATGTAGAAAGTAGCTTTTAAAGGCTAGGATATAATTCATTTTTCTGAGTGCCATTACATCTTGCACATAGTCAAGCGCTCTGCCTTTTAAAGTATACTCTTTTGACCATGAGCACATACGGACCCGTTCGCTGCGTGCACATTACGAGTGCTTTGTGGTAACCTACTCTTAAGTAGTCAATGGCAGGCACATGTGCAGACAGACAAGCATACTGTCCACATGTCTAGAAAAACTGACAGACACTCCGCATATACTCTACTAATGACGAAATTTGGGTAATATGTACTGTGCGTGAGATGTAACGGCACACGGAAAACTAAGTATAGTTTGGTCTCCTCTGATATGACTTAGATTTTACTGATAATTTTATAAACTATTAACGTTACTACCAATATATTTCTACCATTACCATTTCTTTAAAAGTTTAGCAATAATTCCTTAAAAAAACTTGACACAAACTTGCATCTCTAGATACAGACTTGATGTTTTTTAGAATCCTAGCCCACACTCCCTCCTCCATTACCAAATTTAAATCTTTCTCCCATAATCTGTTTAGAGAAGTTGAAGCTCTGTCCCCCAGACTCTGAATTAGCAGGGAGTAATACACTGATGCCTCGTGACCTTTTCCGAAAGCCATAATCACCTCTCCCAGAGTATCTGCCACTTTAGGGGGGTATGTGCCACTCCCAAAAACAATACAGAGCAGGCGGCGCAGCTATAAATACCTACAGAACTGAGATCTGGGAATCCCAAAATGTTCAACCAAATTTTCAAAAGATCTCAACTCTCATATAGGTCACTGAGTGTATTAACCCCCCTCACAATCCAGTCTGACCAGCAGAAAGGGGACTTATTAATACATAATTTAGGGTTCAGCCATATGCTTGAGGCAACATTTAAATAAATGTCCGAATTAAACATTCTGGACACTTTTGTCCATACCGAGTGCAAATGCGAGATAACGGGGTGTAATTTAACTTTTACGACTAGTTTGATAGACAGGCTTTGCAATGGCAAAATAGAGGCAAGAACTTCCTGTTCAATACAAAACCAGGGAGGGGCTCTCTCAGGTGGAAGAGACCAATGAGCCAAATGTCTGTGACCGAATGCATATTAATAAAACAAAATCTTGGGAAGGCCTAGTCCACCTTTGTCAATCGGTCTATGTAATTTATTAAAATGTAATCTAGGACGCTTATCATTTCAAATGAAGGACTTCGCTATGCTATCAAATTGCTTGAAGTAAGAGAGGGGGACATCTATAGGGAGAGATTGTAACAGGTAGTTAAATTTGGAATACAATTCATTTTAATAACATTAACCTTCCCAATCATAGATAAATGTAATGAAGCCCACCTGCCCACATCGCTCGAAAATCTTTTTATTAAGGGGTCAGAATTAACTAACTAAATCAGACAAATTTGCTGGGAATAAAATTCCCAAATACTTAATGCCCTGTTTGGGCCACTGGAAGGCGCCCGGCTGGAAAGCCATTACTGGGCAGTATGCTGTCAGAGCCAAAGCTTTGGATTTAGACCAACTGACTCTGTATCCAGAGAACTTAGAAAAGGAATTAATAATTCTGTAGAGGTAAGGCATAGATCTAGTAGGGTCGGAGACAAATAATAAAATATCATCTGCGTAAAGCAAAAGCTGTTGCATCACACATCCCGCCACCCTTCACCGCTAGTGTTGAACCTCTGGCAAACGTTTGGCAACAATGGACAATTTGCTGCAAGTTTACTGCAAAGCACATTTGCATGTGAAAATTATCAGTGGCAAAGTGTTATCAAATAAATTACTGAGTGCAACTTTAAGTCATTGTGCAAACACACCTTTAACATAAACTAGACTTATTATAGATTGTGCCTTATTTACAAAACACTTACAAAGAGCTTTAAAAATCAACTAATCAAAAGGAACCAGCGCCTGTTTCATAGATTGATCCCATCATGTATGTAATATTTCCACCCTATCAGATTTATTTGTGTGTATACTGAGAAGTGACTAGATCAGAGACAGTGACCCAGCTTGAATGTACATTTCATACCGTGTGCTGAAAAAATACGTTAGGGGACATGTGTAATGCAAATTTTATATCCTAAATATAGGCTTATTTACTGTGAAAATCCATTAATTGAAATGTCCAGTGTTTGTGTCTTTGTCAGTGGTGTAGTCAGGGCCATATGCACGTATACGCCGTATGCTTGCTTTTTTCCCAGGGCTGTTTGCGTATAAAGACTTCTAAGGATCAATATTTGTGTATACCCTTGGTATACCCACTTGTTCCCTATCTGTCACTCACTCGACGTTGTGTCGATGTAGTGACACTAGGGGTCACCCTTGGGAGCCCGAGACACCTCTGGTCTTTGATAAAAGGCCAATGAAAATTGGCAAGTGGTATTTGTATGCCACTCCACCGGACATACGGGTATAAAAGGAGCTGGTATGCAACCACTCATTCAGATTTTCTCTTCGGAGCCGAACAGTCATGCTCATTGAGCTGAATTCTACTGTTCATTCACCTCTGCTGGATCTGACAGCACATTTTAGCGGCTTCTCCCTCCTCTGCACTGGTGCACTGCAGAGAACGCCCCTGGGCGCTTCGGCAGAAAACAAGAGAGTATATTTTCTGAAAGAGCTTTTTTCGGAGCCCACGAAGATGATGAGCTCTCGAGCGCAGCATTGGAGAGCGGGCTTGCCCAGTCGGACGCAGAAGCCTCAGCTGGGCTTCCCCCCTCGGGGACGATTGCCCAGTCACAGGCCGATGCCGAAATGATGGACATGCTTTCCCGGGCGACCCTCGCGGCTTGATGATTGGTTCCTGGGCTCACGGCGCCGCTCAAAGCAGCCACTCCCCGCTCCAGTGCCATTCTTCCCGGAAGTGCACGAGGAGCTGACGAAATCGTGGGAGGCACCTTTTACTGCCCGGCCCCGATTCCACAGTTCCCCCCGCTCTCACTACCCCCGATGGCAGGGCGGCCAGAGGCTATACGACGATTCCCCCGGTGGATAAGGTGCTCGCGGTGCACCTATGCCTGCAGAGCGCCGCCACCTGGCGCAGACGCCCTAAGCTCCCGTCCAAGCCCTGTAGGCTCATGTCATCCCTGACGGCTAAAGCCTACAGCGCTGCTGGACAAGCCGCCTCTGCCCTGCACGCCATGGCTCTCCTGCAGGTCCACTAAGCCAAGGCGTTGAAAGAACTGCATGAGGGTAGTTCCGCCCCAGATTTGATGCAGGAACTGCGCTCGGCGACTGACCTCGCTCTCCGAGTGACGAAGGTCACAGCGCGGTCTCTCGGGCAGACGATGGCCACACTAGTGGTCCAGGAGCGCCACTTTTGGCTCAACCTGGTCGAGATGGGTGAGGCCGACAAGACACGGTTTCTTGCTGCCCCCATTTCCCATGCTGGCCTATTCAGCGAAATCGTCGAGGACTTTTCCCAGCAGTTCTCGGCGGTGAAGCAGCAGACGGAGGCGATCCGGCACATCCTGCCCCGGCGCGGCTCAAGATCCTGCACCCCGTCTGCTCGTCACCAAGGGCGTCCCCCTGTGGTGACTGCACCGGCTCCGCCGCAGCCCGCCCCTTCGGCCTGGCCATGGCGTGGAGCCCACCGCAGGAAGCAGACGCCACCCGTCTCTCAGTCGGCGCCTAAGAACCCACGGAGGTTGTCAAAGCGCCCCTGAGATGGGTGACCCAGGGACGAAGGAACCCACTCACCTGGAGTTGGTAAGAAGACCACTCCATCCCCCGGTGGAGGGCCGGGCGGAAAATCTTTTGTTGCATTTTTTTGTTTGATTTTGCCGCATGCCCAAGTGGCTGCGGTACCCAACAGTTCAGCAAAAGGGCGGTTTCCTTCCTCCCTGGGTCACATACCCAGTGTGCACGGTCATCATCACGACTACCGTCCACAGGTTTTTTCTTGCAGGATTGGCGCTCCAGCAGTGGTCTTTCCGCCCCTGAGCGCCCAGCTGTGACACACAGCCATCTCCGATGTGGCAGTCTCCACGGGTTACGAGGACAGGCCTCTTCCTCCCCCGTCCCAGGCTGTTCCGGGGGTGGTCACAAGGAGCCAGGTAAGTGCTTCGATGTCCCTAGACTCAGCATGGCCACGACGTGGTGTGGCACCTTGAGCTCCGCTCCGCCACGAGTCCCCACCTGCCGGTACGTCCGATGATGTTGTCCCCTTGGTCCCCCTTGCGCGGAACTTGGATGCGTGGCTTGCGCTTTCCAATCCGTCGCGATGGCTGATCTGGACCATCCGACTCGGCTATGCGATTCAGTTCACCAGACGCCCGCCCAGGTTCAGTGGGATCTATGCGGAGATTCACTTCACCTTGGTCAAGAATGAAAACGCTGCTACCTTGCGCGCGGAGATCGCTACCCTCCTACGGAAGGGCGCGATAGAAACTGTCCCTCCAGCCGAGATGAAGAAGGGGTTTTACAGCCCCTACTTCATTGTACCAAAAAAAGGCGGTGGGTTGCGGCCAATCTTGGACCTGCGAGTACTGAACCGGGCCTTACACAGACTCCCGTTCAAGATGCTGACAAAAAAACGCATTCTGGCGAGCGTCCGGCATCAAGATTGGTTTGCGGCGGTAGACCTGAAGGACGCGTACTTCCACATCTCGATCCTTCCTTGACACAGACCCTTCCTGCGGTTTGCATTCGAGGGTCAGGCGTATCAGTACAAAGTCCTCCCTTTCGGCCTGTCCCTGTCTCCTCGCCTCTTCACGAAGGTCGCAGAGGCTGCCCTTGCCCCGTTAAGGGAGGTGGGCATTCGCATTCTCAACTATCTCGACAACTGGCTAATCCTAGCTCACTCTCGAGACATGTTGTGCGCACACAGGGACCTGGTGCTCTCACACCTCAACCGACTAGGGCTTCGGGTCAACTGGGAAAAGAGCAAGCTCCTCCCGGTTCAGAGCATCTCTTTTCTTGGTTTGGAGTTGGACTCAGTCTCCTTGACGGCGCGCCTTACGAACAAGTGCACCCAGTCGGTGCTGGCCTGTTTGAAGGCATTCAAACAGAAAACAGCGGTTCCACTGAAACTTTTTCAGAGGCTCCTGGGGCATATGGCATCCTCGGTGGTGGCCACCCCGCTCGGGTTGATGCATATGAGGCCGCTTCAGCACTGGCTCCAGACTCGAGTCCCGAGATGGGCATGGCACCACGGGACACATCGCGTGGTCATCACGCCGGTCTGTCACCGTCTTTTCAGCCCTTGGACTGACCTCTCATTTCTATGGGCAGGTGTTCCTCTAGAACTGGTCTCCAGGCGCGTCGTGGTCACGACAGACACCTCCAAAACGGGATGGGGCACTGTTTGCAACGGGCACGCAGCCGCCGGCCTGTGGACGGGCCTGTGACTGCATTGGCACATCAACTGCCTCGAGTTGTTGGCAATTCTGCTCACCCTGCGGAGGTTTCGGCCGTTGATCCAGGGCAAGCACGTGTTAGTTCAGACAGACAACACGGCAACGGTAGCATATGTCAACCGCCAAGGCAGTCTGCGCTTTCGTTGTATGTCACAACTCGCCTGCCGTCTCCTCCTCTGGAATCAGCAGCACTTCAAGTCGCTGCAAGCCACTCACATCCCGGGCAACCTCTACAAGGCGCCTGTATGCCTTTAAGTGGCGTCTGTTCGCTAAGTGGGGTTCTTCCCGACGGGAAGACCCCCAGAGATGCACAGTAGGATCAGTGCTTTCCTTCCTGCAGGAGAGGTTGGAAGGGAGGCTGTCCCCTTCCACCTTGAAGGTGTACGTTGCCGCCATAGCAGCACATCACGACGCAGTCGACAGTAAGTCCTTAGGGAAGCACGACCTGATCATCAGGTTCCTAAGAGGCGCCAGGAGGCTGAATCCCTCCAGACCGCGCCTCGTTCCCTCATGGGACCACTCTGTAGTTCTTCAGGGTTTACAGAGAGCCCCCTTTGAGCCTTTGCAGTCAGCCGAGCTTAAGGCACTCTCCTTGAAGACTGCCCTCCTGACTGCGCTCACTTCCATCAAGAGGGTAGGAGACCTTCAAGTGTTCTCTGTCAGCGAAATGTGCCTGGAGTTCGGTCTGGGTTACTCTCACGTGATCCTGAGACCCCGACGGGCTATGTGCCCAAGGTTCCCACCACCCCTTTTAGGGACCAAGTGGTGAACCTGCAAGTGCTGCCCCAGGAGGAGGCAGACCCAGCCCTGTCATTGCTGTGTCCAGTGCACGCTTTACGCATCTATTTGGATCGTATGCAGTGTTTTAGAATCTCTGAGCAGCTCTTTGTCTGCTTTGGTGCACAGTGGAAAGGAAGTGCTGTCTCCAAGCAGAGGATCGCCCACTGGCTCACTGATGCCATAACTATGGCATATCACGCCCAGGACATGCTGCCCCGGTAGGGCTACGAGCCCATTCTACCAGGTGTGTAGCGGCTTCCTGGGCCCTGGCCAGGGGTGCCTCTCTAACAGACATTTGCAGAGCAGCAGGCTGGGCAACACCCAACACATTTGCAAGGTTCTACAACCTCCAGGTGGAATCGGTTTCGTCCCAGGTAGTGGCACACAATACAAGCGGATAAGCCCGGGATAGCCGGCCGGGTATATCGCTTGCACATAGCGCCTTCCACCTCCTTTTGAGCTGAAGATGTGCACCATTAATTCCCAGTAGTGTTCACAAGTTTTGTTCCCTGGTTGACTTCCTCTGAGCCCTGTGGCAGTTGAGTTTTCGGAGAGACTTGCTGCCGGCCCAGTACACATGCTAACTAAGAGTCCTGTTCTGGGGTAGGGGCTCCGCATGTGGCGGTTCCCTGTAAGGCTAACCCCATGCGATATATATTTTCCATTAATTAATTTCCCTGTTGGCAAACTGCGTCTTCCTTGGGCAGAGCCCCTCTGCCCCAGTCTCCATGTTTGTAGTAACTCCTCCCCCATTGGGTAGGATCTACATTGAAGACTCTCCACATGGTTGGAAAGACCATGTGATGTATTCTTCCACTTAAATATCCCCCCCTCTCTTTGGGCGAGGTGTGGTCTCCGCGGTGTCTTCCCCTTGGGAGGGACACCCCCTGACTAGACCTGGTGGCCCAGTTGGATAATTCCCTTTCTTTTTTAGGGAGTGGAAAAAAGAGAAAGGGAAAAGAGGCCACGACTGGGTTAAGCCTGTCTCTATCTCTTGGGTAGTCAACTTGTCCACAAAGGGCCATCGACACTCATAACTATGTTGGGGGAGGTTATGTGTCGACCTGGTGTGCTGGCTATGAGGCACACAGTAGTCTGCCCACCACACACCACCAGTTAACGTAACATAGTTCAGCCAATTGTGGCGTTTCGTATAGGGACCCCTAGTGTCACTACATCGACACAATGTCGAGTGAGTGACAGATAGGTAACATCATGGTTACTTGTGTAACCTCCATTCCCTGATGGAGGAAATGAGATGTTGTGTCCCTCCTGCCACAACGCTGAACTACCCGCTGAAATGGCCGGACCTTATATCGGCTCCTCAGCATAAAACCTGAATGAGTGGTTGCATACCAGCTCCTTTTATACCCGTATGTCTGGGGGAGTGGCATGCAAATACCACTCACCAATTTTCATTGGCCTTTTATCAAAGACCAGAGGTGTCTCGGGCTCCCAAGAGTGACCCCTAGTGTCACTACATCGACACAACGTCTCGTTCCCTCCTACTTGAATTCTTCCATTCGCCGCTTTTCAGCCACGTCTGAGCCTGCTACATGCCACATCACAGCCATGCCTGAGTCTGCTCCATGCCATGTCACAGCAACACCTCAGCCTGCTCCATGCCATGTCACAGCCATGCCTGAGTCTGTCCCATGCCATGTCACAGCCACGCCTGATCCTGCTACATGCCACATCACAGCCACACCTGAGTCTGCTCCGCGCCATGTCATGGCCACATCTGACCTGTTAGACCTGGAGATGGTTCCCACCCTTGTACCCACCCTATGGACGCTTCTTCATGATCATGCAAGGGGAACTTTTGACCCTCCAATCCCGCCTAGACCCTCCGAGCCCTGGACTCCGCCTTGGCCTGTCAATCCCTCGACAACACCTCGGCTCTACATTCCCTCGGCTCCACTGCGGTCCTTCAGCCTGTTGGCTTTACCGGGGTCCCTAGTCCCTCCAGCTCCTCCTTGGTCTGTCGGTCACCTGGCTCTGCCTTGGCTCTCCGATCCCCTGGCTATGCCTTGTCCCTCCGATCTGTCAGCTCCACCGGGGACCTCCATCCCTATGGCTCCGCCTTGGTCCTCAGCCCCACTGGCTCCACCTCAGTCTTCCAATCCCCCAGCTCCACCTTGCTCCTCCGAGCCTCCAGCGCCGCCTTGGTCCTCCCTGCCATCGGCTCCACTCTGGCCCTTCGAGTCTTTGGCTACCCTCTGGGTACCAAGTTCCATGGTGTTGCCCTTCAAGTCTCTCATGGCTCTGCCTTCCATGACTCCGCCCCTCAAGTCTCTCACAGCCCCACCTTTCACGGCTCCGCCCCTCGAGCCTCTCAGGGCCCCACCTTCCATTGACTCTGCCCTGGTCCCATGCCCCACGCCCTGTCTCGCCAGGCCACGGCCCATGCCATTCAAAGCCACGCCTCAAGACCCCCCCCTCCCCAGCTTCCTACAGAACTTTGAAATTATGTCATGTTTAATGTGTTTGTCCATGTTTTGGGGCATCGGGAGCCGTCCCTAGTGGAGGATATGTAATGTTTAATGTGTGTGTTCATGTATTTCATGTCTTTTATTTTGAAAAGTTTAGTTCCTGTTTCATGTCATGTGTTCCTGGTCATGTGATGTCCTGTTTTCCCTCCATGTTCATGTGTCTTGTTTTCATTGGTTCATTGTTTGATTATCTTGTTTAGAGTTCTTAGTGTTTATTGGTTATCTTTGTCATGTGTTCTCCCATGTCCAAGTATTTCAGCCCTCATGTTTTCCATTGTCAGGTGTCAAGTATTGTGTGTTTGGTAATGTTGTCATGTTTGGTCAAGTCATTGTTTATATTCAAGTCAAGTCTAGTCAAGTTTATGTCTAGTCAAGTTTATAGTCAAGTTCATGTTTATGTTTATGTTTCACATTTACAATTAGGTTTTTTTTAGATTTCACGTTTGTTAATAAAATTGCACTTGGGTTCTTCACTTCATCGTCATCGTCTTTGTCATTGCCAGCGCCAGCAGCATCGTTACAAAAACCACCTGCCTAATATTGTGTAGGTCCGCATCTCAAATTATTATTCTGAGATGCTATTCTTCTCACCACCATTCTACAGAGCAGTTATCTGAGTTACCATAGACTTTGACAGTTTGAACCAGTCTGGCCATTCTCTCTTGACCTCTCTCATCAACAAGGCATTTCTGTCCACAGAACTACCGCTCACTGGATGTTTATTGTTTTTAGCACCATCCGGAGTAAATTCTAGAGACTGTTGTGAATGAAAATCACAGGGGATCAGCAGTTACAGAAATACTCAAACCAGCCCGTCTGGCACCAACAATTATCCATGCGATTATCTAATCAGCCAATTGTGTGGAAGCAGTGTAGTGCATAAAATCATGCTGATACGGGTCAGGAGCTTCAGTTAATGTTCACATCAACCATCAGAATGGGGAAAAATGTGATCTCAGTGATTTGGACTGTGGCATGATTGTTGGTGCCAGATGGGCTGGTTTGAGTATTACTGTAACTTCTGATCTCCTTGGATTTTTATGCATAACAGTCTCTAGAATTTACTCCAAATGGTGCCAAAAACAAAAAACATCCAGTGAGCAGCTGTTCTGTGGACGGAAATGCCTTGTTGACGAGAGAGGTCAAGAGAGAATGGCCAGACTGGTTCGAACTGACAAAGTCTATGGTAACTCAGTTAACCGCTCTGTAGAATTGTGGTGAGAAGAATATAATCTTAGATTGTAATTCTGAGATGCGGGTTGGCGCTGTTTTGGTGGCACGAGGGGGACCTACACAATATTAGGCAGGTGGTTTTAATGTTGTGGCTGATCAGTGTATGTTAGGAAATGACATCACACACACTGGAGGTGGACATCAGCCATTCTGCAAAATTACTTTGAGTTATTTGAAGTTTATAACTCTGTTGTTTTATTTATGTTTTCCTTTATTTTGTGGTGTTAGTCATATGTGGTCAAGCATAACATTTCCACCCTATTATGGGAGGATATATGGGAAATTAATATAATTTTAAAATTTCAATATTTAGTATTTATCTTAACAGAAATAACATCATAAATATTAGTTTAAAATATGTTTCCTAGATATCAATCAAAGACCATGTAGTGGCTTATTTATCCACTGACTGTCCACCCTGTTATTGTCCACCCTGATGCTGCTCATTTAACTGGATGGACATCTGAATTTTTTTGTAATTTAGCTTGACCAGTATGACTAATACAATCTTTAATATGTCCCTGTTATGATGAAACATGAAGAAACTTGTAAAAGTATGTTTGTTTTTTTATGGTTTCAAAGCCGGAATGTCACCAAATTGTAGGAATGACCCATTTACGATATGTACAGATTTGCAGTTCCGCCGCTCTCTATACGCAGATTACGCAGTTTACAGTAACAGTAAAGCACAGTCTATACTAACAGACACCCCCAATTCCCACCCACCCCCGGTCAGACGAACAGGGACTGGGCAATAGTAAACCACTTTTTTTGGTAGGACTACACCACTAGTCTTTGTATATAAGTGTATACAGTATGTGTGTTCTGGGATGGGCACTTATGTGGTGCATATTGGATTTCCATATTGTGTGTGTGTGTGTGTGTGTTTGTGTGTGCGCAGAAATGGTATAGTAGGGGACATGTAATGCACTTTTGCATTACATGTCCATATTTTCTGCATGAGTCTGCTGTATACCAAATTAATGTTGGTTCAGGGGGCCTGGGTATCTCAGTGGTAAAGACGCTGGCTACCACCCCTGGGGTTCGCTAGTTCGCTAGTTCGAATCCAGAGTGACTCCATCCAGGTCTCCTAAGCAACCAAATTGGACCGGTTCCTAGGGAGGGTGGAGTCACATGGGGTAACCTCCTCATGGTCGCTATAATGTGGTTCGTTCTCGGTGGGGCATGTGGTGAGTTGAGCATGGATGCCGCGGTGGATGGCGTGAAGCCTTCACACGCGCTATGTCTCTGTGGCAACGCACTCAACAAGCCATGTGATAAGATGCGCGGGCTGACAATCTCAGATGCGGAGGCAACTGGGATTCATCCTCCGCCACCTGGATTGAGGCGAATCACTATGTGACCATGGGGACTTAGAGCGCATTGGGAATTGGGCATTCCAAATTGGGGGAAAAAAGGGGAAAAAAAATAAATAAAAAATCTGTTTGTGTGTATGTTTGTGCACTGGGCTTGTGGTTGCAAGAGAGACCACTGAGAGCATTACAGTTGTGAGGTCAGACCTTGAGAATCAAGAGGGCCATACGACCACGTGTCCCCCCCCAAAGCTTCCCCAAACCTCGACATATGGAGGAGAGCTTAAAGAATTCTGTCCACATTTAATGTGCAGACTTGAACTTCTATTAACAAACTACACACTTTTGGAAGGCTTTTCAACTACATAATGAGATCATTGCATATTTCATATATACTGTACACACAAATGAGATCGAACGCCACGTGAGAACAATCTGAATGTGAATTTGAGAATTTGTCTTTCAAAAAAGTTACTGTAGACATTGTGTCAATTGCGTTCAGTTTTGTCCTTGTTAACAATATTGCTCCCACACTTTTACTCCTAAATAAAATCTACTTTACATTTGAGTAAAATACAAATGCTTTACGAATCTGTTAGACTGAATCATTAAAAGGTAGCAGCTCAAAAGAACGATTTGTTAATATCACTACTGGTTGAAGCACTTGTCAACTAGGCCGCAGGTCAACATCTTTCCAAGGAGAAACCTAATTAGGTTTTATTGATGTTAAAGTCATTCCTTACTGGAACTTATAAATGCCGATGTTTATCTATAGGCTACTCTCCCTCTTTCATAGCTGCTCTCAAGGTTATGTAATATGGAAACTGCCATTATGGTAGAAGACATCTAAATAGTTCAGCATTAATTTTAAGCCAACGTCTGCCAAGGAAATAGATGTCACTTCCATATCAAATGTGTTGGATTTGTTCTGAAATTAAATATTCTATTGAATAAAAACAATAAATTTGAACCAACATTAATTTTCTTTTCTTTGTTAGGTGCTTGGTTCACATTTCACTGTTTAATTTCTGTTTAAACAACAAATTGCATCGTCCAACAATCCATTTTGGTCTAAAGAAAAAAGCGCTGAATATATTCTTGCTGATAAAATCTACAATGCAAGGCTTGTCCTTCAGGTTTATTGGGGTAGCTGTTTTCACATATGTGAATGTCTTCTTCCACTTATTTGTCTTCCATTAAATACATATATATATATATTTATATATATATACAGTATATACATTACAATACATTGACTGATTATTTTGCTATTAACATTTTTATTGATTCTTATGTGAAATATGGAATAAACAAATCATATACACACAGAATCAACTTAATTTATTTCGCCCTCCCCAAACCCACCCTGTCCCTCAACAAATATCCCTGTAGCCAAGGCCTAAATTACACCATGCACACATATATACAATCAAACAAAAGAAAATATTTGAGAAAATAAATATATAAAAATCAACAAACAAAGAGAAAAGAAAGAATTCCACAAAGAATTGAATTTACAATTACCACCACAATTCTGTTTCTCTCCACATGGTCCTCACTGAGAGCCCTCCAGAAAGGCCAAATACCTGTCCAATTTCTTACCATACACATCTAATCTGCCAAGGTGTTTATATGACATAATTTCAAATGCCACCACCTTGCCCAATTCTGTGAACCACTCTTGAAATGAGGGAGCATCAGTTGACTTCCATCTTCTAAGAATTATCTGTCTGACAATCATTACACTAGTTTGGACCCAGCTTTTTGTATATTTGTCACCTACTTTAATGACTGTCCCATCACCCAATATGCATGGTCTGGGGCAGAATGAAATTTGAGTATCTAAAACCTCACAGATAAAATTCTGGACTCAAAACCAGAATTCTTGAATCTTAGCGCAGAACCACAGAGCATGGGCTGTGTCTCCATCCTCCAACTGACATCGCCAGCAGGTAGGTGTGTCTTTTAAACCAAGCCTAAACAATCTAGAGGGAGTCCAGTAGAAATTATGCAAAATCTTAAACTGAATAAGGTGTACCCTTGCATCCCTAAACATAGTTTTAACATTTTTTTATTATTATTTCCCACTTCCAATACCAAGTTCAAATCTCTTTCCCATAACCTCTGACGAGCTGTTAAGGCCCTGTCAACAAGACTCTGAATAAACCAGGAATAATACACTGACGACTCATGCCCCTTTCCAAAGGCTGTGAGAACCATACAAAGGGTGTCTGCAGCTTTAGGGGGCTGTGTACTACCACTAAAAATAGTACAAAGTAAATGGCGCAGCTGTAAATACCTGAAAAATTGAGACCTAGAAATCCCAAATTGCTGTGTTATATTTTCATATGATCTCAAAGCTCCATTTTCATTAAGGTCACCAAGTGTAGCAACACCCCTCTCAATCCATTATATCCAGCAAAAAGGGACTTGTTAATACATAATTTGGGGTTCAGCCATATGCTTGAGGAAACATTTAGGTAAGTATCAAAATTGAACATACGGGAAACCTTTGTCAATACTGCACATTAGTGTGAAATAATGAGATGCATTTTTACTTCTTCAGGCAATTTGATAGAAAGATTTTGCAATGGTGAGATTAGGGTAAGGACCGCTTGTTCAATGTTGTACCAGGGAGGGGCCCTCTCAGGTGGAAGAGATCAATGGGCCAGGTGTCTGGGATTAAAAGCATAGTAATAAAACAAAATTTTGGGGAGGCCTAAACTCCTTTGTCAGTTGGTCTATGTAACTTACTGAAATGCAACCAAAGTCGTTTACCATTCCAAATAAAAATTCTAGAGGTATAGACTGTAGTAGATCATTGAATTTGGGGATAACATTTTTATAACATTGACCTTCCCTGCCATAGACACATCACACGAGAACCTTTTCATTAATTGGTCAAAATGAACTCTAACTACATCTCTCAAATTTGCTGGACATAAAATGCCTAAATACCTAATGCTTTGCTTGGGCCATTAGAAGGTGCCAGGTTGGAAAGCTGTGGCAGGGCAATATGCTGTCAGAGCAAGAGCCTCTGATTTAGACCAATATTCTGAAAATTTGGAGAAAGAATTCATAATTCTAGGCTAGGCTAGGCATAGATCTACTAGGGTCAGAGACAAATAATAATATATCATCTGCATAGAGTAGAAGATTATGCACCACACCTCCTGCTAAAATACCAGGAATGTTTTTTTATTTAGGCTGCTAATGGTTCCACGGCAAAACAGAACAATAAAAGGGAGAGAGGACAGCCTTGACGGGTTCCCCTACAGTTTGCACTGCCAATACCAGTTGTTTATAAAGTAACTTAATCCACCCAATAAAAGTGTTCCCAAACCCGTAAACAAAAGTCCCATTAAACCCTATCAAATGCCTTCTCGGCCTCAAGTGAGATGGCAGTGATTGGGGTCTGATCATTCACCAATGACCACAAAATATTTATAAAACGTCTAATATTATCAGACGAACTATGACCACATATAAACCCCACTTGATCTATATGTATAATAGATGTAATAACTCTGCTTAATTGATTAGCCAGAATTTTAGACAATATTTTTTACATCTAACTGAATCAGGGAAATTGGATGATAAATTTGACATTTATTTGGGTCTTTACCTTTTTTAAGAATGATCAGGGCTTGCGTCATGGTTGGCGGTATTTCACCTTTTGTTAATGACTGTGTAAACTTCTAGCATAAGTGGAGCCAGTTTTGTGACATAAGATCTAATAAATTCTGCAACAAAACCATCTGGCCCCAGTGCCTTACCTGTTGGCAAGGCTTTAATAACCTTAACAAGCTCCTCCAAGGTAATATCTGAGTCAAGGCCCTACGAACCTGCTAATATCCTTATCAGTAGACATGGACATGGAACTATCCGATCGAAATATAATTCTTTAAAGGCTTTATTAATATCTGTTGCAGAAGTAAATATATTGCCTCCAGAAGACTTCACTGAAGGAATGGTGGGAAAAAACTCTCTCTGTTTTATGTATCTGGCAAGAAGTCTCCCTGCCTTGTCCCCCGACTCAAAATATGTCTGTTTTCCCCAGAATAATCAAAACTCTACCTTCTGTGACAAAATAGTATTGTATTTGTACTTTAGCTGAGTCAGCACTCTAAAACCATTAGATGACATTCGGCGCTTCAGCTCTGTTTCAGCACTTTTAATACTCTTTTCCAATTCTATGAATTATTTTTAATGAATGAGGCATATTGTATGATCCGCCCCCTAAGAACTGCCTTATGCGCCTCCTATGCCACACCCACAGAGGACACTAAGGACCAAATGGTTTCTACACAAGCATTAACTTCTATCTTAAACATTTGTTGAAATGCTGGGTCCTGTAGAAGGGATGCATTAAAGTGCCATCTATATGATTTTCTTTTCTCTATATGCGGCAACATCTCTAAAATGTTCCCAATTGTACAGTCAGTGGCAGATGGAATAAGTGACTTATATGTGATATATGTGTATTATGTGATATATAAAAAAAAATGTCATCTTATGAACTGATGAAAAAAGGTATAGTCCCTCCCATATGGATTCAGAAGTCTCCAAATGTCTGTGAGACCAAGATTTTTACACATCCTCTGTAGTGTCAACTTTGCTCTAAAGGGTCTACACACCTTTGCATCACTATGATCAAGAACCGGATCCATTAAAAGATCGAAGTCTCCACCCAAAACCATATCATGAAGGATCCCAGCTGCTTGTAGATTTCCCTCAAGATCTATAAAAAAGTTCTGATCATCAGCGTTGGGTGCATAAATATTAGCCAATATCAAATTTTGCTCCTATATTTCAGCCAAAACAATAATGATTTTTCCTAAATTATCTTTAATCTGTTTGAGACATTTAAATTGTAAATGCTTACTTATCAATGTGATGACTCCCCTGCTCTTACTCGAACCAGCACTACAAAACACATGCCCACCCCATGCCCTGCCAAGTTTTTCAGCTTCCTGGGAAGAAATGTGCATTTCTTGAAGGAACACTATATCAGATTTTTTTCGCTTAAGAAAAGATACAACCTTCCTTCTTTTTATAGGATGCCCCAGCCCATTAAAATTCCACGTGGAGAGAAACATTTTACCCATATTAAAGTGTGACACATTGACATGCAAAGAAAAATTGTGTACTCAAGGCTAAATTATATAGACCACTATCCAACAGTGATGTAACCATAACATTCTTAATAACCCACAGAACAGAAAACAAATGTGCTTCAGCCTCACGCATAACAGTCCCAACTGGTGTCCATTGCTTGGAAATCCGACGGTCCATGCACACTCAAGGGAATTTCCACGACACTATTGCTATCAGACTGCTCAAGCCTGGTGATTTTTACATATATATATATATATATATATATATATATATTATTTCTTTTCTTTTCTTTTCTTAACATAAACCGTGACATTAAATTGTATATAAATATGTACAATAAAATGAAAAATAAAAAATAAAATAGGCCCCAGTAAACAATAACTTCGAACCCACAACGTGAGCAAATGAGCTCAACAGCAAGTTAACAAAGAGAGAAAAAAAAGAAAGGAAAAAAGAGAGTCAGACAGAAGCCAGTGGGCAGACAACAGAACAACAAACCCTCTCAGGCTGCGTCAGCAAAATGCACGATGTGTAGTCTGTATTGTTGATAGAGTACAGGCAAAGTTACCCACTCACTACATTAATTTAATGAAGGCCATAGCTTGTTGTGGGTATGTAAAAGTCTTGCGTCCATCCTTGGTGTCAATTCTCAGCTTAGCAGGATACAGCAATGTAAAGCTTACCTTCTGATGGTGCAATAATTTCTTACACTCCTTAAATCCGTCCCGTTTCGTTTGTGTAGCTCTAGCAAAGTCCAGAAAAACCATGATGTTATGGTCCTCCCAGCACAACTTGCCTTTATTCCTCGCCACTTGTAGAACAAAGTCACTGTCAGCCGACCGCAAGAATCTTGTCAGGATAGATCGGGGTCTGTCACGCACCCTGGGAAGCTGACCCAAAACTCTGTGGCCATGCTCAATTTCGATCTGACAACCCACCATGTCGATCAAATTCGGAATAAGCCCATCCAAAAACCTCACAATATCTTGACCTTCCTTTCCCTCTGTGATTCCAACGAAATGAACATTATTACAACTGCTACGATTCTCCATATCCTCTAGTTTTTCCCACGCCTGTTTCACATCGGCTTTGGTTGACGGCGGGTTATCCTGCAGCTCTCTTTCAGCCAACTCCAGAGACTCGACTCACTTCTCAATCTTGTAATCAAGGTGGAAAGTTTCGCCTCCATAGACATGATCACTCGACGTATTTCCGCGAGGCTCTCCATGTTGGTCAAGATTATTGTTAGTGCTGCATAAATGTTTGAGAAATCCCGACCTAAGTCATGAGGCTCGCTGTCATTATCAACTAGACCCCTGCCATCTTGATCCTGCGAGGAGTCCGCCGTGTGAGAACATAAGTACTTTTTAATGTCCCCACTGGCCGACGATTTCAAATTTTTCGACATCCTGCACTCCAAGCACAGTTTTACAAACAAAACTATTACGGTTCTCACTGGTTAATAATGCTTAAAAGGATAATTGTAGCAAAGTTAAGTGGAGCTCACCTTCAAGCGATCAACCCTCACATAGTGTCACCAATTCTTGAGTGCTGGGACAAAACTAAAGCAAAAAATTAAAGTTTATGTATCAAGGAATTATTTTGGATTAATCTGTTTTAAATGCTCAGAGGTATTCACATATGTCTGGATACAATCACATGTTCCTTCCATTTTCTCAGAAAAATGCATGTTTTTGCCATTTTTATAACTAAAGAAAGCCTTAAGACAATTAGACAATTAGCTTCTGATAGGAGGTGTACCGAATTGGAGGTGTACCTGTGGATGTATTTTAAGGCCTACCTTCAAACTCAGTGCCTCTTTGCTTGACATCATGGGATATATATTTAAAAAAAAATGTATTGACAAATTTGGCAATCCCTTTAATTAATGAAATCGGAAACAGTAGGTTGACTGACTAAATTCGACCTGTGCTTACCAAAATTCCAAACACTGCTCCCAGTGGCCAAAGCAGTAAGTGTTGGGCATGTGTGGGCTCCATTTTCAGTGTGAAATGGCCACAGATGGGTGCCAAAAGCGAGTTGGGAAGTAAGTTTTTTTCAGTTGAACAGGATGTATTACAGTGAAGAGGAATGCATATTTTATAAACTGTACCCCCCAACCGAAACACAAAACCTAAACCTAACCATAACTTGAGTATAAATGTAATGAAAATGCAACCACCAAATCGCATTTGTCACTGATTAAGTGAACACAATTACTTCCTGGTTTCAATGCAGGATCAGAACCCGGGTGTCCCTCCCTGCTGACCCAACGTGCTTTCGGTCGCACCACAAAGGAAGGTAAACATGCTGGAGCTGATGCAAAAATGTCTGATAGGAGATGGCGCTTAATGCATATGATCATCGGCATAATGTGGCCGATATATTAGTATACTGTAATACACATGTATTAAATACAGTATACATTTAGTTTTTCTGGTTTTGAAAGCTACTAATAAGTCCTGCTAAAATCTGTAAAATTATCTTAAACCAAAAGATTAAAATATTCAAGTTCATCAGTCGAGAGCATTTTGTTATAAATATTAAATGATAATAGGGTGTTGAAGTGGGGGTTCGCCCAGGGCACCATACAAGCTAGAACCGCCACTGCCTATAAATGGTCAGACTATCAAATAATGGAAACGTTCTCATGAGAACTACACAATGCTACTAGTAAAATCACATTTTTGGTTGTTTTTCCTTGCCATTTATGCGAGAGATAATCTGTTTGTGAAAGGCTCGAAACATGCTGAATAAGAAAGCTAATTTTAGACAGAAAAAAACGTTATAGTTTAAAGGTGCTCTGGAAGCTTATTGTCCTATCACAAACCTGGTTTAGCTGAACGGTCGGATTCATTTCAGACATGTGAAGTTGAATTCACTTCGCTTCATTCTCGTTTTCTGCAGTGTGTTTTACGAAAGATGCCAGTATCCATCTATATTGCTGCTCACTGTATTTGTCCGCTATGGTCTACTGTTGTTAAAATAACCACGTCTGCAACTCTGTGTGCAGCGCGTGAAAGGGTATAAATGAAGCGTGTTCTGTATAAGAGAAAAATATTCAAGGATACAGCACTGAAAGATCAGTGCTATCTACACCCGAGTGCTTGCGCTGTACACAGCTCTGTTGCTTTGTCGTGCTGATCACTTGAAGTATAGAAACGGTGAGATGGGTCAGTAAATGTCAAGATGTCTTGAGGTTCAGATGGAACCAAGCCAAGGTCTGGACCTGGACCATTGTCTGCTGTTTGGTGACCACTGCTTTAGGGCATTTTTCGTCCCATATCACAAGTACTGCATCATTGTAAACAAGTCATTTTCGATAATTAGTATTTAAAACTAAACTGATTCATGATGCAGGAAAGTACCAGCAAATTTCAGTTTTAGATTATTTTTTAAACTCTTCAGCTGTGCTTTTTTTTAATGAACGACAGCCATTGCCATTTTCCAAGAATGTCCTCTCATACACCCTGTTAAACATAAGGGGTCAGCTGTAAATCCCAGAGACGATATTGGCATCCATGCTTGATTTATGGCTAATGAAATCATTTAGAATCCAAGCCCAGTTAGGGGGAGGAAGGTCAGCTGGGTTACAAACCACCGACAGGTCTTTGTGGCTCTGGTTTAAATGCTTTGCAAACTTCCTAGACTGGTCCATAAAAATTAGGCCAGGCTTCTGGTTTCATAATCACATTGTGATTGTCAGTTGCTACTGTGTGCACAATTACACAACACAAAGAAGCTAAATCAATCTAACCTCACTGCAGTGTCTTGAGATGACTCATGCTATTGATCCATTATTGATCAGTGGTCAAATCTGATCATGCATAAGTTAGATTCAAAAGCTCAGATCAGACTTTCCTGGTAAACATTGTTATTTTTCAGGTGTAATGTTCGAAGATCTTGTGTAGATAATGAAAGGCGTCAACAAAGCTATCTGCCCACGCTACTTTAGTTTGATTTGATGAGTAGAATTTACTGTTAAACCCCCCACCGGCCAAATGTGTTGTTAAATTACTCTAATGGAAGGGATTGTGCCTCCTCAGCTGAATACTGTTAAGCCCCCTTGAGATCTCAGACACAAAGGCTCAGACTGAGCAATGCTTTACTGCCATATGCACTGTACAACTGCCTTGCTTTTCTCTTTTTCTATCTCTTTTTAAAAACTCAGAACTGAGTTGTCTTTGTGTATATGTGCATCTCTATTGTGAGTATTACTGTGTTTACAGTGCTTGAATAATGTTGGCTATATTAAAGGAATGGTTCACCCAAAAATGAAAATTCTGTCATTATTTACTCATCACCCTTACGTAGTTCCAAACACATCTGACTTTCTATCTTCTCCAGAACACAAAAGGAGATATTTTAAAGAATGTTGCAATCACTGATTTCCATACAATGGCAGTGGATAGTGTCTCACTTTAAAACTAAAATAAGCACACCAAAGTGTCATAAAAGTTGTCCATGCACCTCTTACTTCAAGTCTTCTGAAGGCTAACAATCACTTTGAATAATAAACTGACCAAAATTAAAGTCATTATTCACTCTCAAATCAAATCAAATAATTGATCAGCTCATGTACTGTATATAGAGTCCAAATCAATATATTTGTTGTTCATATATTTGGTTTATATGTACCAGTGGCGTAGCCAGCAACCAGACTTTGTGTGTGCAAGAACTAAAGCACAATTAAATGAAATATAATACAATTATCATTAACAACCATTGCTTCAGTCTTTTTGGCTATAATATTTTTAAGCTCTGTGTAGTTTAAATTACTGAAAAAAAAAAGAAAAAAAAATCAATGGAGTAAGTTGCCCTGTTAATATATAAAAATATGAGGCTTAAAAATTCATCACAAAAATATGCCCTAGACACAAATATAAATTATGGTACAATTTGCACAATACAGAATATACACTAGGTTTGTGTTGAACAGAAGAATGCACAACTGTAAAAAGATTCAAAACCTTTTTTGAACATTCTTTGTATTTATGAAGAACAGGGAGTTTTGGTTCATAATAAAAAAAGAAAAATAATACTGTTATTACATTAATTATCAAGCCTATATAAGTAAAGGATAATACAATGCCTGACATGATGCAAACAGTAAAGCGTAAAAAAAACGGACATTTCGTTTAGGTGTGCAAGCTCACATTTTGGGTGGCAATTGCACACCCATGCACACCCTGTACATGTTAAATTCCACTATATGATTCAGGGAAATATATGTTATATACTGTATATGAAAACAGCCATTTTTGTAGTATTTTGAAATATATTTTGCATATATGTATAAGTATGTGACTGTTTAATATCAGTGAAAACCATACATATATATTTTTTAATATACAGTGTAGATCAGATTTTTGTATTGGCCATCTATTCTCATATTATTATTATTATTATTATTATTATTATTATTATTATTATTATTATTATTTATTTATTTTTATTTTTATTTTTTGGCAGCTCTGTATACAGTGTATTTAATGGGTTATGTATATATAGATAGTATCATTTGCTTGTATTATATCTAAAATGGCATTATAATGGCAGTATTTTGGCTTTTGTTTTACTGCTTTTATTGATATTGGCAATCATTGAAATGCATATCCATTGACCACTACTAGCATGAATACCAAAATGCTGCCATTATGACAGTGAAAAGCGTCGCTTTTGACTGAAATCATCCTAGAACTGGGATAGTTCACACAAAAATGAAAATTCTGTTATAATTGACTTTCTTTTGTGGAACACAATAGAAGAAATTTTAATGGTTATCTTTGTTTATTCAGTGCAATGGCAGTGGATAGTGACTCACTTTAAAGCTTAAAAATGGACCCAAACGTATCATAAAGGTAGTTAATGAGACTCATGCATTACATTCCAAGTCTTCTGAAGGCATACAATAGGTTTTGGTAAGAAACAACCTGAAAAGTACGTAATTTTTCAGTGAAAATCTTGACATCCGTTGTGCACTTCATGAGCGCTATGAGAGAAGGTCGTTCGCACTGGCTCGCATTGCTTTCACGCAAAAATTTGCATTATTAAAAAAGCTAAACATCGTCATACAGATTTGGAATGACATAAGGGTGAGTAAATTATGACAGGATTTTCATTGGTGGGTGAACTATTTTAATCTTTTTGTGCACTGCATTTTTGTTTGAGGTTTGTTATGTTGTGTGTGTGTGTGTGTGTGTGTGTGTGTTGCTACAAATCTACTGGAATGCTCTGGCCACGCCTGCTTGTATTCCATCAGCATCATTCTTTATCTTTACTTCCCTATTTGTATATACTGTTTAACTTCTGTTTATTTTACACTGTGTCATTTTAGTCTTTTAATTTGACCTTCTATTTGTCATGTAAATGTGTAGCTGCAGTCAGCATTCTGTGCGTGTCAGGCTGGGCTTGTTTGTGCTGTGTGTTTTGTATGTGTGAAATCTGTGTGGAGCTCCCACTGAGGCGCCATATGCTGCTGAGACTGTAGCATCTCCTCATTCAGGCGAGCCCGTTGGTTACAGCGAGAAAGCCTACACACACAAAAACACACATGCCATGATCATTTCATAAAACACACCAAAATCACGCTCAACATTTTGAATAAATCTAAAGCTTTAATTCATTCAGATGTCATAAGCTGCCTAGTGCATCACAAGCAATTTGTCTTTTTGAAGGACATGCTGGGTGTGAGGGAGAGAGGTAGCGTTCGCGTCATGGTAGAATGCTAATTTCTCTTAAAGGAATAGTTCACCCAAAAGTGAAAGTTCTGTCATCATTTACTCAATCTCATTAAAATTTAGGTCTGTTTCTGAACCCAGGCTGTCATATAACTTCAGAAGACTTGGAATATTGTGCATGGGTCATCTGGACCACGTTTATGGTGCTTATGCATACTTTATTAAGCTAGAAAGCTCCAGTTACCATTCACTGTAACTGCACTGTTGTTGTTGTTGTTTGTTTGTTTTTGTTTGTTTGTTTGTTTGTTTGTTTGTTTGTTTGTTTGTTTTTTGGTAAACTACTCCTTTAAAAAACAGTTTTTCTTTCCAACCTTATTTTTCTGTGACCACATGTATGGCTTATATATGAGCTATAAATGCTTTTTCATTTCTAACATACTCTGAAAGCAATTTTTTATTCCAACTAGTTCTAAATCACAATATAATATAATGAAAACACTATTCTATTTGATATCATGGAGCCTGGTTAAAAGAATGACCTCTCTGCACCCTCTAAAACTAATTTATGTGTGAACGCCACCGCTTGGCTTTGTGTTTGTGTAGTGAAGTCATCACAGCCTTGAGGTTGATTTGCAGAGGAGCTCCTATAGAGGGCAGAGTTTTACTATTCAAACAGACTTTGTGAAAAATGACCTCACTTCTCAAGCTCACTGAAGTCAGCAGGGTGAATGTTCTGTAAAGGAACAGAGGCTTGCAAAATAGCATTAGTCTCACCTTCCTAAATTTTTTTTATAAAAAAAATAAATAAATAAATAAAAAAAAATAACAATGTAGCTTTGGTTACTCGTTCATGGCATATCAAGCAGTTTCTTTGCATAAACATTGCACATTTTGTTCTTCAAGGACAATTTCAGGAGGTGTGGCTGTGTTTGGTGTCATTGTGAATGTATATTGTGACATATGCATGCTTGGACTGTTTAGGTGTTTGTTTCTGTTTATTTGCAACTGGTTTACACTTTCAGATTTTAAATTTAAAAGAATAGTTTACCCAAAAATGAAAGTTCTAGCATCATTTACTCACCCTTATGTAGTTTCAAACCTGTATGATTTTTTTTCTTTTGTGGAATACAAAAGGAAACATTTATTAGAATGTTCTGGCTGCTCTTTTTCACACAGCAGGCGTGAATGGGGACTAAATTTGTCAAACTCTATAAACCACAAAAAAAAAAGCACCATAAAAATTGTCCATATGACTCATATGCTATATTCCTTGTCTTGTGAAGCCATACAATAACTTTAAGTGAGGAAAATACAAAAATAAAAACATTATTTGCTGAAAATCTCCTTTAGCATAGGTCTCAGATCTCATTCGTATTTGGTAAACAGAAATGTGGTACTGACATCAAACTTGCGGTTACTAATATATCTCATATTTGATTGTACTGTGTGTGTATCCTATACCAACCCATTCACTTAGAATGAAAATTACTATAACTAAATTTTCGCAAACTGAGTTTTACATGCCACATTCTACTTTTTCGCCACAGTTTCCCAGTGAAATTAACACAAGAGGCGTTACAACAACTGTGTGTTTTACTGTATTCACTTTCACACAAATCACGAGTACCATGGCTGATTATGACTTCATAAACATGTATTTTTCACTCTGTTACTCACACACTGCTAAGTAATGATATCAAAACACTTTTACACTAACGCATCATTTGAAAAACATTTAATTTTAACACATGTATTACAGACCCACCTCTCATTTGATTTTAGACCACTATTGGTTAGGTTTAGGATAAAGTTTTAAGTTAGGGAGGTATGTTTTACTCATTAAAACCACCCAAAGTTCACCCAAAAATGAAAGTTCTCTCATCATTTACTCACCCTCATGCCATCACAGATGTGTATGACTTTCTTTCTTCAGCAGAACACAAATGAAGATTTTTAGGAGAATATCTCAGCTCTGTAGGTCCATACAATGCAAGTGAATGGTGATCAGACCTTAGTAGCTCCAAAATTCACATAAAGGAAGCATAAAAGTAATCCATATGACTCCAGTGTTTAAATCCATATCTTTAAGAGCAATACATTAGCTGTGGTCTATATAAAGTCCTTTTTTTTTACTTTAAATCTCTACTTTTACTTTCACTTTTACATCAGAAAGTCACATGTGGTGCCTGTTTAGTTTCACTTTCACATCTGAAGCTTGAGTAAAAAAGGACTTAAATATTGTTCTGTTTCTCACCCACAACTATTATATCGCTTCTGAAGATATGGATTTAAACACTGGAGTCATATGGATTACTTTTATGCTGACTTTATGAGCTTTTTGGAGCTACAAAGGTCTGATCACCATTCACTTGTGTGTGTGTGTGTGTGTGTGTGTGTGTGTGTGTGTGTGTGTGTGTGTGTGTGTATACATGTTTATACTACATTGTGGGGACCAAATGTCCCCACAAAGATAGTAAAACCTGAGATCACCTACATTGTGGGGACCAGCCAGCGGTCCCCACGAGGGAAATGGCTTATTAAACATACTAAACGATGTTTTTTTGAAAATGTAAAAATGCAGAAAGGTTTTTGTGAGGGTTAGGTTTAGGGGTAGGGTTAGGGTTAGGGAATAGAAATTATCGTTAGATCTGTATAAAATCCAAAAAATGCATGGAAGTCTATGGAGAGTCCCCACAATGATATAAAAACATAGTATGTGTGTGTGTGCATTTGTAATATATCAGATGCATGCCTTGATTTATCGTGTCATAATATACAATTATTACACAGGACAATGCAGTACTGACTGCTACCCCTCGCCTTTTGTTTCCTGATGTCTTCAGTTATGTCTTTACACACACATTTTGATGTGACATCACAGGCCTTTTTATGTTTTCTATGTGTCGCACTCTCGGGAATAAAGCAAGCTTGTCCTTTACTGTCACTCCTTTAGATGCTCATGTGAAGGACATTCATGGCCATATGGGAAAACATAATTCATTGTAAATGCTTTGGGCTGATCAGATCTGAATTTATTTCAAAAGTGAAATTCAGATCATTTTCAAAATGATTAAAAAAAAACAAAAATCATTTTTATTTGTAAAAATATCTAAACATCCTTAAAACCTGATACAAATCCCATAATATATAAAGACTAATTTGCAGAGAAAATATCTTTAATTATAATTGTTATCTTTCCAGCTGGCAAAATGTTTTTTCTTGTATTAAGCATAAATTGTTAAGCATAAATCAATATAATTTAGAGAAGTTTATGCTAAAAACAAGAAACCCCTTAAAGACATTCTCTTGAAACAAGTCTTAATCATTTTAAGATGTACACATTTCAATTTCATAACAAAATTCCATGAAATTAAATTTAGTAATCTTGAACAAAATACAATTTTAAAAACCGAATTCTTATTTTTATTTAAAAGGTTTTTTTTTTATTATTATTATAAACTTTGTTAAAAATTACACATTTCAATTTGATGTAATTTGTTAAGAAATTGAAATGATTATATCTTTAAACTAGGCTAAAATTAGTGCTGGGAATCGATTCCAAAAAGAATAGATTCCGAGGCGTTGGGAATCGAGAATCGATTCAAAACGTTGGAATCAACTCCAAAGCTGGAGACGATTCCTTCCGGGGAAACCAATTGATATTTTCAGACTGTGTTTATTTCCTCGACCACTGAACTACTACACATTTTAGAAGTCTAACAGCTCTAATACAATTTACAAAATGATTATAAAATGACTGCATCTTAATGATCATCAATCTGACTCTGAGTCAAATCCACTCCATTTGTTCATCTTTATGAAAAAATCACACAAGCCCTTCAACATGTCTGCTGGTATTTTAATTTGGATTAAACTAATAATCAATTAACATGCCAAATTTGTGACAGTAAATTGGCATACAATATCAACTTCCCCGATGTTACAACACAAGTCTACATCAAGGAGACGGCAGAGTTGAATCAGCTTCCCAGTTCACATCAATAAATCTGTATGTTAAAATTTAAATGATCAATGTGCTGCATTTATAAAAGCGAGAATGTAACGCTTCTCTGCTCGTTCTCGGCATTTTTACAGTGTTTTAAAACCTTTTGTATATATTTATTTTTTAATTAGCCTTCATTTTACACAATTTTACATTAAAATTATATAAAAATAATAATAATTATTAATTAAATAAACAAGGGGGGCCTAGGTAGCTCAGTGAATAAAGACGCTGACTACCAACCCTGGAGTCACGAGTTTGAATCCAGGGCGTGCTGAGTGACTCCAGCCAGGTCTCCTAAACAACCAAATTGGCCCAGTTGCTAGTGAGGGTAGAGTCACATGGGGTAACCTCCTTGTGGTCGCTATAATGTGGTTCTTTCTCTCGTGGGGCACGTGGTGAGTTGTGCTTGGATGCCGCGGAGAATAGCATGAAGCCTCCACACGCTCTAGGTCTCCACGGTAACGCGCTCAACAAGCCACCTGATAAGATGTGCAGATTGACAACTGGGATTTGTCCTCCGCCACCCGGATTGAAGCGAGTCATTACGCCACCACGAGGACTGGGGAGAAAAAGAGGAGAAAAAAAATTATGTTTATTAACCCATTGGCAAATAATGTTTTCTTGTTTTAAGCACAAATATAACATAATTTAGTTAGATTTATGCTTAAAACAAGAATAAATACAATTTGCCAATGGGGTTAGAAAAAAAAAAAACTTAATTCAAAATATATATTTTTTTTAAACAAACCTTGCATGGAAAACGCAGTTGGGAATTCACTAAATTGATTTGCAAAGAGATTTATTACATTGTTGGGTTTTTTGCGCAATGTGGTAGATTAGCTCTCAGTTGATTCCTGTTTCCTCACCTCTGTGCTCTTATCCTCAACTATCCCCTTCACCATCAACCAATAAGAGTGTTTCGTTCTGCCTTCACCATATTTGTTCATTGCTTTCCCTTAGCGCTTAAAACCAAGCGCTCTCAATCGACAAGATATAGTAAAATCTATTGTTTTATTATTAACTTGAGCATGGAAAATTTGTCTTAGGGATTGATGTGTTGACAATGATAAAAGAGAGTCTGAATTATTTACCTCCACATGTAAAGGATGTGTGAAGTTGTGTTGCCAGAATCACCAAGAGGGAGCTAGAGACTGTGTTTTTGCTTTAGATCATTTCTCTCTATCCTTGCATGTTAACTTTTTTGCCTAGCATCCATTGTTTCTCATCTCCCTTTCATTTATGAACAGTCATTGTGTTTATCCAGATACTCCAGCCTCCCTTGAAGCCATTGTGAAGTGAACATTTGATATCTCCAAAGGATTATTATTGGTTAGAGGACATGATTGGAACAATGTACATTCAAATCGTTTGGCCCTGAGCTCATGAGGCTAATTAAAAGTGGATAATTAATCTACTGTCAGCCATTTTATTGTGATGAATTTGGTGAAGCACTTTTGCTTCCTGTGAGAAAGACCACCCCTGCTGAAAGTATTGAAATTATATTGTATTTTCACATTTAAATTCATCACATTATTAGAGTACATGTTTTTATTAACCAATATATGCATGATCAGACCTTATGTGCTTATGCTTCTTAAAACAACAAAATGGAAAAAGTAACATACAAAAACATCAAAAGATTGTTTTGGCCAACAAATATTGGAATGGATAAGTTGTTTAAATTTATGACATTTAAAACACATGAGACAACCAGCCCCGATTAAAATATGACAACATGCCCTGATCAGACTTTCATGTAAAATAACTTCGCCCTGAGAATACGTTTAACACTTTTGATAAAAATCTGCATTCGTAATATAATTGGCCTTTGACTTAATGTATGCCAGTGAGCTTTGATTATGTTCGCTTGTTTACACAAGATCTGTAACAAAAATATGATGATACTGAAAATTTACTTTGCAGGGTAGAATTCACAAAAATTATTCTGATTTAGGAGGGTTTATAAGTTGTTTGAATCCAACATATAAAACACTTATTTGCACAATTGAACTTTTGACTCCAAATGTTATAATTATTGAGATATAGCCCTTGAGACAACTTCCCCTGGTGACAACTAGTGTACCCTATAATTTTTTGTAGTTATGCTCAGCTTTAAAATATTTCAACAGCTAGAAATTGCTCTTTGATAGTGCAGTCTCTGTGTTTTTTTTTGTTTTTTAATTTTTTTTTTTTTTTTTTTGGGCTGTCAATTTAACGTATTTAGTGTGAATAATTACAGGATAAATATATAAATATATATGTGTGTTAAAAACTTACCATTAATCATGTGCCGGACAGTAATATTTCATTGGAACAATTGAAGCTTGAAGTACCACCTGTTTTCAGCAGGGGGAAGTAAGCGAAACTCCAGCTGTTTAGGCAATGTGCACCTGTACAGACAACAAACCACACTTAAGCTTTCTTGACACCAACAACAGCACAATATGAGATCGCGTTCTTGTATTTAAACACAGCTGACAGGGCGCAATTCCGAATGCTCCAAAAGCGTCTGTCTGACACATGTATATAGACGCGTCCTTAGAAAATACCTTTTTATATTATTATTATTATTTTTTAAATATAAAATTTTAAATCATTTTAATATAACTTTTATAATGATTTAATCATTATATATTGAATTTTTTATTAATATCTTAGCAAATATTTATATATGCAATTAATTGTGATTAAATCGATTAATCAGCATGAAAAATTTAATCGATTGACAGCCCTATTTTTGTATTATTATTTGTTTTAATCCAGTTATCAAGAAGAGCTGGAAAAGTCATGGAAATTCATTGGTCAAGATGTGTCATGCTGCTTTTTAAATCAATAAAGGTTGACCCTTAAAACATTTGTGTCATTTAAATGACCATTCCAAGTCAAAGTACGATTGCTCTCCTCTCAGTCTCTTGGACAGCATTCCCCCAAATTGCTGTTCCCTGGCAGTTTTGCAGTCTAGATGCTGATTTAGATGATGGATGGGTGGATGCTAAGCAGCTGATAAGAGGAGAGGCAGTGAACGATGTTGGAGAAGTTAAAGAAATACGTCTTCTCGGGAACAGACAAACGTCAGCTTTAAAAGCTCGACACATGATACATATCATCATTGAGGTATGTCACAGATAGGCTACTCTGTGATGTCACCAAACTTGTGGTTGACTGACCAATACATCTGCAGGTATCGATTTAGTGCTTTTGATTGGCCAATGTGGAAGTGCTACTCGGTGCACCTAAATGAGAAAGTCCAGCTTACCTCCTGCATCAAACCAACAATCAATACAACAGCAGAATCATCCCATTGGAAAGAAGATCCCTAGATCTTGCTGTTATTAGAATAATCATAACGACTTAATCATTCCCCCTTTGAGCTATGGACTGGCCGGTAAGCACAAAATGAATCTTCTTCCAAATCAATTGCTTAATTGCTTTACAGAGCAATTGCCACATAAGAGCTAACGGGACAAAATTCTGTCTAGTAAGATCTCCTTTTTTCAATACTGGTGAAAAGAGAAATCGAAACTGGGAAAAAAAAACTAATACATGAGCTTCATTACCTATTCTTGATGACACATATCTAAACTATTGATGTTTTCATGAGACATCTTAATGAATAGACTGAGTGAATAAACCATAGACAAACATGCACAAAGTGATTTACCATTTTGAATCATTAAAAACTTCATTCACACATTAACTTGGTGTGGCAGGGTGAGCAAGACACAGACACAGTGGGTGTGGGTTCAGGCCTCGGAGAGGCATTTATTGGAAATAATAATAAAAGAAAAGTTGACAATAAAGTGTCCAAGGGGAAATAAGTATTTAAAATAAAGGGCAATCTGGTGTCCTCGCGGTGAAAGGTGGGGGGGGCTCTGTGTAGGTTGGGGAATGTCCAAGATGTGGTCCTGGACGAGGACGTGGGCAGGGGTCCGGCGATGGCACACACTCCTCTCACAGCAACGGCTTGCAAGCGTTCATGCTTCCCTGGGGCCGCAGTGTTCGAGGGGACAGGAGGCCTGGCATCCATGCCCCTCGGCTGTGATGCGTGCTCCAATCCCCTGTAAATGTAAATGTTTCTTGTTTTAAAGATTTTTAGATATTTTTACAGGAAAACAATTGATGGCTGTAACTTCATTGGTCTTACTAGAGAGAGAATTTTTTTTTATAAATAATATATAATTCATTACAAAATATAAATGTATCTGGTAACAGCTAGAAATAGCATTTTAGCTTAGCGTAAAGCTAAATGTTCACATATCAATTTGCACAAGGTTAACTATTTCTGCAGTTCCAAACTTCAAAACCCCACAGAGTGTATACAACGACATCTTTTTCTGATGGTATGTGGTTTATTTTCATAGAATGAGGCAGAAAATGTTTTAATTGTAGCTTTCTATATGGTGCTAAAGGCTACAAAGGTTAGCATTTCTCATATGAACATCCTTTATTCAAGTAAAAATATTCAAACCACATAAAAAATATTGACCAACCATATATTGTTGTAATGGTGTATTTACTGAATTCATGTTTTGTTTGTCAAAGCATTTCTAACTGTTTTCATTTAAGCTGTACATACTGTAGTTCTTTATTAAGATAAGAGAAAGTTCCTTATCCACCATTACTGCTTTATATTTTAACTACGGAACGCCGTTACATGTGTTCCGTAACTCCCCAAACCCTGTATGTAACCCTCAATCTTCACAATCCAGTCAATTTACTATGGATAAAATTAATTCCTGCCAACAATTTTTTCTCATTTAATATCTTGTTTCACTCAGAATACAGGTTGATTTTAAAAATCCTGAATTTCTTTTTTTCAGACTACCTTTCAGTAAGCTTTTGCTTACTAGTTTTTCAGTTCTGTTTGGTGATTCAGTCTTGCTCAAGGCCAAGCGCTGTAATAGACTTAAGGGATCGCCCATTGAATGTGACTCACTTTCCAGCATATTATTGACTCATTTGGTACCTCTGATGTGTTCTTTTCAGTTTTGTTAAAGGATTAAGGGACATTTTGCTGTTGCGGTTGTATTGAATTGATATAACTACGTAATATAAGCCTCATATCATATATTACCTTAATCTGAGAGATAAAGTAGTTACAAAAATTGTCCAGGAAAGAGTTTTAGCTTTAACTAACCCCTTAATAAAATGCCAACGGCATTAAATTAAATAACACCATAAATGTTGTCTATAATGCTATCCCACAGGAAAGGTTGTGACAGTCACGTTGTACCTTATTACTTTTAGGCTTCACTGAACAATATAATCATCTAGACACTTCAAGCTGGTCATATAGCAGACAGCGCACATTTTCATGGCATATGGCATAAAATGTTTAGTCAGTGTCTATCATGTACAAACCTTAAAAAGCTGATGTGTGTAATTTTCTCAGTGTTAAAATATTATGCATATGGGCCTGTATGCATGCTTAAAGACTTATATATTAGCTTTAAATAAAAACAAGGGAGATCATTCACACCACAGGACACAAAGAGAAGAATTTCAGTTCACGCTCCCCATGCCTTGTGTAATTACAGCACATCACAGACTTATAGTTTTGCATTTTGTTGGTGTGACCTTGTATATCTCCTAGAAGAGTTAAGTCCACCCCCTCTCCCTGATCTCTCTGTCCCCTGGTGTAAATGGCAAGAGGTCTCCTTTGCTCAGCAGTGTTGCAGGACCCCTGTCCCCCTCGATGGTCACAGGGGACGTTCAGACTCATTAATGGCTGAGATAAGAGGTGATAGAGGCCGCCTGGGAATTGCAAAGGGCACAACTGGCCGCTCATACTGAAAGTGCTTACATTAATAAAGGTTTGAATGCAAGATTGCATTCATGCATGTTTGACCATGCTATTTTATGTACCTCAATATTTTGTACTAATGCGATTAATGAGTACAAATTAAAGGGATAGTTCACCCAAAAATGAAAATTCTCATAATTTACTCACCCTCATGCCATCCCAGATGTGTATGACTTTATTTCTTCTGCAAAACACAAATTATGATTTTTAGAAGAATATTTCAGCTGTGTAGGTCCATACAATGCAAGTGAATGGGTACCAAATGATGGCGCTCCTTTTGAAGTCCTTTTTTTGCTAGAAATTCTTCTCCCTGCCCAGTAGGGGGCGATATGCATGAATAATGTGTAAAAAAAAAAAAACGTATCTATTAATCTGTTTCTCACCCACACCAATCGCATCGCTTCTGGAGATATTGATTTAACCACCGGAGTCATATTGATTAATTTAATGCTGACTTTTTGGAGCTTCAAAATTGCACCCATTCACTTGCATTGTTCTAAAAATCTTTTTTTGGGTTCAGCAGACTTTAAGCTACATTTTAATTGATAAAGACAAAATGGCATTTGTGATGCATTTACATTCAGTAATGTGGCATATTTCCAAATGAAATTTCAGCAGGATATAATGGCTTGATTTTCTCCATCAGGAGTGAAACATGTTTGGGGCTGTTCAGACCAATGGCATGGATGGGCAAAAAAATACGTTCGGTGAACCGCCCCTTAAGTGAACATCACTCTCATTCACTTCCACGGTGTCAGTCGTGAACGATATGGTGTGTTTTAACGAATCAGATAAATCAATGAATTAATGAGTCACACATAACATGCAGAAGACACTCATTTGTTGCCACCAACTGGGTTGGAGTGAAGATGTATTCTGCAGAAATGGTGACTGAACGCAGGGCCGTTTCTGAGCATATAAGGGACCTGAGCGAGAAAAAAAATTCTTTTTTTTTTTTACTTGCATGAATGAATCATATACAGGAACACCAGGGACATTTATTAAGAAAGTAAACAGGGTCCATATTGGTGTATTGATGTTAAACATTATTCTCATAATGACTGTCTGTAAATGGGATTTTCTTTTAGAGTTTGTCTCAATTGTATTTATTTTTTTTATCTCTATTTGTCACTCAAAAGGGCTAGAACATGTCACAGCCCTTAGGAGACGCCCAGAAAGGCAGGTTAGGTAATATAAGTGCTCATTCTCCTGATTATCTCAGTGTCCTTCACAGCCACCTCCCTGCCCTTCTCTCCTGCATGTTTTGCCTGGTCTGCACTCTCTTAGCACACTCGCTCTTTCTGCTAAGGGCTCGTGCCACAGACGGAGGACATTCATTACAGGCTACGTCACTCTTTCCCTGCATATGCAGCTAACGATAATGACATGTCAACTCCTGGGCTCTGTTTCAAAACCTAGTGAGCTGCCTCACTGCCTACTGCCTTCTAAAGCAGCATCCTAACAGTCACGGAACCTCATAAGTGAGTGATTTGGAACTCCACACGCCACACAAATAGTGCTCCTCGCGTAAAGCACATGGGAGACTTTATTTACGATTTTGTTTATATCATGTACTTTGTGCTATTTAATGAATTGCGAGTATAATTATAATTCACCAATCCTGTTTTATTTTCCAATTTATTGTTTTATTGTGCTATAAATCCATCAAGCTCTCTGTAGGAAATTCAGCTGCTGAATTGTGTCTTCTGGAAGCTGACTGTAGTGCCACACAGAGACACAGGTGTCAAGGGCAATTTATCTTGCTTCCTTGCATTGTTTTTCTGAGATGTGTCAGGCAGGCTGACTGGGCATCGCTGCTATTTGAAGCCCAGTGTGAGTGTGTGAATGCAGTATATCAGTGGACACAGGGAAACTGAATGGGGCGCAATCTTTAACTGACCACATTAGAGGGTAGTAGAAGAATCCTCAGTAAGGATGATATTGGTTTGTTTTCTCTGGTATGGTTGTATTAAATAAATAAAATGTCTTGTTGGACTGCACTGCATGTCTGTTTTAGTGAAGCAATGTAACCCCAGTTTAGACAATGTCTTGGCTATGGAGGGCTGTGCATTGTACGTCTACATGGTAATCCAATGTGAAGGGCTACATTGCTTGGTTTAACTTCTACATTCTGACTGACAGTAAATCTATTCAATATGAGGATAACTAAAAATGAGACTGAAAAGTTAACACAGAACTCCTGAAGCTGTTCTGTCCTTAAAGCAGTTGAGAGCAGATCATTTACCTCATTTCAAATGGATTTATCTTTGTACTCCTTTCTTATTTAAATACAGAAAGGACTGATTTCTTCTATACATCCCTTCGCTTTGTTTTCTTGCCTCTATTGCGGATAATATCTATAGTGGGGGGTTAAACCGTGAGAGTTGACACAATCACAGGAAGTTGTCAGTAATAGTAGGCGTTTCCTGTGGGAGTCATGTGGTCACAAGGAGGTCTGGTCTTAGTTTAAACAGTATCTTACAGATGTACAATTAAAATACTAAAGATTTTTCTGGTGTAGTAATAAAGTGATAAAGAAAGATTTTTTAAAATAATAATTTCATACTGTATAAGCCCCACATTTAGCTTATATATTGTTATTTTTGAAGGATGTTTGTAATGGGGTAAGGTGGGCAAGGAGGCGGGAACCAGCTGAACATTCAACGAAAGTTTTAATATCATAAATGAACTTAAATCAACACACACACACACGTGCGCGCGCAGCGGCCGCATGTGGCTCTCTTTCTCAAACTGGTGCCTTCAGCTGGTCTTTATCCCCCTCCTGGCTGATTAGCCCTATTCAGGGCCGGGCATGTGTCCTCACGGCCCAGCCCCGCCCTCCTCCTCGTCACAATGTTATTGCCACTATCTATCTGTCTGTCTGTCTGTCTGTCGGGTTAAATATATCCTATTCATTTTAAATATTAAAAAGACAAAAAAGGGTAAAAATATATATATATATATATATATATATATATATATATATATATTCTGTTTTTAAAGTAATTCAATTTTCCTGTGCTTACATAAAATTATTTGCCCTAATATTTCCCATTCATTCAGTTATTATGAAATCACTTAATCCCAGTCTATCTATCTTTATCATGGTAACTGTAATTTCTGCCAAAATGGAAAATCTGTCTGTCTCTTCATCCATCCGTCCATCTGTCTCTTTCTGTCTGTAGTAGTAAATATATCTTATTTATTTTAAGAATTAAAAAAAAACAAAAAATGGAAAAAGTACATTTTATTTTTTAGTTATTCGGTTTTCCTGTGCTTATATAAAATAATTTTTCCAAATATTTCCCATTCATTCAGTTATTTTGAAATCACTTAAAGGAATAGTTCACCCAAAAATGAAAATTCTCTCATCATTTACTCACCCTCATGCCATCCCAGATGTGTATGACATTCTTTCTTCTGCAGAACACAAATGAAGATTTTTAGAATAATATCTCAGCTCTGTAGGTCCATACAATGCAAGTGAATGAGAGAAGAACTTGCTCGCCAGCTCCCAGATGCTGTCGCAACTCCTCCGCCCTCTGACGGAGGACTGCCTGGGGACGGAGGGGATGCTGCTGGCCGCGGCTGCTCCCATGGCGGATGGCAGCGGTGAATCCCTCCTCCCTCCTGGGTTTCTGCACCACTGTAACAGAAAAAGGACAGGCAAGGAGGTGGCGGGAACTGACTGAACAGTCAACATATAGTTTTAATGCAAAACTCAACATAAAACAAACATCTACCACCCCTGGAGTTGTGAATTCGAATCCAGGGCATGCTGAGTGACTCCAACCAGGTCTCTTAATCAACCAAATTGGCCCGGTTGCTAGGGATGGTAGATTCACATAGGGTAACCTCCTCGTGGTCACGATTAGAGGTTCTCGCTGTCAATGGGGCGCGTGGTAAGTTGTGCGTGGATCGCGGAGAGTAGCATGAGTCTCCACATGCTGTGAGTCTCCGCGGTGTTATGCACAGCGAGCCATGTGATAAGATGCGCGGATTGACTGTCTCAGAAGCAGAGGCAACTGAGACTTGTCCTCTGCCACCCGGATTGAGGTGAGTAACCACGCCACCACGAGGACCTACTAAGTAGTGGGAATTGGGCATTCCAAATTGGGAGAAAAGGAGATAAAAAAACATAAAACAAACATAAACCATAAGACAAACAGACACACATCTCGGTGCTCCATCACGGCCCGGCAATGCTCTCCTCTTCGTCACAGACCCATACTGGGCAGGGAGGAGAATTTCTTGCAAAAAAGGACTTAAATATTGATCTGTTTTTTACTCACACCTATCATATTGCTTCAGAAGTCATGGATTAAACCACTGGAGTCTTATGGATTACTTTTATGCTGCCTTTATGTGCTTTTTGGAGCATAAACATTTTGGCACCCATTCACTTGCATTTTATAGACATACAGAGCTGAGATATTCATCTAAAAATCTTTGTTTGTGTTCTGCAGATGAAAGAAAGTCATACTCTGGGAGAGTAAATGATGAGAGCATTTTCATTTTTGGGTGAACTATCCCTTTAACCCCAATCTATCTTCACCATGTTAACTGTAATTTTTGCCAAAATGGAAAATATGTCTCTTAATCCATCCATCCATCTCTCTGTCTGTCTCTAGTATTATAAAATATATCTTATTTTAACAATTTAAAAAGCCAACAAATGGAAAAAGTACATTTGTCGTTTTATTTATTTATTTTTTTTAGTTAATCGGTTTTCCTGTGCTTATGTAAAATCATTTGCCCTAATATTTCCCATTCATTCACAATAAATATGAAATCACTTAACCCCAATACTCTGTAATAACACCATGGCAAAGTGGAACATCCCATTTCGGGATGCTGCTGCTCTTCTGTGTTCTTCTCACCCCTGGAGAGATGCAATGGAAATGTCCAGCCATACAGACATGTCACTGCTGTGCTGTGAGAAAGAGAGCAGAGCTCATCTCATCCCACCGCTGCCATTGCAGTGAGTCTGCTGCACAGGGCTCAACACATCCCGCCCTTTACTTCCTCACAGGTGTACCAACACACCTCCAAACGGATATTATACAGCTGAATAGTGCGCGATGGACGTGTTATATTCAAAGAATTTGTGAAATGTATTCGCTTCATCAGCAATAAGAGGAGATCGCTGGCGGTACATAGCGAACTTTACGCTGATCTGACATGTTGCTGTTTATCTTTATAAGAGATCACAACACGCTTTAGCCCGACACACGGATTTTATCTTTCCTTTGTTGATCAAGCCGATACAGCCTTGTTTTTATTTATTTATTTGAGGCGACAACATTTAGCCACAACTTGCTTCAGCGCGAGCAGCTAAGAGGACAAAATGTCTACCCGGGCTGTCTCTAATAAGGTTTGTGCTTGTTTAATAACATTTTATTAACTGTTATATACACTGACAGCTGGTGTTAGAGCTAAAAGACGAAATGTGGTTTAACCAGAGGTTTGAAATGTGTGTCATCGATGCCTGAGGTCATGAATGTTTGCGCGTGTTGTAGCCGCAGCTAACGGAGATTCCTCAACTTGTGCTAACACGCTAACGTTAACCGATCTGTGCTTTAGTTTGAGAGCCTCCATTTAAAATCAAAAGCTTTATTTTTTGTTTTAATATTCTAGTTTTGGAATTAAGACTCTAGTTTTATTATCTAACGTTTTGGGATGTATTTCTTCTGTTTGTGAAATAGTGACAAGTAGTAGGCGGTTTACTGCTTAACTAAAGTGGTTTCCAGTTGATTGCATGACGCCTCTCTCGTTTTAAAATTTAAACTTTAGCGGCTTGGAACGTTATTTATTTTGTTATATTTTTTTGAACTTTTATTTTTATTTTTTATTTTTTTGAGTGCCATCTCAGCGTTTGAAACGGCCGACAAAGCTCCGGAATAAAATGTTATAAGGTTTTTGAAAATATTAAAGGAGGAAAACAAAAAACAAATGACAGTTATATACATTTGCTTTTAACGGTTATAAAATTGGTTATATAAAGTAGTCTTGCTTTTCAGGTTTTGGATGTTTCACAGTATTTTATAATTGTTTATGTGTGGGTGTGTGTGAGCTGACATTTATAGTGATATCAAAACTTGCGGTGTTGGATGAGTCTCATAGCAAACAGACACACAGCTAATGACAGCAACACTATATATCAAATCCCCAACTGTATTTCTCTTATACTGAAGGCCACTTGGAAACTATCTCTCTTGTTTAACAAAACGCGATGTAGTCACCATTCTTTTAAAGTCCATAGAAAACACCAGAGGAGGAAATGTAAAGATATGTGCTGTCACACTGATACCGTTTCTGTTGGGCGTGGTTTTCCATTGGCACCTGTTTATGACGCGGTAAGCCCCTCCCACAACAGGTGTAACAATCCTAGGAATCTGACTTGTGTGCCGCCCTTCTCTGTTATGAGTTGCTATGCTGTGTGTAATGTCTGTTTGATGAGTAACATTAACCTGTATTACCAGATCAGCCAAAAGAGCATGGTTTTCTTGAGTGTTTAGTTTTCATATTTTCATTTCCAAGAGGCATGACTTGGAGTTATGATTAGACATAATGATTTATTTGTTTGCTATTCAATTTTTTTTTTTAATGTTTCACCTATGTAGATGGGTGTAAACAGGTGCCTGTATAAGCGTTTTGCCACACCTACCAAGAGTGTTCGTCAGATATGGGCTTTTTAAAGGAATAGTTCACCCAAAAATGAAAATTCTTTCATTATTCACTTACCCTGATGCCATTCCAGATGTGTATGACTGTCTTTCTTCAGCAGAACACAAATAAAGATTTTTAGAAGAAGATAGAGCTCTGTCAGGTCCTTATAATGCAAGTAAATGGGTACCAGCTCTTTGACGGTCCAAAAGTCACATTCAGGCAGCATAAAGGTAATCCACATGACTCCAGTCGATCAGTGAATGGCTTCTGAATTTTTCTGAATTTTATGTAAGAAACAAGTGGATAATTAAAACGTTTTTAACTTGAAATCGATGCTTCCATCCAGTCCTCTGATGTTGTTTGAAATGGTCGAACTCTAGCGTGACGTTCATGTAAATAAGCGGTGCTTCCGAATTCTCGCGTGAACTCACTTACGTCACGCGATGCGTCAACTGCTGGCAGGAAGCGCTTTTTAAAAGTTAATAAAAATTTTTTGTTGATTCCAACAAAGACAAGAATAGATTTAACAACAGAATTATACATACAAAATCAACTTAAAACACTTTATAACCCCGCCCCCCCCCCCCCCCACACCCCGGTCTCTCAACGGTCATCCGTTTGGTCAACCAAATTTAACAAACAGAAAAAAAAGAGCAATTTCCACAAATAAATTAAACACACCAATAAAAAATTGTCTCCCTCCACTGTGAAATGAGACAAATAACTGCCCCATTTCCTGCCATAAATTACCAGATTACCCAGCCATCTGGAAGTCATCTCAAATGCCGCCACTTTACCCAACTCGCTGCACCACTCACGAAATGGGGTCGCATCAGTTGACTTCCATCCCCTGAGGATTACCTATCTGCCAATCATCATGCTGGTTAGGACCCAGCTTTTTATATATTTATCATCTATATTCAGGACCGCCCGATCACCCAAAATACACAGTCTGGGGCAAAATGAAAATTGAGTGTCCACTACATCACACATAAAGCTCTGTACCCTCAACCAAAATTCTTGGATCTTAACACATCATCAAAAAACATAGGTTGTGTCCCCGTCTTCTGATTGGCATTGCCAGCAGGTGGGTGTGTCTGTAAGACCAAGCATATACAATCTAGAGGGGGTCCAATAGAATCGATGTAAAATCTTGAATTGCATCAGACGCACCCTGGCATCTCTAGATGTAGTTATTTTTAGAATCTTAGCCCACACTCCCCCCTCCAATACCAAGTTTAAATCTTTCTCCCATAATCTTTTGATAGAAGTTAAAGCTCTGTTAAATACACCGATGTCTCATGACCTTTTCCAAAGTCAGTAATCACCACTTCCAGAGTATCTGCTGCTTTAGGGGGGGTGTATGCTACCCCCAAAAATAGTACAGAGCAAGGTGGCGCAGCTGTAAATACCTAAAGAACTGATATCTGGGAATCCTAAAATGTTGGACCATATTTTCAAAAGATCTCAACACTCCACTTTCATATAGGTCACCGAGAGTATTAACCTCCCTCACAATCCACTCTGACCAGCAGAAAGGGGACTTATTAATATGTAATTTTGGGTTCAGCCATATGCTCGAGGCAACATTTAAATAAATACCCGAATTATATATTCTGGACACTTTCATGGATGCTATCAAATTGCTTGAAATAAGAGAGGGGGACATCTACAGGGAGAGACTGTAGCAGGTAGTTGAATTTTGGAATACAATTAATTTTAATAACATCAACCTTCCCAATCATAGATAAATGTAATGAAGCCCAACTGCCCACATCGCTCAAACCTTTTTATTAAAGGGTCAAAATTAACTCCAACTAAATCAGACAAATTTGCTGGGAATAAAATGCCCAAATACTTAATGCCCTGTTTGGGCCACTGGAAGGCGCCCGACTGAAAAGCCGTTATTGGGCAGTACACTGTCAGAGCCAAAGCTTCGGATTTAGACCAATTGACTCTGTATCCTGAGAACTTAGAAAAGGAATTAATAATTCTGTGGAGGCAAGGCATAGATCTAGTGGGGTTGGAGATGAATAATAAAATATCATCTGTGTAAAGCAAAAGCTTATGCACCACACCTCCCGCCACCACCCCTGGAAAATCATCATCCTTTCTTATCGCGGCTGCTAATGGTTCCAGGGCAAGACAGAACAATAATGGGGAAAGAGGGCAACCCTGCCGGGTGCCCCTATCCAGAGTAAAATAATCTGAAATTAATCAATTTGTTTGTACCGCCATTACTGGGTGTCTATAAAGTAAATTAATCCATCCAATAAAAGTATTCCTGAACCTGTAGATTTCCAAATTCTTTAAAAGATAATCCCATTCTACCAAATCAAACACCTTTTTGGCATCAAGTGAGACGGCAGCGACCGGAGTCTGATCATTCGCCACTGACCACATGATATTGATGAAACACCTAATGTTATCAGAAGAGCTGCAGCCCCAAATAAACCCCACCTAATCTATATGAGAGATGTCATAACTTAATTGGTTAGCCAAAATTTTTGACAATACTTTAACATCTAGCTGGATCAGGGAAATTGTACGGTAACTCTTACACTCGCTTGGATCTTTGTCCTTTTTAAGAATCAGACAGATCCGGGCTTGTGTCATGGTTGGCGGAAGCTTTCCATTCTTTAATGTCTCCGTATAAACAAAACAAAAGTGGAGCCAGTTCTGTAGCATAAGATCTAAAAAATTCACCTGCAAAGCCGTCTGGCCCCGGAGCCTTGCCTGTAGGCAAGGCCTTAATTACCTCGGCAAGCTCCTCCAAGTTTATCTCAGAATCAAGAGAATTGTTTTGCTCAGTCATCAGTTTAGGGAGATCTAATGGATCCACATAGTTTCTAATATCTTCATCAGTAGACGAAGACGTGGAACTATAGAGATCAAGATAGAATTCTTTAAAAGCATTATTAATATCAATGGCTGAGGTAAATATTTCACCACCAGCAGATTTCACTGAGGGAATGGTAGAAAAACACTCTCTCTGCTTTATATATCTAGCCAAAAGCTTCCCTGCTTTGTCTCCTGACTCAAAATATCACTGTCTTGCCCTGAATAGCCAAAACTCCACCTTCCGCAACAAAATAGTATATCTGTATTTCAGTCGGGCCAATTCTCGAGTCGAGGCCATCAGACGATATTCGACACTTCAGCTCTGCCTTGGCACTTTTAATATTCCCTTCCACTCCACGTGTTCTCGTGCTTTGGATTTTTTTTATGAATGAGGCATACTGTATGATCTGGACTCTAAGAACCGCCTTAAGTGCCTCCCAAGCCATGCCCACAGAGGATACTGGGGACCAGTTGGTCTTCACATAGACATTGATTTCAGCCTTCAGCATTTGTTGTAATTCAGGATTTTGCAAAAAGGATACATTAAAGCGGCAACATATGATTTCTTTTTCTCTGTATGTGGCAACACCTCTAAACTCACCAGGGCGTGATCTGAGACTAAATGTTTCCAATTGGGCAATCAACAACAGATGAAATGAGGGACTTGGATATTAAAAAAAATCTATTCTAGAATAAATCTTATGGACTGTTGAAAAAAATTTATAGTACCTATCAGATGGGTTCAAAAGTCTCCAAATATCTGTAAGACCAAGATTTTTACACATCCTGTGAAGCGTCAATATTGCTCTAGGGGGCTTGCACACTTTTGCTTCACTATGATCAAGGACTGTGTCCGTCAAAAGATTAAAGTCTCCTCCCAAAATTATCATGAGGAGTGCCAGCGGCTTACAACATCCCCTAAAAAGCCCTGATCATCAGCGTTAGGTGTGTAAATATTAGCCAAAATAAGACTCTGCCCCTGAATTTCAGCTAAAACAATAATGACTCTTCCTAATTTATCTTTAATCTGTTTGAGACATTTGAATTGTAGATGCTTACTTATCAGTGTAATGACTCCCCTGCTCTTACTTGTGTCAGCACTAAAGAAAAAATGTCCACCCCATATCTTCCCAAATTTTTCAGCTTCCTGTGGAGAAAGATGCATTTCTTGAAGAAACACTATATCATATTTCTTACGTTTAAGAAAAGAAATAACTTTCCTTCTTTTTATGGGGTGCCCCAACCCATTCACATTCCATGTGGAGAGAGACAATCCACTCATATTGACATTTTGACATATTAGAAAAAATAGATTGTGTGTCAAAAACAAAATTATAAAGACATTCCAACATTAGTGCAACAATCAAACCCCAAACTTTTCCCCAAACCAAACAAACAGAAAAAAGAAAAATGTGCGTATTAACCCGCGCACGACAGCGCCAACCGGCGTCCATCCCTCTAAACTCAAACAGTCCATGTACGCCTACAAGAACTCCCATGACAACTTTGCCGTTGGATTGTTAAAGTCTGGTGCTTCAATACAAATTTTGTAAAACAGAATTACACAACAGAAGATAATCTATAAAACAAACTCCAGCCAGTAGGTGGAATAAACACAAAGAACGTGTAGATTCATCCACATAACTGTCCTGAAGTAGTGTTCCTCCACAAAACAAACTCCAGCCGCTAGCAGAACCAGCACAAAAAAACAAAAATTAAAAGGGAAAAAAAGGCCGTTCAGATTCCTCGGACAGTCAAACTAATGTTCAGTGAGCCGGCCCTTTCAACTGCTCCCAATCACTCCAATGTCCTGCATGAAATACTCCGCAAAACAAACTCCAGCCAATAGGAGGCATAAGCACAAAAACATGAAGATTCATCCACAACACTATCCCGAAGGAGTGCTACTACACAACAAACTCCAGCCGCTAGGCGGAACCAGCACAAAAATAAACAAAAAAGGTTCTCTGTTCCTCGAACAGTCAAGTGAATGTTCAGTGACTCGGTCCACTCGGCAGCAACGTGAGAACCACAAAATAACTTACGCACTCCATTGACTTTATAAAGGATGATGCTTGCTGTGGGCATGTGAATGTTTTACGCCCATCCTTAGCATCTATTCTCAATTTGACCGGGAACATTATTGCAAAAGCGACCTCCATTGATGTAAGAGTTTCTTGAATTCCTTGAATCGATCACGTTTCTCTCTTGTCGAATTCGCAAAGTTTGGGAGCAAGAAAATGCTGTGGTTCTTCCAAGAAAGCCTTACTCCTCACCTCGTGTAACAACAGATCTTTATCGGATGATCTCAGAAATTTGGCCAGAATTGATTGGGGCCTGTCTCCCTCAGCGGATCGCCGAGCCAGAACTCTGTGAACTCGCTCGATTTCCAGCTTATGGCCTGTTATGTTGAGCGGAGTCGGAAAGAGCCCGTCTAGAAATTTCACCATATCGACCTTCTTCATTCTCAGGAATTCCAACAATTCGGATGTTATTTTGCCAGTTACTGTTCTCCAAGTCTTCCAACTTCTCCCTGACATGCTCCAGATCCACTTTGGTCACTAGTGGATTAGCAGCTAATTCCCTCTCCAATGACTCCAGATAATCGTCATCCCCCACTCATGTAACCATATCAGTGAATTTCGTCTCCATGGCAGTGATCTATCGACGTATTACAGCAAGATCTCAAAGTCCGCAACGACCTTCATCAGCAATTCAAGCCAAATCTCCTTCACTTCTCTGGTCAAATTGACTCCCTGGTCTGCGGCCTCCAGGGGGGCATCAGCTTGAGCACGTAAGTGTCTTTTAATGTCTCCAGAGCCTGAAGATTTTAAATTCTTTGACATATTGTCTTCCTAGAACAGTTGAGAGACAGGGTGTATCGAATCTCACCGGTTTATGACATAAAAACTATTAAAACTAGCAAAGTGCGCAGAGCTCGCCGTTCACATGTCCGAACCTTGCATGGCGTCACCTGACTCCTAAAAAATGTATAATACTTTAATTATCGATTTATTTTTTTTACACAAACCTATCAGTTCACTTCAGAAGGCATTCATTGATTGACTGGAGTCATGTGGATTACTTTTATGCTGCCTAAATGTGACTTTTGAACCGTCAAAGTGCTGGCACCTGTTTACTTACGTTATAAGGACCAGACAGAGCTCTATCTTCTAAAAAAAATTTCTTTGTAAAAACACAAAATTATCAGACATCAAAAGCATTCAGGTAACACAACGAAATGAGTGCTCTACTTGCGATATGGTATTTACGAAGATCCGAGATAAACTAGAGAGATTGCAAAGGAAACAATATACTCAACGGGAATGAAGATGCAGCACAAAATGATGCACGCCGCCTTCAATCAAACAATTGACCAAATTATAAACAAATTGAAAAACACTTAAGGGAGTACAGGGACCACAAGAATGACATAAGCAAAAGCGACAGTGGACGGAGCAATGATATTTTGGACTCGGACACGACCAACCTGCTAACTAACAGGGGCATTGAATTCGGCCAGTAACTCTCATGATAAACAATGAATTGCTGGTGTCCTCTGCTGCTTATCTCAATAAGTTGTAAGTATATTTGCCAACTTTGTTAGCTTTTCTTACACTGTTGTCCTCTTATTTTTTGGCATTGTTTTGTTCTGTAAGGGGAGTTTTGACCAGCTACTCACTAAGTTTGGAAGATTGCGGCTATCTTTTAAGTAAGTGGGATTCTCAATCAATAATATTATATGCTATGGCAAAAATCAAAATACAACCATCTGCTACACCAATGTTAATAGTGATTCCACTGTTCCAGTTTACAGAATTTAACAAGTTTAGCCATAGTTCATACAATATAATGTAATTACATTACCTGTCATCTTTAGCATAGATTTTGTCTCTGACAGTCTTGAGCAATGTAATAACGATGGATTGCATTAAAAATGCTAATTCGTGACATCATATAAATTGATAGAATGTGAAATTTGTACACAAGCTAAAATGTGATAAAAGGATCAAAAGTGAAATATGAAAATAAAATGTACAAAATTGCATACTATATTGCGTGAAATCATATATATATATATATATGAAAACTTATATATAATGAGATTCCCCCTTCTTGGTTTTCTTAATATCTTTTTTAGTTTTCAGTCGCATTACGCTTGCATGTTGTCAAAAGTCTGGCAAGTAAAAACTAAAATTTACTAACCAGTGGCGATTAATTCTCCAACATGTCCTTAGAGGGTTGTGAGTGTCAGAAGGTTAGACTATCGTTCTTTTATGCTGTGATTTCTCAAAAAGTTACTGGCCAACCAGCCAGCTATTACTCACCAACGAATATTTTTAATTGCCATTTAGCACTTGGCAAGTGTTAATTTTTTGAGACTTGACGTTGTTTGAGATACAGAAATATACAGGGCTTCCGCTGTTGTTTCTATTGTTTGGATACACTTATCCCTCTCTCGTGGTCTGTGACTTTGGGCTGGTCGTTTCACTGGTCAAGGCTCAGTAATCCTGTTGGTCTAATCTCTTCATGAGATCAAAGGCAGAACCAAAACACGATTTCCTGTCTATCCTTAATGCAGGATTTAGTTTGTGCCTGGCTCTGTACCCTTTCTTGGTAAAGACACTGGGAAAAGTTTACTGCCCTAAATTACAGCTTTGATGAAGCTTTAGATTTGTTTTGCTTTAAATTTAGACTTGGTATTGCAGTTTGGCACATGCGGCCTGTACACTGACTTTTTAATGAGTCGCTCAAGGTATCTTGCTGGATGCTAGACAACTTTATGGTGGCCCTGATTTCTAATTCATGCTCTCAGGAAAGTAAATAACATTACCTCCATCATTATGAAAATGAAAGCCAGTCATTTTAATCTTTGGCCCATAAGTACAGTTGCTTTGGCCATTTGACTGCTGTGTAATTTTTTTCCAGTTCTTTTGCTTTAGTTGCTGAAAGCCTTTAGGTTTTGTAGTTTCTTAAGTCATACCTCACTAATTACTAGCAGTATTAAAGGAATATTCCGGGTTCAATACAATTAAGCTCAATCGACAGCATTTGTGGCATAATAATGATTACAGTTAGGGATGCACCAGTCGATCGGCCACCGATTGGAATTGGCCGATATTCATCTTAAATCCATGATCGGCGATCGGCTGATCATGCCTAGATTTAGGGCCGATCTTTTTTTGCAGCACACAGGGAATCACACATACACTGCTACTCGAATGAGCGTTTGCTCAGCCCTTGATGCATGACAGTGTGGCCTCTGGAGGGCGAGTTGTTGGCAATTCTAAGCATTCGCAAATTTAAACTTTCAGACATGCTGTACTATAGATGAATATGCCGGTTTGTTTTTAAAAAATGTGTAAGAAGAATTGCACATGTATGAATATGAAGCTGCACGTGTATGAGCCATTACGGTAGTAATTCTGACTCGCTGCACAGTGAGCAGGAAGAGGATAAAGAGGCTGCTAATGGGTATAAAAACGAATTAAACAACAAATAAACATGCAAATACATGATACATGACGTGAGTCGTGACAATCAGATGTTGTGTTGAGCTGTAGAGACTGTTTGAGCGATCATGATCGCTTTTAGCTTCACTCCCTTCAACATGAGTGCTCTGTGTCAATAAAACATGCGTGCTCTGCAGGTGCTCTCAATATCTCTTCAGTCACTCATCTCAGTGCTGTTCTGTGAGGATCCCAAATTAAATCGGATTAATATTAGTCACGATACCACTAATCACAGATGTAACTGTTTAACCTTCAATAACGGCACCGCATCTTCATGCATTTTCTTAATTATTAGTGATTTGTGTTATAAGACGCCAAAGACAGTAAACATATCATAGATATTAATGATTTCTCACTGGAGCAGTTTTAGAGCTTGTAATGGATATATTTTTCTTATTTTTGAATGTATCTCTGCGGTGTGTGATGCCCTCATAGTTTTTACTGGTTGCCAGTATGTCACAATGACCTTTTGATATTGACAATTTCAATACAAATAAATGTTAGCAGTTCACAATTAATGTCATTTTAATGTAATTTTGGTAAAACTTAAAAAGGTTTCATTTCTTTAACATTAGTTAATGCATTAGGTATCATGAACAAACAATGAACAATATATTTTTACAGCATTTATTAATCAATGTTAGTCAATGGATTTTATTCAATGAATAAAAATCCAGTTGTTCATTGTTAGTTCATGTTAGTTCATAGTGCATTAATGTTACTAATACAACTTTTGATTTTAAAAATGTATTAGTATATGTTGTAACTAACATTAAGTTCATTAGTTCATGTTAACTACAGTAATGTTGTTAAATATAATTAACAAATTGAAACTTTTTGAAAAGTGTTACTGTAATTTTACTGTGTGGGGCATAAACGTATAACTGCAGCATATAACAAAAGTGTGGCAAAGGGCACTTTAAAAAACAATCGGTATTGGCCGATCTTAATGTTAAAAAAATAGGAGGTGCACCACTAGTGCTTAATATGCAGTTGTTGCCCCTAATTTCACATAGCTACAGATATTTTTTCATTTAAGTCCAGTTTGGCCTGTAAAAGAGCAAATAAACTTCTTTTTGATGAACTCTATCATTCTTTCTTGTCTGTTGCTTAAACAATCAGAATCAGCCCATTTGCTTGTAAAAAATCGGCAGTCGGAATCGGCCATGAAAAATCATGTTCGGCGTATCCCTAATTACAGTGAATTAGACCTGGCTTTTGTAATGTTATCTTATGTGTTATGGCATAGAAATCAAGCCCCTAATCATTATATTTAACACATTTTATGTTCCCTTACAAAAAAAGTATCTTGCTGTACAATAGTACATTGATGGTTATGGTAGTACAAATGGTACTTTGAAGGTACTTTGCATTATGGGCTAATAAATTGTGCCTACTTGGCTGTCTAACAGAAATGGTAGTTCCCCTTATACCAGTTTTCAAAATCAACCAGCACTGTAGGCCATAACCAATGTACATTTTTCAGTTTTCACAAAATTGAGTAAATATTGCGTAAAATTAGTAGAGGTCGACCGATAGTGGATTTTACCCATTACAATAACTGAGGTGGTGGAAAAGGCAGATACCGGTAGTTTTTAAAATTGATTTATAGAATGTTAAAACAATTTCTTGGATCTTAACACACCCCCACAAAACATGGGTCATGTCTCCATCTTCTGATTGGCATCGCCAGCATGTGGGTGTGTCTTAAAGACCAAGCCTATACAATCTAGAGGGTGTCCAGTGGAATCTATGTAAAATCTTGAATTGCATAAGGTGCACCCTTGCATCTCTAGATACAGACTTGATGTTTTTTAGAATCCTAGCCCACACTCCTTCCTCCAATACCAAGTTTAAATCTTTCTCCCATAATCTCTTGAGAGAAGTTAAAGCTCTGACCCCCGGACACTGAATTAGCAGGGAGTAATACACTGATGCCTCATGAACTTTTCCAAAAGCAGTAATCACCTCTCCCAGAGTATCTGCTGTTTTAGGGGGGTGCGAGCAAGTGGCACAGCTGTAAATACCTATCGAAGATCTGGGAATCCCAAAATGTTGAACCAAATTTTCAAAAGATCTCAACACTCCATTCTCATATAGGTCACAGAGCATAGTAACCTCCCTCACAATCCACTCTGATCAGCAGAAAGGGGACTTATTAATACTTAATTTAGGGTTCGGCCATATGCTTGAGGCAACATTTATAAATGTCCGAATTAAACACTCTGGACACTTGTCCATACCGAGTGCAAATGCGAGATAACATGGTGTAACTTCTCCAATTAGTTTGATAGAAAGGCTTTGCAATGACAAAATAGGGGCAATGACTTCCTGTTTAATACAAAACCAGGGAGGGTCTCTCTCAGGTGGAAGCAACCAATGAACCAAATGTCTGAGACAGAATGCATAATAATAAAACAAAATCTTGGGTAGGCCAAGCCCACCTTTTTCAATCAACCTATGTAACTTATTAAAATGTAATCTATGACGCTTACCATTCCAAATGAAGGACTTCGCTATGCTATCAAATTGCTTGAAATAAGAGAGGGGGACATCTACAGGGAAAGATTGTAACAGGTAGTTCAATTTTGGAATACAATTAATTTTAATTACATTAACCTTCCCAATCATAGATAAATGTAATGAAGCCCACCTGCCCACATCGCTCGAAAACCTTTTTATTAAGGGGTCAAAATTAACTAACTAAATCAAACAAATTTGCTGGGAATAAAATGCCCAAATAATTAATGCCCTGTTTGGGCCACTGGAAGGCACCCGGCTGGAAAGCTGTTACTGGGCAGTACACTGTCAGAGCCAAAGCTTTGGATTTAGACCAATTGACTCTGTATCCTGAGAATTTAGAAAAGGAATTTATAATTCTATGGAGGCAAGGCATAGATCTAATGGGGTCAGAGACGAATATTAAAATGTCATCTGCGTAAAACAAAAGCTTATGCACCACACCTCCCACCACCACCCCTGGAAAATCATCTTCCCTTCTTATCGCGGCTGCTAATGGGTCCAGGGCAAGACAGAACAATAATGGGGAAAGAGGGCGACCCTGCCGGGTGCCCCTATCCAGAGTAAAATAATCTGAAATTAATCCATTTGTTTGTACCGCCGCAACCGGGTGTCTATAAAGTAACTTAATCCATCCAATAAAAGTAGTCCCGAACCCATATATTTCCAAAATCTTAAAAAGATAATCCCATTCTACCATATCAGATGACTTTTCGTCGTCAAGTTAGATGGCCGCGATCGGAGTCTGATCATTTGCCACTGACCACATAATATTGATGAAACGCCTAATGTTATCAGAAGAGCTGTGGCCCCGAATAAACCCCACCTGATCTATATGTATAAGAGATGTCATAACTTTACTTACTTGGTTAGCCAGAATTTTTGACAATATTTTTACATCTAGCTGGATCAGGGAAATTGGATGGTAACTCTTACACTTGTTTGGATCTTTGTCCTTTTTAAGAATCAGACTGATCCAAGCTTGAGTCATGGTTGGAGGAAGCTTTCCATTCTTTAATGATTCTGTATAAACTTCTAACAAAAGTGGAGCCAGTTTTGTAGCATAAGATCTAAAAAACTCAGTGGCAAAGCCATCTGGCCCCGGAGCCTTGCCTGTAGGCAAGGCCTTAATTACCCCGCCAAGCTCCTCCAAGTTTATCTCAGAATCAAGAGAATTGTTTTGCTCAGTCGTCTGTCTAGGGAGTTCTAATGGTTCTACAGATTTTCTAATATCTTCATCAGTAGATGAAGACGTGGAACTATAGAGATTAAGATTTAATTCTTTAAAAGCATTATTAATATCAATGGCTGAGGTAAATATTTCATCACCAGCAGATTTCACTGAGAGAATGGTAGAAAAAGTCTCTGCTTTATATATCTAGCCAAAAGCTTCCCTGCTTTGTCCCCCGACTCAAAGTATGACTGTCTTGCCCTGAATAGCCGAAACTCCACCTTCCGCAACAAAATAGTATTATATCTGTATTTCAATCAGGTCAATTCCCTGAGGCCATCAGACGACATTCGGTGCTTCAGCTCTGCCTTGGCACTTTTAATATTCCCTTCCAACTCCACGAGTTCTCGTGCTTTGGATTTTTTGGTGAATGAGGCATACTGTATGATCCGACCTCTAAGAACCGCCTTGAGTGCCTCCCAAACCACGCCCACAGAGGATACTGGGGAACAATTGGTCTCCATATAGACATTGATTTCAGCCTTTAGCATTTGTTGGAATTCAGGATTTTGCAAAAGGGTTACATTAAAGCGGCAACTATATGATTTCTTTTTCTTTGTATGTGGCAACACCTCTAAACTCACCAGGGTGTGATCTGAGACTAAAATGTTTCCAATTGAACAATCAACAACAGATGAAATGAGGGACTTGGAGATAAAAAACTAAATCTATTTTAGAATACATTTTTATGGACTGATATAAAAAAAATTATAGTCCCTACCAGATGGGTTTAAAAGTCTCCAGATATCTGTAAGACCAAGGTTTTTACACATCCTGTGAAGCGTCACTGTTGCTCTAGGGGGCTTACACTTTTGCTTCACTATGATCAAGGACTGAGTCCATCAAAAGATTGAAGTCTCCTCCCAATGTTATATCATGAGGGGTGCCAGCAGCTTGCAACCTCCCTTCAAGATCTATAAAAAAAGCCCTGATCATCAGAGTTAGGTGCGTAAATATTAGCCAAAATCAACCTATGCCCCTGAATTTCTGCTAAAACAATAAAGACTCTTCCTAATTTATCTTTAATCACATAACTGTCCCGAAGGAGTGTTATTACACAAAACAAACTCCAGCCGCTAGGCGGAATGAGCACATAAAGAAACAAAGAAGGTGCTCAGTTTCCTTGGACAGTCAAGTGAATGTTCAGTGAGTCAGGCCCACTCGGCTGCGTCGTGAGCATCGCATAATGACTTATTCCATTGACCTTATGAAGGATATCGTTTGCTGTGGGCATGTAAATATTTTGCGGCCATCCTTAATATCTATTCGCAATTTGTCTGGGAACATCAGTGCAAAAGCGACCTTCCGTTGATGTTAGAGTTTCTTGCATTCCTTGAATCGATCACGTTTCACTCTTGTCGAATTCGCAAAGTTTGGGAACAAGAAAATTTTGTGGTTCTTCCAAGAAAGCCTTCCTTTACTCCTCGCCTCGCGTAACACAAGATCTTTATTGGATTATCTCAGAGATTTGGCCAGAATTGATCGGGGCCTGTCTCCCTCCATGGATCTCCGAGCCAGAAATCTGTGAGCTCGCTCGATTTCCAGCTTATGGTCTGTTATGTCGAGCAGACTCGGGAAGAGCCCGTCTAGGAATTTCACCATATCTCGGCCTTCCTCGTCCTCAGTTGTTTCACTGGTTACAATTCTCAAGGTCTTCCAACTTTTCCCAAACACGCTCCAAGCCTATCACAAGATTGTGATAGTTATGTATTGTATTTCACAAACTAGTTAGCAACTTACCGCGAAGACACCGCTTAACTCAGCACTGTCAGCAGAACCACCGTCAGCTCAGCTCTGTAAACAATGGAGTCGGAGTGCGCTTTGCTGGACAAACTACGTTATGACACCAATTCTATATCACCACAAGCATTGTTGGAAAACATATACGCCGATATGATATATCTGTGCAAGGCTAATATCGGCCGATAAATCAGTCTGGCACTACTCTCAACACGCAGTCAAAGTGTGTCGCTGCTGAATACTCCACCACTATACTACACAATTACCGGTGAATGACATATGAATATTTACCAGCCAATTGCCAAATATATATACATTTTAGCCGCATAGTGCAAAATTTGGTTGCAAATGCAAAGGATTTCCTCGCATTGTAGCGGAGGGTTCAGCACTGAGTAAAAGAGCGAGCTTGGGATTTAAGAATCAGTATCGAGATTGATCAAATGAAGATTGCGATACATCGTAAAATCTATATTTTTATCCACCCCTAATGAGAAATAAGGTTTGTTATTATCAAAAAGATATGAAGATGGAGACCCAATGAATGTGCTGACAGGGCATGTTTCTATGTAGTCACTTTTTTTTGCATGCCCTCACATAAATTTAAACACTTAACTATTCAAAATACCAAAAAAATGCATTGAAGTTAGGATAAAATATAAGTGAATATTGTCAGTGATGAAAGATTTAAATGCATCAGATCCCCACGAGGTATCAGTGATTGTTTCAGCTCTATAGGCCGCTGTTAACTAAGGTGTTTTAACTGTAGAAAAACTATTAACAACTATTGGCATAGATTTTTGGGGTCAGTGACGTGACGGAAGTTTTTTTGTGTCCATATGGTTTAGTTAAATTTAAAAGGGTTAAAATTTGAAAATAAATGTACAAATTACTTGCATACATTCTTTTATTGAGGACCTAGTCTAAAAGTTCTAGTTTTAATCAATTTTGAGAGAATATTTGGGGGATGATGGCAAAAATGTCAATGTGGTGTAACTGTAAAAACTTTGTACCAAAAAATTAAACTTGCTTAAAAAAGGTGAAATTCTCAATAAAACACCCTATCAACTAGTTTGGCATAATTTTACATTAGAACTATTTATTAGTAAATAAAAGTAATGGAAAACCATTGTTCTGAAAATTACAATTAATTTGGGGGATCCTGTCAGGTAAGTCAATTTCCTGAAGCGTCAAGTTGGTGTAACCACCATTCAAGGAGCCATTTTTGTTATGTGCAAGAAGACTATGTGACAGGAAATTATATCACAGAGAAAGACCCCTGATGACCCTAACTGCTGCATAAAAAGATTAGTAACTCTCTTTAAAATCTTTGAGATAATTTGATATGTTTAGGGTATGGTCAGGTATGCTCGTCAAATGGTATGACCCCAGTAAAACATTGATCATTCATCATAATTTTAAAAATGAGTAGGCTATTTACTTTAAAAATTATGTTCAAAATATTCACACAAAAAAATACACAATATTACACAACATTTACATAAATATTACATTAAGTAAATACTATTTTGACACCTCTTGTTGAACATGAACAGCAGCTTTAAAATACCTCAAACTCCAACAATTCAGTGACAGGAGAAATGTTACTCAAAGATAAAAATGTACATTTATAAAATACAATTCATTGAATTTCTGCAATTTCACAATTAATACAATATAATAGAGGGCAATTTCATGCAAAGGTCACCCTTACCATGGAAAAAATAAGTTGAAGAATGTCTTCACCTGGCCTCATCAACCTGACCTCCTATTCTATTTTGAGTTTGATGTGCTGCACATTATCTCTGAGCCAGAACCTTTGAACTCGCATCATTCAAAACGATGGAGGACTGGAAACATATAAAAGCACACGCATGGCACTAATCACACATGATTCTCCCCCTCTCTCTCTCACCCCCCCCCCCCCCACACACACACACACACTTTTTTAAAATCTGTTTTTACTCTGATTTGTTGTTGTCAGATATTTTTCCTTCATTGAAATAAAATACCGTTTACTTCACCTTGTTGACCGTCTTGCTTGATTTTCAGTGTCAATTTCTTCAACAAACTGGCCTTTGACTGTAGAAGCAATATGGTCAGGTGGTGTAACTGGTTTGTGTCAATTGGCATAACCAGTATTCTTCACAAACAATATGATAATGTACAGGAAAATTAATGTGGAATAAAATGTACTCTTCTATTGCAGTGTAATGTTTTTTTATTTTCACATAATTTGTCAAAGATAATTTAAAAAACAGAGGTGCTTTCAGCATATGTCCCGCTCAATATTGCAAAAACGCATACAATTAAAATTTAGAGATAATCCTAATAAAATCTATTTTCATATGATATTTTAAAATTATGTAATTATTTCGATGAGTACACTTGCATACACTCTAGGTGGATAAAATGTGTCATATTTCTCATTCTTTTGTGGTTACACCACTTGACATTTTCAGGCGCATTCAGTGTTACCTTTTGTAAAAAAAAAAAAATGGTGCAGATGTCATTTCAAATTACATGAAACCAACACACATACAAAAGGTACATTTGAACAAACCTTATGCATGGTTTTAAAACAAGTTTTTAAAAGATTTTTGAATTGCTCATCTTGCCAACCCTTATTTATCGTTGACCCTTTTGCCAATAACCTATAGTTCCAAAAAGCAACTAAAACTGATAGTTTGGTCTAGTTCTAAAATGTTTTGTGTTTGTCTCTATCATCGATCTTTTCCTTCCTATTTCAAATCTGCATCAGCCATTTGAAAAATACCTCGACAACATGGTACCTGTCCAAAAAAAAAAACTAAAAAAACATTTTGCTAATTTTTTTTATTTATTTTTTTATAATGTTTTACTTGTATTTCTCTAATATTTATCCCCCAGCAAGCTTCTTGGAATCTCATAATGAGCAAAAAAGATAACGAAATGGCTACAGTGCAGTATATAACTAGGATTTGAACCATTTGTTAGTTAGAGTTTCTGTCATAAGTCCTTTTGCCACAGTGAGAGTTTGAGAGTTGGCATGGTGATTTTCTCTCCCCCCATTCTGTTTAATCTTGTCAAAGAATGCGAGAGCTGTCCTTCATAGCAGCACTACGCAAATCCAGAAGTTGGCTGAGGATGTGGAGAGAAATGGCTATATAGGCTGTATTTTCAAATAGGGGTGGGTAAAAATACACATTTTCCAATGCATCGCAATCTTCATTTGAACTATCTCGATATTGATTCTTAAATCCCAAGCTCGATCTTTTACTCTTATGGGCAATCTCTACTACAATGAGAGGAAATCATTTGCATTTGCAACCAAACTTTGCGCTATGAGACTAAACTGCATGTATTTGGCAACTGGCTTGTAAATGTTTAGATTTCACTCACAAGTGATTGTGTAGTATAGTGGTGGATTATTCAGCAGTGAGATCCTTTCACTGCGTGTTGAAAGTAAAAGTTATTCTGCGTAATGTGTGTCCAAGACAAGATCCACGTGACCAATTAGCACAGAATTAACCCATCTGAGTCTCTCGTTAACATGCGCTCATTTATACATGCTCTTTACAGAAACGCTGGTTTTCTAATAATTTATAATAATTATTATAATAATAATTTTTTATAATAATAATTATAATAATTTTCTTTATTCATCACACATTATACATTTGCACATATACAGTGAAATTCTTCTTTTTCACATATCCCAGCTAGGCTGGGGTCAGAGTGCAGGGTCAGCCATGATACGGCGCCCCTGGAGCAGATAGGGTCAAGGGCCTTGCTCAAGGGCCCAACAGTGGCATCTTGGCAGTGCTGGGGCTTGAACCCCCGACCTTCTGATCAGTAACCCAGAGCCTTAACCGCTGAGCTACCACTGCCCCTTCTTAAAGGGACAGTAGCGATTTTTAGCACATGTTCTACAAATCAATGTAAATACTTGTAATTAGTACAAATTATGAATGTGAACAATAAGCATGTAACAAAATGTAATATAGTATCATATTTATTGATGGAATACATGGATTTGTTCATTTGTAAAAAGCTCAAATGTGACCAAAATACTGAAAAACTGATAAAATATAATTAGAAAAATGTTCATAATGTACCTAGTTAGAAGGTCCCCTGTATAATTAACAGCATTAGCTGGGAGAGAATGTCCTTCATATGTAAGCAAAAGGGACATTTATAACTGAAAAATACTCATTTGAATTGATATCAAATTGAGAGCTTGTGAATCGGAATCGAATCGGGAAATCTGTATCAATGTCCAGCCCTATTTTCAAATATATTTCATATGGTTGACAGTGTCATATAAAATAGTTGAAACGTGGAAATTGTAGCCAAATATTAATACAAGTATCCACACAGTATTTTTTCTTAAAATTCAAATAATTCTAATATTAGTTATGCAAATATAATGTTCCATACAAGCTTTTCTGCTGTTTTTTTTTTTTTTTTCTGTGTTTAGTTAGAGAGTGTGCAGTATGTGTGTGTTCACTCGGTTTTCCTGTAGAATGATGCATTTGATGCATGACTGTAATGAAGTGATCAAGGTCAGAGCTCAGTCTCTCTTTCTCAGTGTCTCACTTTCTCAGTGTCTCACTCTCCTATGTCAGGTGACCTGATTTTTCTATGAAACTTGGACATGTATTCTCTCTTGTGGATCAAGGGATTATTTAATGTGTGTGTTAGTGGGTTTGTGGGTAGGACACTGACCGAGTACTTTTGCATTTAAGTCTGTAATAATGTCGTCCACATAAGATGTCACTGGCTGTATAACTGTCAGAAGCATATCAGTAGTACTACAGTTAATTGTACTATGGATGGTTACTGAAATGGAGGCATAGGTTGACAATGTTAATTGAATAAATAAGTTGCGAGTGGATGAGTGTGGGTACAAGTTGTACAAGTACAAGTTGTGGGTTGTACACCCAGGGCTCATTTTTGCATTCCATCAGCACTATTTTAAATAAAAATTTAATAAGCAGCATGACTTTTTGCATTGAATATTTAAGATGATATTTCAAGTATCAGAACAAGCATCTCTGATATTGGGTGTTTACAAAAACAAGAAACATACTCTGTGCAAACGAAGATGTTCTGTGCTTTTTCTTGTACATACTACAACATGCGTTCTTGTATAAATGTGGCAGTAACAAACATCAGTGCTCAAGGGGGTGTGCCATTAAACTGGATTCATTATTATTCAGACCACTACATATAAACAGTGTAAATTTGTTCCGCCATGACAGTTGTTGACCTGAAAGCGAAAACTAACCATAAAGAAAGACAGTTTACGTTAATGCCTGCTATAAAGCCCTTTATGGTAATGCTTAGAATATGACAAGCACTTGCTTTGTAAAATATCTCACACCCTGTCTACACCGGACGTGAGTGGCGCGTAGTGTCAAATCAATAGAACCCCTTTATAATCACTGATGCTGTCTTTACTGGAAGCGTCTGTTGTGGTGGGTCTGTCGCGCTGACAAAAAACTGGTGGCATGTTCCATTTCTGCTGCATGTGCTGGCACTACTACACAAATTAAACGGTTTAGAACGTTCGTGTCGACGTGTCCAGTGTAGACAGCCTCAAGCCATTGTGTCACGCCGTATCAACGGACGCGCACGTTGTAGACATGGTGGCAGAGTGCAGTGACGTATGAAATTGTGCTTGCCTAGCTAGAAGTGTTTGTGTTCACGTATTCCCATAGAGTAGTTTTCAGGTGTTTCATTTGGTATAACATCAAAGGAATCTCATGTTCTGTATTACTTTCCGTTGCACTAATTCTAGATATATTTTTTATTTTCTCCCCTTTTTCTCCCCAATTTGGAATGCCCAATTCCCAATGTGCTCTAAGTCCTCATGGTGGCGTAGTGACTCGCCTCAATCCGGGTGGCAGAGGACGAATCTCAGTTGCCTCTGCGCCTGAGACGTCAATCCGTGCATCTTTTCACGTGGCTTGTTGAGCGCGTTACCGTGGAGACAGCACGTGTGGAGGCTTCACACTATTCCCCCCGGCATCCACGCACAACTCGCCATGCACCCCACCAAGAGCTAGAACCACATTATAGCGACCACAAGGAGGTTACCCCATGTGACTCTACCCTCCCTAGCAACAGGGCCAATTTGGTTGCTTAGGAGACCTGGGTGGAGTCACTCGCATGCCCTGGATTCGAACTCGTGACTCCAGGGCTGGTAGTCAGCTTCTTTACTCGCTGAGCTACCCAGGCCCCCATAGATAGCTTTTTTTTTTTTTTTTTTTTTTTTGTAGTGCAATGGCGTGCTGCAAAAAGCTAAGAAGGAAAAGCTGTATGTAGTGACGCAATACATTTTCTGCTGTACATCCCGTTGCACTACATTTAGCTGTTTGTTAAATTGAGTAATATAGATTCATTTTGATACTTACAACACCTTTTAGTTACAGTATTATTAGTTACAATATTATTATAATTTTTTCATTTAATGTTCTTAGTTTCAAAATAATAATAATAATAATAAACGATTATTTTATATAGCGCCTTTCTGGGTACTAGGGTTGCAGCGATATACCGGTTTCATGGTATACCACGGTATGAAAATTGACAGTTTTCATACAATGTACATTTGCTTATCTACGGTATTGAGCAAAAAAATGCAACCAGACGGAGAATCTCACCTGCACGTGCGCATCTCCTTTCCTCCTCGACTGCCTGTCAGACTCGTCAACATGCGCCACACACATGCAGCGGAGAAAATGTCAGAGAGAAGCGAGGTGAGGGGGTCTGACATAAGTGAGTGTGTGTGTGTGTGTGTGTGTGTGTGTGTGTGTGTGTTAACTGGTAGGTCGCAGGTCTATTCAGACTGGGTCGCAGTCAGCAGGGAAAGAACAATGCCATGGTTCTCCCATTGAAGATATTTCGGCGGCCGCCCAAGTGATAGCCTATTTAGGACTGCAGAGGCAGATTTAATGATAATCTCGCAATCAACTAAAGGCTTCTCATCTGCACTTTCGTATGAGTGTAACGGAACCAGCTCGCAATCATGATCTACTCTTCTCGCTGGCGCATGCGTGCAGCAACCTGGCTTCCCTCGATATTGTGGTGCGCAGACCTCAAAATTGATGTGACCAATTTCAATTCTAGTGAGACTTCTAGTTTAAAGCGTTACGGAGAAAGTCAAGTCGAACCTCTCAAACAGTAGGCAGCCCTGACATGCCAAACAGCACTGAGGAGGAAAAGAGCAACACTGTGCTATGTGCTATTTTTTATTTTTTTATTTTTTTTATTATACATCATCACCTTTACAGAATTGTTTCATGATTTTACATGAGTAAAAGTAACGGTTATATTTTGACAAAATGTTATAGTTTCATATGAAATAATCTAAAGGTAGAATCTATTAGACCTCATTTTATATCAACAGTGGCAGTTGTAGTTAAAGTTTCAAGATGTGTTTCAGCTAGTATTTATTTTTTCATAAATACTATAATTTGTTATTATTATTATTACTATTATTTAAGACTAGCTACACAACTAACCATGGTACTGAGGAGCCTTTCCTCCTGTGTAATATGTATGTTCTGTTTGAATTATGTTTGAAATTAGGAAACAAACAGGATAATAATGAGCAAATATGTAAATAAAGTAAATATGCTCTTCAGTTTTTAAAAAGGGGGAGAGAAAACTTCCTGTAGCTTTTGTTGTTGACGTCAACAACAAAAATGTCACTTGATGCATGTCCTTGTACTTGAAACCATGAACAAAACTATGCAACATAAAAGGAAATGCGACCCAGGATACATTAAATTCAGGTTACGTTTTTACTATGGTGGGTCACCACTTGATTTCCAATGTACAATCTGGGTCCTGAAGCAAAACCAGTTGAGAACCACTGAGTTAAAGGTACAGACAGGAGCAGTCTGGCTGTATTGTCGTGCACCTACAGTTTATGTTAATTGTTAATAATTATAGGACATTACTTCAAAAGCTCACACAGCTGATGTTATTTTTCATTTAGTTGTTAATTTAACATGCTATGCTAACATGTAAACTAACATGCTTTATTTATATAACATGTTATAGTTACATGCAATTTTTTTAATCATGTTTATAATTCGCTTTATTATTATAATTCTGTTAGCTTTCTTATTTATTCTATTTATTTTATTTATTTTCAAAAGGCAGACTTTTTTTTACACATACTTCAATTTAAAAAAAAATGGTTTCAAGTTTCAATTATAATAAAGCATTTGTTAAAAAATAAATAAAAATGGGTCATTGTAACTGATAATAATAATTGTGTAATACCGTATACCGTGATACCGTGAAACTGTGATATTTTCTGAGACGGTTATTGTACCGTGAAAATCTCATACCGTTGCAACCCTACTGGGTACTCAAGGTCGCATTACAATTCAGAGAGACACAATGACAGAGATAACAAGGTTATACACATTTCACACAACAATATCACATGGAGTAACAACTAAAGAGATATGTTTTGAGTTGGGTTTTGAATTCTTGTAGGGTCGTGAGGTTGCGAAGTGAAAGTGGGATGGAGTTCCATAATGAGGGTGCAGATACAGAAAGCCCTGCCACCGGAGGATGAAAGCTTGAACTGTGGTACCTGTAGTAAGCTGGAGTCCGTGGACCTAAGTGAGCGAGCTGGGATGTATGGATGAATGAGATTGGAAATGTATTGAGGAGCAAGACCATGTAATGCTTTAAATGTGATGAGAAGTATCTTGTATTGAATGTGGTAGTGAACTGGCAGCCAATGTAGGCTTTGAAGAATAGGCATGATATGAGAACATTTCTTTCAGTAAGTGAGGACCCAAGCCGCAGAGTTTTGGATGTATTGGAGCTTATTTATTGTCTTTTTAGGCAGGCCATAGAAAAGTGAATTACAGTAATCGATTCGGGAAGTGATGAAGGCGTGAACTAGGGTCTCTGCATCCTTGAAATCTAATACATGACGAAGCGGAGCAATATGACGGAGATGGAAGAAAGCTGATTTAGTGAGTGAGGAAATATGAGGAAGGAAGGAAAGAGATAATATCAAAGATAATGCCTAGATTTTTAACAGCAGTGGAGGGTTCAACTAGGACGCCAGCAATGTTGACAGGTTGCGAAGATAGGCGTGATGTGAGGCGTGGTGGACCTATTAATATTAAATCTGTTTTATCAGTGGTAAGTGAGAGAAAGTTACCAGTCCATCCAAGCATTAATGTCTTCAAGACATGCTGATATGGAGTCAGCAGGAATAGAAGTGGGTTTAAAACTAATGTAGAGCTGAGTATCATCAGCATTACAATGGAAGTTGAAGCCATGTTGGTGAATGATATAGCCAAGTGGAAGCATGTAGATAATGAAGAGTAGTGGTCCAAGCACCGAACCCTGTGGGACCCCATGCATAACAGAAGCAGTAGTAGACTTGGACTGACGAATAAACACGTAGTGTTGACGGTCAGATAGGTACGAATTAGAACAGGAGAGGGCAGTGCCAGTAATAGTGATAGCAGATAGACTTGAGATAAGTGTACTGTGAGAGATGGTGTCGAATGCAGAGCTAAGATCTAACAAAATCAGAATGCTGACGTCGCCGGAGTCGGTGGCTAAGAGAAGGTAATTTACAATTCTAAGGAGAGCGGTTTCGGTACTGTGTCGAAGGCGGAAACCATATTGAAAACATTCGAAAAGGTTATGTGAGGATAAATAAGATTGCAGTTGCGCGGCTACAACTTTCTCTAACAGCTTTGATAGAAATGGCAAATTAGAGATTGGATGGAATTGGGGGGGGGGGGGGAGGAGCAATTATAAATAGCTTTGATTTTATTTTGGAAAAAGTAAAGAAATGACTCGCAGAGCTCAGGTGAATCAGAATGAGATGTGACAGGAGGGTTAGTGAATTTTCTAACAGTGGAAAATAGTGATTTGGGTCTAGTGGATGCATTATTAATGAGAGCAGAGAAGAAGATTGTGCGGGCAGTGTTTAGTGCCGATTTGTATGACTTCATATAGTCAATGTAGGTAGCTTGGTGTACAGATAAACCTGTTTTCTTATAGTGGCACTCTAAGCGGCGGCCAGTAGCTTTCAGTGCATGAAGCGCAGGTGTAAACCAGGGTGATGTGTGTGTGGAAGGGACACGTCTGGACTCAAGGGGGGCATGTATATCAAGGGCTGTAGAAATAGATTTATTATAGCTGAGGAGGATATCAGAGGGACTGGTATGTTCAGTAGTATCAGTGAGATGAGATGTTTGGGCCGATACCAAAAAGAGAGTAGGATTAATGGATTTGATATTACGGTATGTTATAGTGGATTTCAGCCTAGGTCTAGGGAGAGGCAATTCACAGTTGAATTCAATGAAAAAATGGTCAGAGAGTCCCATCTGATACCCACATACAGCGACATTGCTTAGTCCAGTTTACATTGCTTGATTGAAAAAGATTGAACAATTGGTCCTTCCTCTCCTGTACAGGATGGCAGGAAATCACTTCCCATTTTTAAAAGGTAGAGAATTAATACACAATACAATCTCTCAAGCATAATATCATTACATTTTCACTCCAGCCAGAAATAGATGTGCTGAGAAACCACATTTAAAAATAGTGCTGTCAGAATTAGTGGTCGACCGATATGGGTTTTTTAATGGCCGATGCCGATATTCATAGAGCAGGTTGGCCTATAGGCCGATACGGTGCCGATATATCACACAATTTTATTTAATATATAACATAAATATAAAATTGCTAAAAAAATGAATAAATCTTATTTAGCACAATATTTACTCAATTTCACACAAAACTTATAATTTATATTAATGAACTTTTATTATACAGTTGAAGTCAGAAATTTACAAACACTTAGGTTGAAGTCATTAAAACTCATTTATTAACCACTCCACAGATTTAATATTAGCAAACTATAGTTTTGACAAGTCGTTTAGGACATCTACTTTGTGCATGACACGAGTAAGTTTTCCAACAATTGTTTACAGACAGATTGTTTCACATTAAATTGACTATATCACAATACCAGTGGGTCAGAAGTTTACATACACTAAGTTAACTGTGCCTTTAAGCAGCTTGGAAAATTCCAGAAAATGAAGTCAAGCCTTTAGACAATTAGCCAATTAGCTTCTGATAGGAGGTGTACTGAATTGGAGATGTACCTGTGGATGAATTTTAAGGCCTACCTTCAAATGCATTGCCTCTTTGCTTGACATCATGGGAAAATCAAAAGAAATCAGCCAAGACCTCTGAAAAGAAATTGTGGACATCCACAAGTCTGGTTCATCCTTGGGAGCAATTTCCAAATGCCTGAAGGTACAACATTCATCTGTACAAACAATAGTATGCAAGTATAAACACCATGGGACCACGCAGCCATCATACCGCTCAGGAAGGAGACGCATTCTGTCTCCTAGAGATGAACGTAGTTTGGTGCGAAAAGTGTAAATCAATCCCAGAACAACAGCAAAGGACCTTATGAAGATACTGGAGGAAACAGGTAGACAAGTATCTATATCCACAGTAAAACGAGTCCTATATCAACGTAACCTGAAAGGATGCTCAGCAAGGAAGAAGCCACTGCTCCAAAACTGCCAAAAAAAAGCCAGACTACAGTTTGCAAGTGCACATGGGGAAAAAAATATTACCTCTGGTCTAATGAAACAAAAATTCTGTTTGGCCATAATGACCATCGTTCTGTTTGGAGGAAAAAGTGTGAGGCTTGCAAGCCGAAGAACACCATCCCAACTGTGAAGCTTGGGGAGGGGAGGGGGCAGCATCATGTTGTGGGGGTGCTTTGCTGCAGGAGGGTCTGGTGCGCTTCACAAAATAGATGGCATCATGAGGAAGGAAAATTATGTGGATGTATTGAAGCAACATCTCAAGACATCAGCCAGGAAGTTAAAGCTTGGTCGCAAGTGGGTCTTCCAAATGGACAGTGACCCCAAGCATACCTCCAAAGATGTGGCAAAAGCAAAATGGCTTAAGGACAACAAAGTCAAGGTATTGGAGTGGCCATCACAAAGCTCTGACCTCAATCCGATAGAAAATTTGTGGACAGAACTGAAAAAGCATGTGCGAGCAAAGAGGCCTACAAACCTGACACAGTTACACCAGTTCTGTCTGGAGGAATGGGCCAAAATTCCAGCAACTTATTGTGAGAAGCTTGTGGAAGGCTACCCAAAATGTTTGACCCAAGTTAAACAATTTAAAGGCAATGCTACCAAATACTAACAAAGTGTATGTAAACTTCTGACCCACTGGGAATGTGATGAAAGAAATAAAAGCTGAAATAAATAAATTATCTCTACTATTATTCTGACATTTCACATTCTTAAAATAAAGTAGTGATCATAACTGACCTAAGACAGGGAATGTTTTCTACGATTAAATGTCAGGAATTGTATTTGGCTAAGGTGTATGTAAACTTCTGACGTCAACTGTATTTAATTCTTTAAAAAATAGGATTGTATTTTAAATGGTAGATAGTTTCTTCTGATTTCTGTTTAGTCATAAAATTTTAGTAATTTATTTCTGCATGAAGAAATTGATAATATATTAGAAAGAAGGAAATGACAGTACACACAGTAGTCCAGCAACAATGGATGCCGTTTACGCATTACCAATCGCACTTTCTCATAAAAGACTCAAACTAATTGTACATACAGTGTACAGTGAATATGGCATTTACTCATAGTGCATGTGAGGTACTTTGAAGTTGCGCTCATGCGGATCCAGCAAGATCAGCAGCAATCTACTGAGAGTAAACGCTGTGGATCGCCTGCTTGGATTATCACGGACTGACCATCATGATTTGTGAATTATTAGAGGAACATTTGATCCTTATCCTGAACTTTTTATTCTGGCTGATGGAATACGCGCTTCAGAGGAAGATATTAGAAGAGCGCTGGATGGGAAGAAAAAGCTAGATTTTCGTGAGGTTTGTGAATTACATCTGTTTAAACGAGATATCTGCATTTTTGCAGACAGTATATGATAGAAGTTTTATTGATATTTGCCTTTTTATCATTATACAAGACAGTTAAGAGATACAGGGAGCTGTTGAGGAGAGAGAGGGAAAATGAAACAGGCGAGCACTTTAATATTATGAGCTCAAACGCATCTGCCGCGGCTCTGATATGCGGACCATTTCAATGACTTTGTGTTGCAATGAGACCGTTACTGTAGTAACACGATGGAACGTAACAGCAAAATGAACTATGATTGGTCGTTAACATGTCTCAGACGCTCCTTCACATGCAAGCAGGCAATTCTCTGCGCCCTTGTGAAAACCAATCGGCCAAATGGGAAAATGTAGCGTGCGATGCCGATAATTAAAAAATTCAGAATATTGCCCGATTTATCGGCCTCGGCGATATATCGGTCGACCACTAGTCAGAATATTGAGACTTGAACTGATTTTGCTAAACAGAGTTTATATTGCGATTGTGAACGTCTGTGGAACACTTAGCATTTAGGGTTGTGCCGATAGACGTTGATCTCAGGGATTGACGATGGTCAGAGTGATCGCCAATAGCTGATGCTTTTGACGACGTCAAGACGATATTTGGCTCGTTTTCATATTAATGTATTAAATTATTATTATTAGGCTATTATTATTATCAAATTAATATCTCAAATAATTTGCCCATAGACACACAGACACGCGCTTTATTATATTATTAAGAACAGATGACAGAAAAGCTGTCTATGCGCATGTATGACATGCTGTTTGTACGGAGGCGTGCAGTCTCGTGGAACATGCACATGTAATAGGTTCTCACTCTTTCTTTGTTTCTGTCTTCTGAATATTTTTTTGCAAGAATAGTATCGTCTATGAGAAATGACCTCAGACATCTCAGCTCAGGAGGTGTTTTGAGTTCAGTTCACTTTATTTCCACAGAGCAGTTCGTTGTGACCACAACTCTGCAGCCTATACATCTGTGATTAAAACATAAAAAAAAATAATAATACAAAAACCCGTTCACCTCGAACTATGATTTATATTTCAGTGATTATTATCATCATTATAATTATTATTTTCACATTTATAATTGTTTTTATGTCTTCATTTGTGTAAGTAATTTTCTGCCTGCAAGTTCAGACGGATACTTGCCTGACGGTTATTGGAAAGGTGGTTACTTATATATATTTTTTTTGATATCTTCATTATTTTAATTGCTTTTTTCGTTTGGAGTGCAATTTGAATTTCGAAATGTATTTGATTTTACGTTTTTTTGTTTTAAATAAATGTATTTAATTTTCAATGCAAAATCAGAATCAGCTTTATTGCCAAGTATGCTTACACATACAAGGAATTTGTCTTGGTGACAGGAGCTTCCAGTGTACAACAATACAAAAACAATACAAAAACAGCAGCAAGACATAGATAGTAATAAAAAAATAAAAATAATTATACACATATGTACAGACACACACATACACAAGGGTAGTGCAAATCTAATACAAATCTGTTATGTACAGTGCAAATTTTTTTTTGTTTTTTTGTTTTTCTCAGAGGAATGAAATGGCAGAAGAGGTTGGATATGTTGGATAAATATAAGAAAGACTAAACTGTGTAATGCACATAGTTATTGCTCAATGGGGCAATTTAACTGTTCATGAGATGGATAGCATGAGGGGGAAAACTGTTCCTGTGGTTCTGGTGCTCAGAGCTCTGAAGCATCGGCCAGAAGGCAACAGTTAAAAAGGTAGTGGGCAGGGTGAGTGGGGTCCAGAGTGACTTTTCCAGCCTTTTTCCTCACTCTGGAAGTGTATAGTTCTTGAAGGGGTGCAGGGGGCAACCAATAATCCTCTCAGCAGTCCAAACTGTCCTTTGTAGTCTTCTGATGTCTGATTTCGTAGCTGAACCAAACCAGACAGTTATTGAAGTGCAGAGGACAGACTCAATGACTGCTGAGTAAAACTGTATCAGCAGCGCCTGTGGCAGGTTTAATTTCCTCAGCTGCGAAGGAAGTACAACCTCTGCTGGGCCTTTTTCACAATGGAGTCAATGTGGGTCTCCCACTTCAGGTCGTGTAAGATGGTAGTGCCCAGGAACCTGAATGACTCCACTGCTGCCACAGTGCTGTCTAGAATGGTGAGGGGGGTCAGTGTTGGGGTGATTCTCCTAAAGTCCACAATGATCTCCACCGTTTTGAGCGTGTTCAGCTCAAGGTTGTTTTGACTGCACCAGACAGCCAGCTGTTCAACCTCCCTTCTGTATGCAGACTCATTGTCATCTCGGATGAGGCCGATGACAGTGGTGTCGTCTGCAAACTTCAGGAGCTTGACAGAGGGATCATAATGTGTGTGTGTGTGTGTGTGTGTGTGTGTGTGTGTGTGTGTATGTATATATATATATATATATATATATATATATATATATATATATATATATATATATATATATATATAATGTATGTATAAAATACATCATGTATTTTCCCGGATAACGAAATACCCGACAGGTAGAGAATGCACAGATGAAGTAGGTTCTTTGCCAAAGAGATGTTGCATCTTTACTGTTGTAAAGCCATCTTTCAAAAAGTTGAACAACACACATTTTAATTAGATTCATTAGAATTTTTAGTTCAAATAAATAAAAAATAAAGTTAAAAAAAATTACCCCATAGTACCACTTAGTGTCCAACCAGCGGTAATACCGATGTTCGTCAGTTTGTATATGAATATACATAGGGATACACCGACGTATCGCTGCTGATATTTATCGGCCAATTATTGACCAAAATTACCAAAAACCATTGGTGATTTTAAGCTTGAAAACACCGAGATTAAAAAACGTTGGGTCATCTATAATTCATTATGAACACACTTTGTAAAAACTCAGTGAATTCAAATGCACAATCCAGAAATAATGATAGCCACAGAATGTAGAAGGGTTGGCACTCCAGAACATGTAATATTTAATTTTTAATTGTTGTTGTTCTCACATTTAATTAGGAAAAACCGTTGTTACAGACGTGATAGTTGTGAAAGTGGCACTAACCAATACATGATGAAGTAAAACCATCCAAAGTGTCTTGAAACCAGCAAATTTTGACTTTTGAGACATTGGTATGGTATCCATTAAGGCTGCACGATTAATTGAGTTAAGATTAAAATCACAATATGGTCTACGAAAGCTTAAGTCTGCATTTAAAAAAAGACTGCAATCAGCATTTCAATCAGCATTGTGTAAGAAAGCGGCGATCCAATCCATGTTCATGTTTTTTGTTAGAACAATAAAGAGCTTTTGTACCTCTTTGTACATTTCCTGAGCAAAACAGTGATCTGATAACATAATAAGTTAAGTAGCAAAATATAGGTATCGGCTAATGTTTTTTTTTTTTTTTTTTTTTTTTTTTTAATCGGTATCGTCCAAAAATTTTCATATTGGTGCATCCCTAAAACATTTATTACATCAAATATGAATGAATGTGTATCTTTTGATCTCTTAGATTAACTGCTTCTGATGGTATTATTCTTATTTGTAAGTCACTTTGGATAAAAGTGTCTGCTAAATGAATATATGTAAATGTAAAATGTAGACTACTAGGCTATAACATGTTGTCAAATGAACAATTAGAAATTAATTAGGGCCAAAACATACTACAAGCAGGTACATGAACGCAGACACTTCTAGCTATGTATAATTACATAATGTTGCTAACTAGGGATTGATGGCTATTTGACGCATTGATAATCAGAATATTTTCCAGATGATTATCGATCTATATCGACATTTTTTTTCGGATATAAATAGGGCTACTCTTTAGTCTTTTTGTCTTCATAGTCTTACATATTTCTCAACACAACTTTAAGTGTGAGCAGCAGTGTAACTTAAAGGCGTTGCACACCAGATGCGTCTGGCGGATGACATGGCATGTTCTGAAATTGGAAACAATTCTTTTCTATGAATATACACATACCACCGCTCGACGTCTGTCGGTGCTGCCCAGCTACATAATTGAAGGCATTGAAAATTCTCCAGCGCCACTGAGCGCAACTCGCATAGTTTTCCATAGTTTTAATTCAACGCAAATCATTATAAATGACACGGATTATGTACTCTAGCCATCACTGGATGATATATTGTGTATATATATATTTCATATAGCCTACACAATGTATTTTCATTTACAAGTGTGTCTTTTTGTGGTTCGAATGCTTGAATGAAACCTATTTAAGGCTACATACAGAGAAATTGCATAAACGTCACCATTTTGAATCGTTCAGTTTGCGCAGTTACACCAGTTTCATACACTAAACTGCAAACTAATCAACGTCACTGTTAATTCTTGAAGTACAAAAATCTTTGAAACTTTTGTGTGTATGGTGAGGTGACTAGATTCACAACTTTGGACTGCCACCTGCATCACTCGATGTGTCCTGTTTTTGATATCTGTGCCTTGACCTACGCGGCACTTCTCGTCCAGTTTGCAACCAGCTTCAGGAAATGTTATATCATCCCCTTGAGGTCTCCTAAAACTATTACGCCAGACTACATTAAACGAAATACCAACTGACAGTGAATGGGAAAGCACACAAATTAGGTTTCTAATTTAAATGTCGGCAAAAGTTAATATATCGATACCTCAAAAACATATCGAGAAAATAACATGTCGATCAATAATAGATGTATTAATAATATTTTATGACATTCCTAGTGTACACCACTGTGGCATTCTCGTCAACTTGGGATAAGGGGTCAAATGTCTGCCATGACAGCGGGGTTAACGAGGTCTTCATTTCCTGTTGCCTGGTGTAGTATTACTCACCCTTGTATCTCCTGGACATGAGCCAGATGTTGTAATGTAAACACTGAAAGACACACAGACACCGTGAGAGTACAAGGACACCCCCCATACCTGGCATATCTTATCTCACATACCTGATTGTAGCCTTTTGTTTTTTTTTTGTGTGGAAGCTATCAAACTGGTTTCGGGAAAACAAGTTGTGTGGACATAATGAGATGGGCCGAGGCCAGGCGGTTTCTCTCTAGGATTTCTTTTGCGCAATAAACATTTGGCTTGCTTTTTTGTGACTGAGTAATTTAGAGTGTATAATTGTGATTTTAATATATTTTTTTTTTTTTTTACATAATTTTCATTGTTGAGGAACCTTTTGAAAGTTTTGGACTCTGTATGTTTCTTTTCTAAGAGGGAGGTCACATGTAGGGACTAGAGGTCGACCTGCCTTTTAATCGGTAACAGGCCTTTTCCACCGGATTATTTATTGGTATCAGCAAAATCCACTAACCCCTGGATAATTAGGCTGATTTAGGGTCATGTCCAATTATCCATTAACTTGGAACATTTATTGCACAAAATTATCATATTCCTCACAAACAAACAGAGATCTAGAAATTATGCATAACAATAGGAACATTGTTCACAGCAGGCATTCTGAGGTCCAACAGTAATTGTCTTGAAATTTATCGTAGGTGGTAAATTTGGTTGTGGCTTTGCTGGCTGTTGCTGCATATAGCTTTAAAAGGAATGCATTTGGCGTTTAGGCTTTTATCTTGCTGACATTCCAGCATTTATTGTAATATCGTTAGCATGCTAAAGTACAATGCGCTATTATATACTGTATATTTTACTGCTGGTGCTTAAAAGAAATGCATTTAGAGTTATTAACTTATAAGGAGAGGGCTTTAGGGTGCTGACAGTCTAAGAGTTAATGTTACACTGTTAGCATGCTAAAACCATCTCTGAGATATTACATCTCTTAATTCATCCCTTTTTTTTATGCACCGGTAAATATATATATATGGGTTTTTCATCAACAGGCAATTTCATGTCCCAGGTGTTGATTTTTATTCAAACTAGCAGACCTTTTCGTTATTATATAAAGGTCACATTAAAACTGACTTTGAAACTTTTTGCCAGGCCTTCATCATTTATTTGGTATTTTGCCTTTCTGTACAGCTATTACTGTTTTAGCCTTGTGCCAGACACAGACTTTCAATATTAAACTATGAAAATCCATTATAAAAATACAAATTATTACAAGTTTAAAACTATGATAATCTAAACAGAGTGAAATAAAGATAAACAATTGTATAAACCAATATTGTGTGAAAATGATTTCTATTAACTTTGAGCATATTTTGTTTTATAAATATCCCTGTTTTTCATAGTTAGTGTACTTGTAAAAAAAGTTGACAAGTGTCAGTGAAGAGCATACTTGAGATGAAATATGTGACAAGTGATGTTTGATGTTTTATTGGGTGTCATTTTCAATCAAGATTTAATGCCCAGTTAGTTATGTCAAAAGTACCGGTTCTTCGGGACCAAGTAGATACTAAAATAAAAAAGATGTAACGATACCAGTGTTTCTGCAGTACCGGTGGTACCGAGCACTGACTCAATCTGGTACCATTGCGCAGTATGACTGACACGTGACTGCTTTAAAATGCTCACATGCTTATTTTGAACACGTGCTCTGTTTCTCCTTTTACACTGAAATAGGGCTGTCCCCTAATAGTCGACCAAACGTTAGTCGATGAGAATAGTCTTGGTCGACCAAGTTTCGATTGGTTGGTCGCAGAAAAAAAAAAAAAAACACAGGACCGGTATTACCGCTGGTTGGACGCTAGGTTGTAGGGGTAGTTTTCGTTAAGCAGGGTTAAGGTTAAGCCTACACAATAAAGCAAGACACCTTGATTACAAACTTTGAACTTTTTTATTTATTTTAACTAAAAATGTAAATGGATCTGGGAAAAAAGTAAGTGCAATTAAAATGTGTGTTCAACTTTCTGAAAGATGGCTTTACAACAGTTGTGAAGGGCAACATCTCTCTGGCAAAGAACCTACTTCATCTGTGCATTCTCTACCGGTCGGGTATTTTGTTGTTTGGGAGATATAATGTCTGATTTCACCAGTAAATTGATATCTTGACAAACATTATTTTACTGGATAAACATACACATAATTTTGAAAAGAATCATTTAGAAACATGTAATCAGTGACAATACTATTTTAAAACCTTTATTATTCATTTAAATTGCTTAAAATGTATGTAATCACTAACGGTGTACAAGCATATGTATCTAACATTATTATGTATTTTTCAGATGAGCAGAATTAATATTTCTATTCTGGTGTCACCGTTGCCCTCTGCTGGGCTGATTTTTAGTCCCACTCCATCCCTGATGGATAATTTTACTCTTTAATGAACAGTACTTTTTGTTAAGCTTTACAAATAAAGGAAATGAACTGTTTTTTATATGTCCTGAAAGTAATAATAATAATAATAATAATAATAATAATAAATGTATTAACTTTTCATGATTCAGGCTTTGTTCAAAGAATCGTTAATTCACTACTGTAAATTGAACCAAATAAGTGTGCTCGTTATGATTTCTGTTTTTTTTTTATCATAGTTTTAATAAAATACATGAAATACATTTGCATCTAATTAATCGATTAATCGAAGAAATAATCAAAGATTAATCTATTATCAAAATATAGTTGCAGCCCTAAACATGTTGAAAAGTTTTAAGAATTAATTTATTAGACACCATTTTGATGATGAAATTAAATTCAACTTTAAGACATGGAGTTCTGGGAAATAATAATTATTATTAAACTATATTTATTAAAATAGTTATTAAATTAATAAAAAGAACTAACTGGTGTGTTCAATAGCACATTATCATATTAGCATATTTTTGCTGTGGTATCAAAATTGGTATTGAGAACCGTGAAATTTTACTGGTATTGGTACCGACTACTGAAATTTTGGTACCGTGACAACACTATGCCCAGTTATGCAAAAAGTGTGAAAATATTATTAAATTGTGTGTATTTGGGATACATGATTCATAAAGCATTTTTTTATAAAGACATGAAGCGTCCATTTTCTTTTAGAAATGTTAAAAATGTAATTTGCTGTGTGTCAAATGTCGTGCTTATGAAAGCTTTAAGACGCTTGTTTGCATGTGGCCACTTGAATTTTGCCCCTACCAATTTTAGATGCAGCGCCCCGAGACATGCGCCTATTTAGAAGACTCGAGTACAAGCACACAATTATTCTGCTTCCCTGAATGAGGGTATTTTTTACTCATTTGGGATTTATTAAAATAGCATTTCAGCTGTAAATGGTCCAAATGACGTATTCCTAATTCGCATATGACGTATTCCTAATTGCGTGTTTTCATTACAGGCTATTTGCATGAGTAAGTGGCACACAGAGTCCTTCTAATAGTGCCAAGCACAACTCTGATCAGTCATGTGATCTTGTTAATCGTCTGAATTGATTACATGAAACAAGAGCCCTGATATCCATATCGCACTGGAGCCGACCCTGTTGCTTTTGTCTACCAGGGGAGAAGGTGTGTGTGAATGTTGGGTGGTAGAGTCTTTGTCTGTAGCAGCTCTTATCAGTGCATTCCTGGTCCTCTCTGAGATCTGTGTAGGACCCTGATAACTCTCAGCATGCACTCTGGTATGACTGGATTCTGTTGCATACCGATTTGGATTTAAATACTTACCGTCACGTCTAAAAGGTCTGATTAACATTATACCAAAAGGATTTGTTTCCTTCCATTTAAGTGCCCACAAATGAGATGTAAGGGGCTTTTTTATGGATGCCCTGACTTAGAATTTCTGGGCAATATATTCACAAGAAAACCATTTTTAATGTTATGACCGATAACTGTTACAATGGCTGATATGATTACAAATTTGGTTCTATTTGTCTTTTCTTTTTTTTTCTTTTTTTTTCTCCCCAATTTGGAATGCCCAGTTCCCAATGTGCTCTAAGTCCTCGTGGTGGCGTTGTGACTCGCCTCAATCCTGGTAGCGGAGGACAAATCTCAGTTGCCTCCGCGTCTGAGACCATCAATCTTATGCATCTTATCACGTGGCTTGTTGAGCGCATTATTGCGAGACCTAGCACGTGTGGAGGCTTCACTCTATTCTCCACGGCATCCACGCACAACTCGCCACGTGCCCCACTGAGAGCGAGAACCGCATTATGGCGACCACAGTGAGGTTAACCCAACGTGACTCTACCCACCCTAGAAACTGGGCCAATTGGTTGCTTAGGAAGCCTGACTGGAGTCACTTGAACTGGATTCGAACTTGCGAGTCCTGGTGAGGTAGTCAGCATCTTTACTTGCTGAGCTACCCAGGCCCCCCAGGTTCTATTTGTCTTTTTAAAAAATGAAACATTCAAAAATTCAGACATTAGTATTGTTTTTAAAATCTAGTGTAGAAAGAGAATCAAATTGATTACTTTTAAATCAGAAAAATTCCTCATCATATTGAGATAATTATATACCAATAATAAAAAAATCCTAATATTGAATAACTGTTCAATCTGAAACCTGATATAGAAAGAGGGTTGAATTAGTTCAAAACTGTTGAATTAGAAAAAAAAGAAACCCTCAAAATATTGGTTTATTGGTCAGATGATGACGATAATAAAAAAAAAAAAAAACCTCTAATATCTTAATTTGAAACAAGGTGTAGCAAGCGAGTTGAAGAAAATACTGAGTTTGAAAAAACAAATTAGCTGGCTTATTGATAATAATATCGGTTTATGATATTAGCTGATGCTAATAATAAAAAAAAAATAAAAAAAAACATCTATGATTTTAATTGTTAATTTAATTGCATTTGAAACCTGGTGAAGAAAGAGAGTTTAATTCATTAATGTTGACTATGAGGAAATAACACCTCACAATATTGGCTTTATGATATTGTCTGACGGTAATAAAGAAGTATATCTCTATTTATAATATTTATGGGTAATTAAAGTTTATTTGAAACCTGTTAAAAAGTTTAATTGATCATTGAATATGAAGAAATAAGACCTCATATCGGCTTTACAATAGTGACTGACGCTAATAAAAAATGACCTTATAAAATTGATCTGTAATTTAATTTCTTTTAAAACCTGGTAAAGAAAGTTTAATTGATTACTGTAAAATAGAAATAAGACCTCACAATATCGGCTTTGCGATATCGGCTAATGTTGATAAATAAAAAATTAAATCAACAGATTCCAATGTTTGTGCATCTTTAGTATTTTGCTTCTTTGTATAGTCAAGCAGTTTGTCTTCTAGCACACTTTGTGAATATTTGCACTTTTTGTCACCCATGAGTAAATGCATGCAATTCCATTAAGACTCATCTAAAGTTAGCCATGTCACAGTGGAACGGCGGGGTGTGGGCGATCCCTGACGTGATCCTTTAGGCACAGGTGTGAAGTTGCCGGTGGTCTGGTCTTCATCAAAGATTCCCCTTGCCCACCCTCTGATACCAGCTGAGATCCTAAAATAACTGCCTCCAAAACACTTCCCCTACATGAGATCCAGCACATTTGCTTCAGGTACACTCAAGGAGAATTGAGAATTGAAAAATGGATAAAGCTTTTCAATGATGTTAATCATCCATGAGAAGTCAAGATACTGTAGCAACATCATGTTCGTGTTTTGAAGTTCAAACATTGTTCCTTTCTATTGAATGCTTTTCACAGCCACCGATTTCCATTTATTATTCATTTATGGCCTTCTCTAGAGGTTATTCATTGTGAGTACCTTGGTTTGAGGAATTCACTTGTATTTTGTACATTCCTTATATAGAATGTCGACATCAACCAGCACATTTTCTCCAGTGTGAATGTCACCAGTGGAGGTCATTCATTGGAAATGAACTACAGCATCCATCCATCCACATTGTGTCTCCTCAATCCTGGTGAAACCTGAGCCCTAATCATTACCTATGGGCTCTTTATAATACTGTAGAGTCAGCAGCCTTGGCCTATTTATAGCTTTTTCGATTGAGTCACTTTACTGGTGTCACGTTTTTTCCCAAAGAAGACCTTCAGAGACTGAAGATGATGTCGGTTTAACCTGGAGAAGCTTTAGAGAGTAGCTGCTTTGGTACCAGTTTATTGGACCTACAACATAACTAAGTATGCCAGACCATTGCTCAGTGGACTGGATTGTTGAAAGAGGCTAATGCTGAATTCACTTCGAAGCCTCTTTTGGACATTAGAGGCGAATTCTCAAGATCGGAATTAAGATTAATGTGCGAACCAATCAGCACACACTGATCCTCTGGTAGGTTGAATGGGTCAGCAGTACAAAATACCCATTTGCCTGATTCAAGCCTTCTTTGCATTCACTTTGATGACTTCAGACAAATTTGATGTTAATGGCACATAAGAGCTGTAAGAGCTGTATTCTGATAAGAGCTGTACCGGCATGTGTAGTAAATATTCAAAGTTACAGTATGTCAACGTGAACTAATTCCTGTAAATCCTACAATGATCTTGAGTTCATTCTAAAAAAACTCATTGTGAAACTGAGTCATTGGATTTCACCATGATTCTTTCTGCCTCCTTTACCTTATCAAAACACAAATGTTTAGGAGAAAGAGATCCAGATATTGCTGTTTGTCCTGCTTTTTGTTTCCTACATACATGCATTCAGTTTCATTTTTGTGACCAAGCGCACAACCTACCTATAAAAGGAACACTGATGCGTCATGTCCAAAATTCAGTTTTATGCCCTATTTACTGTTTAGCATCTTTTCTTTAATGTTTATGCTTTAGCTGACAGTTTAACAGTTGGTTAGCTAGTTGTATGCAACACAGATGATAAATGGTAAGGATTTCAGCTTGATAACAATATGTTGGCAGTGCTAGTATTTCTGTGAACCTCAATCAATACTGTTCTAGTTCTTTCAAGATCATCATACGAATTAACCATACACACCTCATTGTAGATAGTGGTCGACCGATATATTTTGAGGCCGATAAATTGACCGATATATGGTATTTTTAAATAATCAGCATTCAATTTACCATTTAATTATTTTTGTAAGCAGTGACAGCACAGAGAGTCACCTGTCTAGGAGCCTACATGAAAATGACCTTTCTTTTTGTTGTAACATACTGTCGTGTTACGTCAATAATAGACCAGCTTGCAACAAATACTCATTCAAACAGGACCACAGTTATCAGAGCCGTGGCTCAGATGCACATGAGCTCATGATTCAAGCGCTCACGTGTTTCACTCTCCCTCTCTTCAAAAGTTCCCTGTAACTTTTAACTGTCTTGTCTAATAATGAAATGGCAATTAACAAGAAAACTTCTGTCATAGATTGTCTGCAATTATCTAGTTTAAACAAAACAACTGAGTATTTTGCAAAGATTTAATTCTTGATCTTAACAAAACTTCCAGCGTTTTCTTCCTGATTTTTTTTTTTTTTTTTTTCTTGTGGAGTGCTCATAGATCTTCCTGCTCACTAGATATCTGCTTCTGCCATCACAAAATTGATTATCTGCTATACTTTTATTTACAGTCATTTTTAAAGCATATCTATGTTCATTGCTATAGTATTGGCTGCCAAATTAATGCTGCCAAATAGCTTTCAAAATGGGATGCAGCAAGCTGGCAGAGTAGAGATAGCTAATAAAACTCTGGATGTTTCTCTGCATATGTACATCAGGGTGTCTAGTCATGGTACGGAATGGGACAACAAAAATTAGCCCTTACCACACCCTACAGTATGGCATTATTGTCGCTATGGGACATTAAATGCATGTTACATACTTAATGAGGTGCAATAATAACACTTGAATTCTGAGTCAGGTCTTACCGATCACTCTGAAACCCATCTCAATATATCCGACTTGAATTCAGACTACAAATTTGGGCTACCACTGTAAAGAAAACTCAATTAACAAACACCTTTAGGACATAACACTGCTGATGTTTATTCTAGAGGTTAAATGCTGACACAACCTGTATGGTACAAACTGTTGGAGTTCAAATGGTACTGCTTCAGCAGTAAGACCTGTTTTTTTTTCGCTTGACAAATCGCAGTTATCAAAGTTACACCTTGCAGAATGTATTTAAAGAGCAATAAACACATTTAATATATAGCACTGTCAGCACAAGAGTTCTTATGTCTGTAGTCACTAGACTATTCAAATATGAGCTCTGGTCAGCACACTATTCTTCTGCTGCCTCTATTGATAGCAAAGTTTGTGCCAAATCATATGAAAAGTGAAGACAGGAAAATATGTGTGGAATCTGTCAACCTGCTGGGCTTATGCATTCTATTTTTGACAGCTATCATTTTTAGGGAGTACGGGGTCAGGCATTTACACAGCAGGCTTCAAGTTAACTGGAGGAAGCCTTGATGTCACAGTGAAGCTGTTACTGTGTTTGTGAGACTGTGGTGGGTGGACCTCAGACCCCCTAGGGGGTTCCGGGGGACCATTTTTACATTTTAAAATTTAAAATGCCTCAATCTGCTGCACTTTGAGAGCAAAATTAAGAGGCTAGATCTATGAAGAACTTTGTGCTCTTGTTAACAATTTTGTGCTCTAGTAGTAATTTAATCATAAACACATTGGTTGTATAGATATGAATGGTGATCATACGGAAAAAAAGTCACAACCAAAAAGCATGGTAAACGAGACGGAGTTTAACGCAGTTCACAAATTAAGCATTGTCATGTGCTTGTCCTCCGGACGAGTAAATTGGTCATTCACTTGTCCGAGTAAAAAAAGTTACTTGTCCGGAAAGAAAAAAGGACATTTAAGTTACATGCTCAAGTAACATGTCAAAGATTATGTTGTATATTTTTCTAAAATTATGACCGATGCCCAACCTAATCGTGTACCTATGCAATCAGCGCAATTATCAGCAACAGAAATGTAAACTGTACTGGGTAGGGGAGGAGGTTATTGTATATGATAATTATTTTATGTTATGTATGGTAATCAAATGAAATGAGATCTAATTTTTATCATGTTATTGCAGCAAGATCTACCATACACAATAAAGGATATACATTATCACAATACCAAAATTTCAGTAGTCTCTAGTGAAACTTGACGATTCTCAATACCAGCTTCAATACCACAACAAATAATAACACTAACTAATTTAATTATGGAAGAATGGTTTCAAGTTCTTAAGTATTTATTCAAGACTGTAAACAGTCAGAAATAAAATAACAATAAAAAATAGCAATGAATAGAAATAGATTCAAAATAATAGAACAAAAAACACAAATTAAGAAAATTCAGTGCTTTTTTTAACAGCAGTAGGCTATCAAGTATTCAAGTAAACATTCAGAATGAAATGCAACATAAAACTACTACAGGACTTCACTGTATGATTATAATACATTAATACTTTTTAAAGCTACTAAAGTTACTCAGTCAAGAGCAGTGAGTGTTTCTCATTTTCTTGTTCTGGTTGTTTGACTATTATAATGACACACTAGACAGCAGCAGGTCTGTTAGCTTACATTTATACTCAAGTCCCACATTTTAATACAAATAGCTTTTTTCTCCACTGTTTACGTTCACTTTAGACATCACTCTCTGTGTTTACATGAATACCTCACCAAAATGGGCATTTTATCGGAATTTTGAAATGTATTTGACCATTCAGGTATTTTCGGAATACGCACATGTTCAGCACACACACATACGCCGCCTGTCAATCAAACAGGGCTCAGCTGTTGCTAGATCGCTTGCGAATTATGAAATTACGTGCTCTTGATTACTTTCAGCAGCAGAATAAAAATATGAACTTTCTAATAAGTGACAAATGCCTAGGCTGTCACAAATATAGCCGGTTATTTTTTTTAATTTTTTTTGCTATTGACATTTTAATCAGTCTGATTGTTTGGTTGGGCAAGTAAAATTCTCTTTCACTTGCCCCTTCAAAAATCCACTTGTCCTGGACTTTAATGCAAGCAGAAATGTCGAGCCATCAAAGAAATGAAGCAAAAGTGGTTACCTGTGTTGAACGTGCTCCTCAGATGCTGAAAACGTCCTTGTCAGAGCCGCTGGTAGTAACATTAACGGTTCCTGTGTGTGTGTGTGTGTGTGTGTGTGTGTGTGTGTGTGTGTGTGTGTGTGTGTGTGTGTGTGTGTGTGTGTGTGTGTGTGTGTGTGAGCATGCACGCGTACAGCGGGGGGTGGAGCTGAGGCCGAATAACTGGGAGTGAGAGATGCTTTGCCAAAGCAAGGGCGCAAAACACAACGTTAGAGACCTTTTATGTTATTATGAGAAGTGTACAAATATTTTTGGTTCATTAAGAAACTGTGGCGGGCCACCACAGTCTAGGTAATTAATGGGAAACACTGTCAGTGACCTGCCACCAGTTTAGGCTTTTTGGAATTTGTAGTCTCTTATACATTGTGATCTTGCACCAAACTGGCCTATAAATTTGTTTTTGTTTTTTCTAAAACCTAGTGGTAAGGAAGAAGATAAACTATACATGCTTTGGTTATGAATATAAAAGCCAGTTATTTCTTATTGTCCAGGTAGGTAGATAGATAATTTATTGATCACTTATGTGAAATTGAGTTCTGTTATCGGCAAGACACAATCAACACGGGACACTGAAAGCTCTCATCTAAATTCCATTGAGTAATGGGATCTCCCAAAACATGAGTATTTAAATTAAATTAACTTCATATAGTTCATATAGAATGAACTTATCTATACAAGTTAACTAGATGCAAGTAGACTTAACTCAGATTTGCTATTTAAATATTGCTTTTTTTCTACTGTTGTAAATAATTTGAATTGAATTGATTAAAATTTTAGGTCAAACAGTAGCACAGCTTATATAAAGATAAGTCAGTTATTAAAGATGGTCAGTTATAAAATAATTCCCCACAGAAATGCATATATACCTGCACTTAGTTGCAAATGCACAAGCAGAACTACAATAACGTTAACAGGGTCCAACATGACCAAATGGGACACAGATCAACCTAATGGTGACATCACACGAAACAACATAAATAATACTACAAAAGAGCTATAACCTCTATGAATTCTAAAAAACAACTATTTCAATACCCCCATATGTTCCCTTTGATCAAGGAAACATAAATAATTAAAGTGCAAGGGATTGTGGGTATTCCCTATAATCTCAATTTTGTACTTACAATTTTGAGTTCTTTACACTTAAAATCTTAAGTCTATGGATTTTTATGATAAATAATTTCAATGAACTTAAATATTTGAGTTATAAACCAAAAATTTGACATTTCAAGTAATGACAACTTTAGGGTTTTCTGTGTACAGTACACAAAAAGGCACAATACACTACAGTTAATGCAAAAAAACATTAAGCACACTATGGGCCGTTTATACCTGGTATTAAGATGCGTTTGAAATGGGATGACATAAAAGAGAGGTGTAAATGCGGTCCAAAACATTTAGATATTTGTCCTCTTTTTCAAAACATCCAACTACATTCGGAGGTGTTTTTTTGTGTTTGAAAACTTATGCAACCACTTTGGGTTCGTATTGTAAATGCTCATCAATTTATATACGTTTGAGCAGCAGTGAAGCACCACCTACTCGCCTGTTCACACTAAAACTAACGTTTTAAACTCTACAAGTTATGTGCAGTTTTTAAAGGAAATAACCTTCTGATTGGAAAATTTAAAATGCATACATATTTGCTGTTTGGCCGTATATACACGCTTTTGGTTTCTTGTACTTTTTGGGCTTTATTATCTAGCAGCAATACACTAATTGATGTCCTCGTGAAATCAGAGACCTTCCCCTCCAAGCAATTTTACCCAGTTTGGTAGGTGGCTAAAAGGATCTTTCAGCTGGTCTGCCCTCCACCTATGATGGATGAGAAGAAGAACGACAAGTTCACAAACAAACAAGTTCTCTAGCAAGCAAGCAAGATTGAAAAAAAGAAAAGGGATTTCTCTACAAGCTGCAGCAGTGATGATGAGTGTGTTGTTGATTTGCTCAACGAGAAAGAAAACATTCAAGATACTTTCACAAATTATTTCAGTTCACCTGCTGGATGAGTTGACTGGCATTATTATCGTGTATACACAGTCTGATTGGTGATTAGAAAGAATCATGTGTAAAAATTTTTTTTATAAACAGTTAATACATACACTATATTGCCAAAAGTATTCGCTCATCTGCCTTTAGACGCATATGAACTTAAGTGACATCCCATTCTTAATCCATAGGGTTTAATATGACGTCGGCCCACCCTTTGCAGCTATAACAGCTTCAACTCTTCTGGGAAGGCTTTTCACAAGGTTTAGGAGTGTGTTTATGGGAATTTTTGACCATTCTTCCAGAAGCGCATTTGTGAGGTCAGACACTGATGTTGGACGAGAAGGCCTGGCTCGCAGTCTTCGCTCTAATTCATCCCAAAGGTGCTCTATCGGGTTGAGGTCAGGACTCTGTGCAGGCCAGTCAAGTTCTTCCACACCAAACTTGCTCATCCATGTCTTTATGGACCTTGCTTTGTGCACTGGTGCGCAGTCATGTTGGAACAGGAAGGGGCCATCCCCAAACTGTTCCCACAAAGTTGGGAGCATGGAATTGTACAAAATCTCTTGGTCTGCTGAAGCATTCAGAGTTCCTTTCACTGGAACTAAGGGGCCAAGCCCAGCTCCTGAAAAACAACCCCACACCATAATCCCCCCTCCAACAAACTTCACTGTTGGCACAATGCAGTCAGACAAGTACCGTACTCCTGGCAACCGCCAAACCCAGACTCGTCCATCAGATTGCCAGATGGAGAAGCGTGATTCGTCACTCCAGAGAACGCGTCTCCACTGCTCTAGAGTCCAGTGGCGGCGTGCTTTACACCACTGCATCCGACGCTTTGCATTGCACTTGATGTATGGCTTGGATGCAGCTGCTCGGCCATGGAAACCCATTCCATGAAGCTCTCTACGCACTGTTCTTGAGCTAATCTGAAGGCCACATGAACTTTGGAGGTCTGTAGCGATTGACTCTGCAGAAAGTTGGCGACCTCTGCGCAATATGCGCCTCAGCATCCGCTGACCCCGCTCTGTCATTTTACGTGGCCTACCACTTCGTGGCTTAGTTGCTGTCATTCCCAATCGCTTCCACTTTGTTATAATACCACTGACAGTTGACTGTGGAATATTTAGTAGCGAGGAAATTTCACGACTGGACTTGTTGCACAGGTGGCATCCTATCACAGTACCACGCTGGAATTCACTGAGCTCCTGAGAGCGGCCCATTCTTTCACAAATGTTTGTAGAAGCAGTCTGCATGCCTAGGTGCTTCATTTTATACACCTGTTGCCATGGAAGTGATTGGAACACCTGAATTCAATTATTTGATGGGTGAGCGAATACTTTTGGCAGTATAGTGTATGATCATTTGGAGCAAAAGTGATTGTGTCTGTTCCAAAACCTACTGAACGTCCTCCAGAAGCAGCATTTTAAGTCATCGTAGGCACGCTCCTGATGCGAAGGCTGTTCCAAAAGGTAGGTATCTTATAGAGGTGTAACGATCCATCGATCTGGATTGATGCATCGATCCAGTAACCAATGATACAATGATTGATATAGATATATCGCTAAATTTTTTTAAGATGCACCTTTATTTTAATACTCTCACATCAGCCACATCTGTACGCATTTCTGGCAGGCGATGAAGCAACCTTATTACATTCATTTCACTTTATGAGCACTAAAGGCGCTTTTCATGTGGGACAAGGATGTGCGCAGGGTCTGTGAAGCCAAATTGCGCTCTGCTATCCGTGGGCGTGCGTCAATCGGGCGCTCCTTAAAATGCGAGCTCTTGTGAGCTCTAACAAACTTAAAATGTGAGCTTCCATCGATATTGTTGCGCATGCGACCCATTTAAATTTTACATGAGAATTTGCTGTTTAAAAGTACCTTGGAGCAGTTCAACCATCATGTGAAATGTCTTGACAATGGCGACATTCTGAACAGCACTAATGAGGGAAAGAGAAATCACCCGCACAGCATCAGTTATAAGACTTTACACGTCAACACCCTTACTAACATTTAACCCAGTTAACTGTTACAGAATTTTTCATTACAACTGTGGAAGTTGTAGCCAAGAAAACCACAGATAGCACAGGTATGTAAGTCATGGGTATGTAAGTACTTTGAATTGGATTAAACTGAAAAATAAGCTGTAATCAAACGATTGATGATCACTTGTGTGTGACATTATTTTTTATATTATTATCTGTATAATTTTTTTCAACATCTGAAGTGCCTTATTTTGTTGTGAATGTCCCAATGTGGATACAAAATGTGCACTTTTCAGAGAGCTCAATAAAATATTCCAATTATATTTTGGTTGCGTTTGAGGGCAAAAAAAAATTAATTGATTGTGTAAAATAGGCACATAATATCAGAATATCGATCACAGGGCCCTGAAATGAATCAAATCGGAACCGTATTGCAGCAGAGTTTTAAGTATCGGCAAATATTGGATCACAGGCCAAGAGAATGGATGTAAGATTGTATCGTGATGAAACGTCTGTTTTACACCCCTAGTATCTTAACTATGCTGCCTCTTAAGATGCCTCGTTTTGGCCAGATTCTAAGGTAGCACATGGTATGTATCCTTCCCCGGGTAGGCTATCCCAGAATGCACCTTGATGAGCTTGGTGGAAAAATTAATCCAAGATGGCGGACAAATCAAGAGAAATTTAGATTAGAAATATACTTCTAATCCATTCAATACTGAGAAGTATCGATAAGTGACAGTTTAATATGGCACAAAACCGACTATTTTACCCAAAATGTGTGCGTGCCATGCGTATTTAGGCTCATTAGAGGATTGCAACGTTTCTCTTGCTTCACCTGTATTGAAATCAGTTGTGAGTCGTGTCCCTTGCGCTTGAGGAGCGCTTTTTGAATGATGCGCGGAGCTGTCTCCGATGTAGAACATTCCAAATTGCTCTTGAGGCATCATTTCAGTAAGGATGCTGCCATAGAAGGCAGCTGCCTATGTAGGCAAGAGACAGCGAGGGAGCTCATTAGGTTTTGGAACAGACCCTACATGCCACTGTCACACATATATATTTGTAAGTACATTTGTTTAAAATCATTGTGTAATGCACACAATGACCGTTAAAACAAATGTTTATTTGTAACTTATAGCCATGTACATCTACTTGTGTTATACATTTGTTCAAAACCCTTAAAAGTGATGACAATTAAACACTCCAAGAGTCTATAGAATGCACACAATGAAACAAAATCCTAACTAACACCCATCTTCAGTCTGACCCATTGTTAGATACTTTAAAACTTTCAATTTCAAAGCTTTCAATGACTAAATGATAAGCACAGCAATGACGATGACATAATTTTGTGGAGACACCACCATATTTTTGGTGTACAGAGGCATTTCTGCAGTGCACTGCAATTCACAGCAATAATAATATTGGCAAAGAAAAGACTTAAAGGTCAGTCAACCCTCTATGATCATGTTGGAGAAAGGATCGTCATTGGCTAGTAAATTTTTGTTTTTACTCGCCAGACTTTTGACGACATGTAAGCAAAATGTAACTAAAAAATACAGTTGTGCTCAAAAGTTTGCATACCCTGGCAGAAATTGTGACATTTTGGCACAGATTTTGAAAATATGACTGATCATGTAAAAAAACGAAAAAGGAAAAAGACGGTGTGGTTGTTTCAAGGAGCACAATACTTGTTGACCCCTCTCCATAGCGCTTATGGTTGTGACCATAAAGCTCTATTTTGGTCACATCACTCCAAATTACAGTGTGCCAGAAGCTGTGAGGCGTGTCAAGGTGTTGTTGGGCATATTGTAACCAGGCTTTTTTGTGGCATTGGCTTCTTTCTGGCAGCTCGACCCTGCAGCTCATTTTTGTTCAAGTATCGTCGTATTGTGCTCCTTGAAACAACCACACCGTCTTTTTCCAGAGCAGCCTGTATTTCTCCTGAGGTTACCTGTGGGTTTTTCTTTGTATCCTGAACAATTCTTCTGGCAGTTGTGGCTGAAATCTTTCTTGGTCTAACTGACCTTGGCTTGGTATCAAGAGATCCCCGAATTTTCCACTTCTTAATAAGTGATTGAACAGTACTGACTGGCATTTTCAAGGCTTTGGATATCTTTTTATATCCTTTTCCATCTTTATAAAGTTCCATTACCTTGTTACGCAGGTCTTTTGACAGTTCTTTTCTGCTCCCCATGGCTCAGTATCTAGCCTGCTCAGTGCATCCACGTGAGAGCTAACAAACTCATTGACTATTTATACACAGACACTAACTGCAATTTAAAAAGCCACAGGTGTGGGAAATTAACCTTTAATTGCCATTTAAACCTGTGTGTGTCACCTTGTGTGTCTGTAACAAGGCCAAACATTCAAGGGTATGTAAACTTTTGATCAGGGCCATTTTGGTGATTTCTGTTACCATTATGATTTAAAAAGGAGCCAAACAACTATGTGATAATAAATGGCTTCATATGATCACTATCCTTAAATAAAAGACAGTTGTTTTTTTGCATGATCAGTATTTTCAAAATCAGTGCCAAAATGTCACAATTTCTGCCAAGGTATTCAAACTTTTGAGCACAACTGTGTATTAAGCAAACAGAGAGGGGGCCTCTTCATATATATTCATGCAATATAGTATATTGTAATTATTTATTTATTTATTTATTTAGCTTTTATTTTAATTATATTTTAGCTTTTTAAAAATGTACAAATTTCACATTCTATCAATTTATATTATGTCATGAAATCGCATTTTCAATAATGATACAAGCTGTTGTCACTGTTTGAAATTTCGTACACATTTTTAACAAAACAATTCACAAGGTAGGAACCTAATAATGAAAATTAGGGGTCACGATTGTGAAATTTGGCTGACAGTTAATTGTCAAACAAATAATTGCGATTATGACGATTAATTGCCTGTTTTAGGTGTTTCATGAATATGACGATTAATTACCATACAAACTCACTATGTGTGCTTCATGCACACAACAAAGTCATTTATACTAATTTAGCTTGGGTCACATAATAAAATAAGGGTATATGATTTCCTTTTCAGGCTTCAAAAACTTATGAATGACAGTCAAATATAAAATTTAAAATAATTAAAATAATATTTTAATTATCAACATATGTCTAAATAATTAAAATATATCTCTCTTATTTGACCGATTTACTTTTGATCCATTGGATTTTTCAATGTTTTGTTTTCTTTTGCTTCTTTTGTAACCCAGCCAACCTGTATAGCTATTAAATTATATATTATATTATATTATGCGATAGTAAAATATTTCTGCCTTAAATTCTTCACTTTCACACATTATTTTAAGGCTCTCTGATTAACTCACAAGCCCTTATTTCTCGTGAAGGAAGACTTTGAGATTCTGTTTCTTGCATTTTATCATCTCCACAGAAATAGAGCAGGGCATCTTCTCTGTCTTACTGCGTGTTATTAACACTGCGTGAATAAACCTACAATGACCACGGACATTTGCCATTACATGGCGTTAAGTGAAACTGGAGTGCTTTGCGTTCACAAAATTAATACGTTTATACCTTGTTTATATTTTCGCGGGAGTTTTGCGCAAGCGTCTGTAGACGGCGTGCACATCAGTGCGCTTGAGAAGTGGTTCATCTTCACAGGCTCTCAAGAGAGCTGCTCTTGTGACGTCCGCGGTGCGGTTCCCTGAGATGCTCTGAGTTCAGCTGAATGAGACACAAGTGCTTTTTCCTGCGCACTCATGAAACAGATGCAGGGAAAGACGAGGCTGAATCCAGCTTCTTAATCGACTGCTTTTTATTCAGTAAAAGGGCCTCGGTGCTTCGACACTACACAACTCTATCACTGGCAAGTGAAATGTTAATATTTACTTGCCAGTGGCTAATAACAGATGTTTTTTGGTCGCATAGTGCGAAATTTACTCGCATATGCGAGTGATTTACTCGCAATGTAGAGGGCTGTCAGTAAAACTTGTTTATTAAAAACAGGTGATACAAATGCAAATATGCAGCAATATACAGTATATATTGTTAGAGATATAAGAGAACTCGTGTGAGATTAAATGCAAATTTAAAAAATGCAGTATTATAGAATAAATTATGAAGAAAATCCACATAAGATCAGATCATTTTTAAAGGGGATGCGGGGCAGTGATACAGCAATATCATTTAATGCAAATTAAATACATTGTTGATTTAGGATTTCTTCCTCGAGTTCCTTTAACGTTTAATGTCAGTGGTCAAAACAGCTTTCTGTGCTTTAGTGCCACCTGTTGCTCTGGTTTTGGTAACTGCAATGGCTTCTGACACATAATCCAAAGCTCATATTTTATTGGTCAGGGCATTTCATCGGCCGGTAAAGTAAGAAAAATGTTATGCTCGCTTTGTCACCGTACGATGCGGTGTGAATGTTCGCTCCAGGTTTGAATAGCTCATTAGGAATCCATTGTTTTGATTCAAAATGTTTTTCCCGCCGAGATATTGTGCCGAAAATTTGCGTTTTGTGTGCAAATGCCTTAAGTCTATGCTGAAGACTTCCTTGCATTTCTCTACTATTGTCTGCTTCAAAGTTTGCAGGGTTTGCCTGGAGGCTTCATAGCCAGTGGAGTACTAGAGGGATTTTGAAGTCTTCTTAGTCCTGCAGCACTGAAAGAGTTAAGAACAATACAGCACTTTATACTGCAGATGGATCTGTGCTCCTACTGAGCAGAGCAGTTCTACAATAAAGCACTGCTGCTGCTCAGTACACACACTTGCTCACTCACTCGCAGAGCATTGCCAAGCCACAGGGATTTACTTCAACTCCGTGTGTTAGGCGTGGGGTAGATGAAGAGATCGCCAAAAATAAAAGATTATTCAAATGGAGAAATGCATCTTTCAAGACCTTCAGGGGTTGGATGGAGTACTTTTTTAATGTGCCTGAGCTACTTGAATTGTATCAGTGAATCAAAGCTTGAGTGAATGTACCTCTAAAGTGATTGAACAGTAACTCTTGGTGTTTTCTGTGTGCAACTGCTTGATACATGGAGGCAGGGTTGGGACTCTTTCTTTTTGTCTGTACCTCTCTTTCCCTCCCTTCCCCCTCACTCAGCACTATCTTCTTCCCTCCCCCACCTCGTGCCGATTGAATCGGGGATCTTGCCATGATTAGGCAGGTTCCGTATGTGAGCTCGAGAGTTGCCAGCAAGCAAATGTGTCTGCAGGACCCTGGATTTAAATCAAGTATGGGACTGAAGCTAGCTACAGATATGCCTCTGATTCTACTGAGTTGATCTAAGGAACAGATGTAAGTAACGTCTCTTAGTATTCAACATCTCTTTTGCAAGTAACTTATATTCAAGTGAAACTAGGCTTGGTTTTGTATGTTTTGAAATGCAACAAATATCAGATGTTTGGTGTTGTTGCATTTAAGTTTCTTAATACTTTAGCGTAGCACAACAACAGCAACAAAAGTTGCACAAATTTGTCACTGGAGGTAAAGGTGCGGAAATTGTTTTCATCTAGCTGCGATGATCAAGGTTGCTTTAGCTCCGTAATTCTGCAGCGTTGATGACGTCGGTGAGGTGCGTATGGGCTGGATGTCGGTACGTCCCTAAGGGATAGCAACTCCCCCTTGCTGTGAGCTTTCCTGCTTCTGCAATTGAATTATGGGATCACATGCTCCCAGATTGGTGCTTTTAGCCAACATCAGCACTTTGAGACATCTTTTTCCATTTCTGAAGTCAACAGTCATCAGCTTCTACGTGTTGCCCTCTGATGCTAGATCCAAATGTGGTGCGTGTCTGTTTATAAGAGATGTTCACTCCTCATCTTTTTTTTGGCTTCCATTCAACATACGCAATGTTCTCAGCAAGCATTTGTTTGCACTGACCAATGTATTCTGCAGTTTCTTTAATCTGTCTGGCATCTACATTTTCCATTGGCACTTATTATGACTTAAAGACAACACGAAATCAGAATTGACTGATTTGGAATCGTAAGGAATTTAACCATTTCGGATATGATTTCTCTTAACGATTCCAGTTTCTTAACGGTTCTATTATTGTTTCTTTTAGTACTTATGAGGAAGAAATATCTTGAAAGAAGAGATGCAATCCTTATTGCATTTACTGCTCTCAGCAACATGTTGTGATGAAATGATTAGATCATTTCAGATTTCCACAGAGCAGATATAACATCAGAAATACATTTAATACAATTCTTGTTAAAGGCGTAAAGACGATTTGTTTTTACGTTTTTTATATAGGCAACAATGCAGTCAAATAATTGATCCTAACTCTACATTTAATAATGAAAAATTCTGAACAAACAAAAAACTGATAACATTAGTCATTTACGCTTTTGAATTATTCCACTGATTACAACAACTTGAATTACACCCTGTCAAAACATATTGAATAGATTCGGCTTCTCTGCAGAGGCCAACGTCGTACCTAATTTTAATAGCTGTGTTCACTTTTAGCTTAGCTTAATTTCAGGCCTACACACACTCAGAACAGCTTTGAAGAAAACATGGAATGCAGTCAGTTGAATTCTTCTCATAGCAGCACGATGCCTCTACCGTTTCCCCTGAACGTCATCTTCCTGTTGTCCTTCCATCGTGGCCTCACTAGTTCCCTGCATTTGAACCTACCGGCGACAACCAGAGAGCTATTTTTAGTTCCTCCCTCTTGCTCTCTCTGTTTCTCTCTCACTTTCACTCTTCTGTGGTAGGGATAATGTGTCATATATCCAGATTTAAAAAAAAAAAAAATGCTGTACGCTGAGCAGCTAGACAGAGCTTAACAGTTTCTAATCGCAGTGCCTCAGTCAGGCATAACAAAAAGACGACTTGGCACTTATCAGAGACTCACTTGTGCAACTGTCACATTTCTACCCTAATGATGCGGGTATCTTCTTTGGTTTTAATGGGGTATCTCAGACCTTGGTGCGGTCTCTCGAGTCCCCTAGAGTCTTGCTATAAGAAGGCTAAGTGTGAACTTGTGCAAGAAATGCATGGTTTGTTTGCATGCACTTGCAGGCCAATTATTCTTACTGGAAGCTTAGACCCAGGTTTTACTATCTTCCCTGCCAGATTGTCTCCGTCCAATTGTCGCCATGTAAAAACCACAGATACGTACACCATCTGTGCATCTTCCTTTTATAATTGACTTTTTTCCAGGTCTGTCAAAACTAATAACCATTTCCACCTTCTCAGGTTTTGTATCATTAAATAGAAATGACTTGGATAGCTTCCTTTTTGATGGCTTGGCCCTGACCACTCGTTATGGCTGTGTTCAGCTGTCTAATCCATCTGTGAGTGGGTCCATGGCTGCCCACGCCTCCAAACCTCTGATAGTTTAGAGCATTGGCTGCCTATCAAGGCATGATTCTTCTTACAACATGAAGCCTTGATTGACACAAGCATGGATGCATAAATGTGCAGCCAAACCTACTGGTAAGGCAATATTGCTATAATATTGCTAAGAAAAGAGTGGAGCTACCATAGATGATAAACCATGACAGGGTGATCAGGATCCCGATGCAAGTTGTTTTGGTGTTTATTTTGTGAAAATGACTGACTGACTGCCTATTACAAGACTACTTGCCAAATAAATGGACATGAAACATTGATTTGCATTGAAATGATCTGAGAAGAAATAAAATCGCTATAAAAACAGCTCCATCCATTTCCGGGTTTGCGTCGGAGTTCTATTGGTGTTTATTTTGTAATTAATGAACATCTGACTGCTCATTCTTTGTCTTATTACAAGAGTACTTGCCAAGTAATTAAATGAATGCACATGAAAAATTGATTTGAGTTAAAATTATTTTATTAGCTTACTTGTAGAGAACGCAGTGATCCGAGAAGCGGTAAAGATGGCTCGGGTACCCGGATGAGCAGTCTAATTCGTGGAGGTGCGGTTGTTACAGAGAAATATCAGAACGTTAGATGGCACCATTGACCAATCAGAATAGAGTGTTCCAGAGAGCCTGGTAATAATAATTAATATAAATAAAAGTAGTTTTTTTCACTGAAAGCAAAAAAATCCAGAAAGCCATTTTTTTGGGTAGTTTTTATGCTTGTTTAACATGAATAGTTTTCTACTTCAAACTAAAACTTGGAGAGCAGATGACTAGTATGCCACACGTTAACAAAGCTATTCAGCTAACCATTTGGTTACATACCGTTTACAATTTTTTGTAAAACCTTTGACATAATAAATGGTATATGCTAATGTTAAGGCCGTCGGTCCTCGTTATTTCAACTTCATTGTTAAGAAATCGTGTTTAATAGCACTACCCATTATCCTGAAGGGAAACGATCCACCAATCAGAGAATTGCATTAGGTATATATATATATATATATATATATATATATATATATATATATATATATATATATATATCATTTCTGTTATAAATATCACAACTTTAAATCATTAGTTTTATGTTTTTAATTAGGTTACTTTAATCACAATGCTTTATAGGATTGTAGTTCATTCCCTCGTGAAAGACTTTAAGTTGCTTTGTTTTTTGGTCAAATTTTCAAATACTATTTTGCTTCAAATCAAAGTTTGTAATGTTGTGATTGACCTTCGAGCTGACTTGTATTGTTTGTGTCTTTGAATTCTCTAATGAAGAATTTGATTAAAATCCCAATGAGAAAAATGCATCCAGTGCCAAATTGGCTGATAAAGTGGGACAGACACTGTTGCACTCTATCGTTCAAAGTGGTGTAGACTGTCGATTTCAACAAATAAAATGTTTCATGAAATTAATATTCCCTTTCTTTAGACAAGCTTGAAAAATTTGCTACTTGAGTGGGTATTGAAGGAAATATCTTGACTGAGGAAAATCCATCAAAATGAATCAGAACCAAATGGAATCTAATGTGTTTTAAGGCAACAGCAGGATGATCTTTACAGTGAATTCCATCATACAGGAATCTTTATGACATGTATAAAAGTCAGATGGTTGATTGCAGCCAGCGGGCATCCAGAAATACGTGCCATGTCGCATTTTTATGACTACAGACGGAGTGACAAGTAGCAGAGCATTTTTAGAATGCTGAAAAACCTGAGTGAGAGCATCACTGACATTAACTTTAGAAAATATAAAAATGAATTTGTCTCCGTTATTACCAATTATCCTATTTCCCATAACCATATCTTTGGGTAGCGCCATCTTAATTTTGCTTTTTTGTTGTAAGCTAGGGCTGAAATGATTAATTGATCATTTGTCAATTTGATCGTTGTCGACGTTATCGGCAACATCGACAATAAAAAACTGTAGAATAGTTGTTCTCATTGAACGTAACATGAGATCACATTAAACTCTAATGATGATGCGCGAGAGCAGCACTGCAGTTCGCGTATGACTGAGGAGAGGAAGAATTACACAGCTCACAGTCCAGACGCACTCTAAACGTTCCAAATAGCTTCAGGTGATGTAGATCGCAAAGTATGAGGGAACTATAATGCAAAAATACCAAATAAGTAAATACAGAAGCACACTCATTGTGGAATTTAAAGAGCCGGAGCTCTTTAAAGGAAACACCCCGGCATTACATCTTAAATGCAGTTATATTTAATGCATTGTAGCTTTATTACAGTTCAAATAATACGGAAGTAGATCATGTAAATAACTAGAAACTCCAAAACTGGCATTTCTCTGTGCGGTCAGTGCCTCTTCTATGAGTTGCACAAATGTCCCAATCTAAGGGAGAGAGATTGAAACTGCACCTGGCTGAGGCCCCCTTACAAAAAAATCACATGAAATTCACATGTGCAAAAACACATGTGGTCACATGTGTAAAACATGGGAAATTCATGTGGTTTTTCTGTAAGGGACACTCTGTCGCAGGGACGCTCGTCCATCGAGAGCGCATGCTTAATGCAGCTAGATTATAATGTGATGGCTCGCAACTTATTGAATCATAATAAATGTCACTGTGCATTTTTTATCGTGAAGAAAATTGGCAATACACAACTTTATTAATATGAGAGAGTTTGTTTTTTTGTGAGGTTAAAGATTGAAGTGAACAGAAAGGTGAGAGAGGGTAGTCTTCACTGAAATAAAATACGTTTTTGATTTGTTTTTGTTTTGGCTTGTTTTCCAATATAAATATCTAAAAATCCTTTAAAACAACATACATTTACTTTAGTAGCTATACTGCAGAAGACATTTTTTTATCTGAGAATGTTGAATATAATATTAATAATACAAATATTTTAAAATATCTAAAAATCCTTTTAAAAAAAGATGCATTCACCTGAAGTATATGAAAAAGTATATTTTGTCTCGACTTCCCTTGCAGAAGTATAACCAAGTTAAAAAATACTTTTATGCAAAATGCATTTATATTTAAGATACATTCTCTTAAAGCATTCTAAATATCTTATATGTTGACAAAACACTTGATAACAATAGGATTTTTTGCAGTGAATATCTTTACTGAATTAAACTTTTTTTTTTTGCCTTTAATTCAGTTAATGTCATTTAGAGGTATTTTTAAAAGATGATTTTGTCCTCTTTATTGTTAGTAAGCACATTTAATACAATCTTTTAAGTCAGGCACAAGCTGAATAATCGGTTAAGAGCTAATGATTAATTGTTGCAATAATCGCAGAATAGTCGATTAATCATTCTAATAATCGTTAGATAAATCGATTATCAAAATAATCGTTAGTTGCAGCCCTGTTGTAAGCTGCTTCACCCTTCACATGCTTGGAAGTCATTTGAAGAAGACTGATTTAAATTGGTGACAGACAAACCAGTCAGTTAGAAAATGGAATAGAACATTCTTTTTCTCTCTCCGTTTCTCTCCCATCTTTTCTGCCCTGAAGACCAATTAGTGCGAGTAGTACATTTACAAACACTACCTCAAAGTGCTGCTTCATCAGAAAAGATGACTTTGTTATGCTGTTAGACCAAATAAAATTGTCCGCCTTTGCCAGCAAAAGCAGTCATCATGCTTAGTCATGGAGCTTGAGCGTACCTGCCTGAAAAAAATGAATGGCTTTAACCAGCTTAAGATGGTCTTAGCTGATAAAAGCTGGTCTAGTTTGTCTCGCAGCTTGACCAAGATAGACTTTAGCTGGTCTCCTACCCTAGCCAATGTTTAAAACGCATCTAAAACCAGCTAACCAGACCAGCCTAAACAGGCTGGAAGACCAGCTGAGACTTTGATAGCTAGACAAACAAGAAACATAAAACCATTTTGTGCCTTCCTGACCTTAAAAGAGACTGGTCAGTGCATTAAAGTCATTAACAGTAGTGCCTAATCAACAGGAATCAAGTGGCCCTTTTGTTAGCTTTTCGGCTGGCCAATGAAAACCAGCCATAAATTCTTAAATGGTGCAGGTAGGGTATGTCGCATCAGCGCTTTTACGATGGCAAACAGCCTGAAGACATGCATAAATCCTCCCAACCCCCTCCGCTTTCCAAAGAGCAAACTTTTCCCAGCCTGGCTTCAGGTGCCCCTGTGTTTTGCAGGCTTCAGTTTATTAATATTTAAGCATCCTGGCTTTCTGAAGTTTTGTATTGTATTTTCCCTCAGAGAGCTTTCTGCTTGTAAACACTTGTCGATAGCTGTTATAGTGTCTTTTGTGTTTAAAATGTATGTACACATATTTTTTTAACCACTTATTCATTTTTAAAGCTGTCTGGGTTAAGACAACAAATGTTTGTATGTCTTTTAGATGCTTTGTTATTCCTATATAGTTTCTTTTCATACCCTCTAATGCTGGAACTAGCTGGCTACCTTCCAAGCTTGGCAGGAGAAAATGCAGTAAGGATGAGTAATGTTGTGGTTCAAGGAATAGTTCACTCAAAAATTAAACTTTCCAATACTTATGTTGTAACAAACCTGCTTTTTTCCATATAATGAAAGTTTATGGGGACTGGGTCTGTCAAACTCCAAAATGACAAAAAAGTACCGTAAAAGTATCATCAAAGTAATCAAAGTCATCTGAAACCATTCGATAACTATTCATAAAGTTGGAATTTAAGTTATTCACTGAAATGGGCTAAAAGGGTCATATGGACTAAAAAAATGGCACATTAGGTCCAAATGTCATTTGATCATGCTAGAGGTCGACCAATAGTGGATTTTGAATATACCGATAACTAAGCTGGTGGAAAAGTCCAATAACCAAATAATTGGCCAATTGTTTGATTTAAAGAAAAATGCAGATGCAACAAATCTGCACAAGGTGTCAGTGATTGTTTTTATTTCACCTCTAGAGACCACTGTTATACTTTAAAACAAAGCCATTTTAACTGTAGAATCCTCTGACGCTAGCCACAGGGCATAAAAAAAAATAATATCTGCAATTTTTGTCGATAACCAAAAAGCAACTATCGGCACTAGTAAAACCGATATACCTTAAATCTCTAGTTCTTGCCTCTCATGACCATATCTCATTGACATCAATGATGCCTTATTTGGTGGAGCAACAATGGAGAGGAACATTTCCAGTGAGTAACTAATTAAATTTCAGTCTGTTCTTTAAACAGAGCTATTTTATGATGTCAGAAAACTTGTAATTTAGTGCACAAATAATATAGACTACTTTCATGATATTTCTGGGGTGCTTTTTTTTTTTTTACAGTTTGGACTTTTACAGACTCTGTCCCCATTTACTTGCATAATATGGAAGTCCGTGGACAGGATGTTCTTCAAAAACTCTATATTTTTGTTCCTTGGAAGAAAGTAGGCCAAGTCAAATGGGTTTTGAATGACATGAGGGTGAAAATACAGTCTCCCCATGACATTTGGTTTCTTGTTCGCAAGAGCTGAATTCTCTGATTCAGCCTGTTGTTCCAGAGAGTGGCTCTCTAATGCCCCGAACGACAAATCTCCTAAATCTCAAGTGTGCTTGTGCTTATGTAGCATCAGTTACAGAACACTTGGATTTGGCCATCTCTGATTGATTGATTGGGGCCTGTCTCCCTCAGCGGATCGCCGAACCGGAACCCCGCTCGATTTCCAGCTTATGGCCTGTTATATCGAGCAGACTTGGAAAGAACCCGTCCAGGAATTTCACCATATCCCGACCTTCTTCGGCCTCAGGAATTCCAACAATACGGACGTGATTCCGCCGACTACAGTTTTCCATATCCTCCAACTTCTCCCAGACACACTCTAAATCCACCTTGGTAGCTAGCGGATTAGCAGCTAATTCCCTCTCCGATGACTCTAGAAAATCGATCCATTTCTCGACATCCCCCACTCCAAATTTTGTCTCCATGGCAGTGATCGATTGACGTATTACAGCAAGATTCTCAAGTCAGCAACGACCTTCATCAGCATTGTCGACATGTTCAACAATTCTTCTTCGGCCTCAGGAATTCCAACAATACGGACATGATTCCGCCGACTACGGTTTTCCATATCCTCCAACTTCTCCCAGACGTGCTCCAAATCCACCTTGGTAGCTAGCGGATTAGCAGCTAATTCCCTCTCCGATGACTCCAGATAATCAATCTGTATCTCGACATCCCCCACTCTTGTAACCACCTCAGTGAATTTCGTCTCCATGGCAGTGATCGATCGACGTATTACAGCAAGATCCTCCAAGTCAGCATCGACCTTCATCAGAATTGCCAATATGTTCAACAATTCTCGCTGAATTTCCCTCACTTCTCCGAACAAATCGGCTCCCTGACTCGTGGCCTGCTGCTCAGGGGTGTCAGCTTGAGCATGTAAGTGTCTTTTAATGTCTCCAGAGCCCGAGGATTTTGAATTCTTTGACATATTGTCTTCCTAGAACAGTTATGGAACAGGGTGTATCGAATCTCACTGGTTTATGACATAGAAAGTATTAAAACTAGCAAAGTGCACAGAGCTCGCCGTTCACACATCCGAACCTCGCATGGCATCACGTGACTCTCCATGCATGTCCTTTTTTAACATTTAATATGGAAGAGGAAAGATCTCACAAAAGGCAGATGGAATTTCTAATCCAGTTCCTTTACTATGACATAATGAGCTTGTTAGTTGCGGAGGGAATGAGCTCAGTTATTTGGAGGCACTGACGGGATGGGGGGTCAGTGTAAGTGTTCCCCCACCTCTAAAATCCCAGTTTAACCCCTGGGATTAATCTTGGATTGTATTGAAGAATGAACCTGAATATTGTTTTTGCTTCACTATTTCTCTTTTTGCCTACACACAGTTCAATAGAATGTAATGTACAGAAGGTCTTGGGCCTTTTTTGTCCATTGCCATTGTTTGGCTGTTTGTTACTGGGAGCCTTGGCAAGCTTATGTTTCATCCGACATACCATGGAAAGGCCAGCACAAATGTGGCAGAAGATGCAGCAGAGAATAGCATTGGCTTTAACGAGCCTATGAAGATGCAGGATATGTTAATAGCATCCAGTCGATCCAAGCAGCACCTCATTGCCATGCAGGGCACAGGTGAAGGGTTGAGCTTGCAGTAATTGTCCCTTAGGTCAGCACATTTCCCACCACGCAATGCCCTCTTCTTCTCTTTCTCCTTTCTCCCTCCCTCCTCCATCCTTCTTTCTCTCTAGCTCTCTTTGATCTGGGTTTTACTTTAATATATAATCTGTCAGTCATGTTTCATTACGCTATAATTGTCTTCTGAATGAACTTGTTTGGCTGGTGTCCTCACGTTACAGTAGGTTCCCCTACGATAGGCTACTTTTCGTTCTCCCACCATGTTTAAAATGTCCCAACTAGGGATGGTCAACTAGTCGTCTAACCACCAACTATCCGTCTAACCACCAACTATCCGATTAGTGAGGTCAACATTTTATCTAATTGTTTTAGTAATTGTTGTTTTAGTTTTTATAGTTTTAGCTGCGACGCTTTAATTAGCATGCTGACAGCGTGTTGAGCTTTTTTCTCATTCTATGAGACTAGGTTGGAATACCATTGCATGTGTGTAATCTCAAGTGTTTCATTAACAGAAATTGCAACTTAACAGTATTATTAAGTGTTGGTTATTGTGCAGCTATTGATTTCTGTGACATTATTTGCTATGCTGGGGAGGTGGTGAGGTCTTTGGTGGCCATCAGGGGAGTAGCAGTGGACTCTGGCTGAAGGAACTGGCCTGGTAGCTGCTGGAGAAGGGACTGACTTGTTACAGCATACAATTATATCCAACTTAAAATTGTATTGCTTGCCGATTCTGTATCCAAGCCTAACTTAATTTTGTAACTTTACAATTATATCCAACTTAAAATTGTTTAGCTTGCCAAATCTGTATCCAAGCCTAGCTTTATTTTTTAATTTTCACAGAAACTCGTCCTTAGATGAGCTACTGTTGTTTCTGATGTTTATTTATATGGTTATTTCTATTGGTCTCATTCATTTTCAATGAGTGCTTAGATGACCGGAAGTAACTATGCTCACACTCATATCGCACAAGCTCACAGGTGCCATCTTGTGCGCCAAGCCAATTCACACCTGGCCCGACAAATCGTCTGCTGACAAACTGACGGTTTTCTTTACAGAGAGCAAATTTTTAACAGTCTAATGCCCAGATGCTTGCTTTATATTTGACATCTGATAATGTGCGATGGCACACAAAAGTTACGAATATCACCTGACACTTAAAAAGAAGCTTTATAACAAAGGCAAACAACATAGTAGGTCATTTGGAATAATTTTGGATTCGTAACATGTTGTGCACCTCGCTTGCAATGTAGATGTAAATACATTGCAAATGAGCTACGTGACAACTAGAACACTCCTATTATAATTAGTGCCTGACCATTTATTGGTCAGCCGATATTAGCCTTTCACAGATATATTGTTATCGCATATATGTTTTCCGATATGCACAGATATGAAATGCAGAAAACAATGCTTGGGGTGATTTACAATTAGTGTCATAACGTAGTTCGTCCAGCAGAGCGCGCTCCGACTCCATTGTTTACAGAGCTGAGCTGATGGTGGTTCTGCAGACAGTGCGAACTTAAGCGGTGTCTTCACGGTAAGTTGCTAACTAGTTTGTGAAATACATACTGGAAAGTTAATAAACAATGATCCCATCATTTTCCCTTTTCAATATATCTAATATAGCATTAACCCTGTCCCTGACAACTATGTCACTCATGTTTATCACATCTGTTTGCTATGTTAGCCAGCTATAGTTTGTCAGTACAGTCAGTAACATAGCAGATTGAAAGGTAAGCATCAGAGCATCTTTTTGCAGCTCAGCAGACAAAGGTGCAGTGGTGGATTGTGTCTGTTGAGTGTTGATTTCACCCTACGTTGTTACCTAGTTGGTGAGACGCAATGCTGGAAAGTAAATAAACAACATCCATCTTTTACTTTCTGTGACAACGAGCTTATAGCTAACTAGCTAACCACGTAGCTACTTTCATACCTTTTAAGCTGAGTGGAAGCTAATGTGTTAACATGTATTCACCAAACTGTTTTGTTCAGGATTCGCAGTTTGGTACCCCCTTTAACCAAACAATTCCAGTATTTACATTTACAAAATGTAATATTTATAAGACTGGTTTTCCACTGTTGGAAGTTTTCCCTGAACTTGTATAGCAGAATACGGTGTAACACTGCTTTACTCGGCAGGTGTAAATGTTTCTTGTTTTACAACCTGCCCCTAATTGACTGGCAGTGTTAAAATAGTCAGCATTTGACTGATACTAAACAGTACTACTGATGTTTATTTAGCTATTTATTTTATTTTTATTTATTCTTTTTTTCAATGGTCAGCAGTTGACTGATACTAAACAGTACTGATGTTTATTTAGCTATTTATTTTAATTTATTCTTTATTTAAATGGTCAGCAACTGACTGATACTGAACATACAGTACTGATGTTTATTTAGCTAAGTGGAAAGTAGAACAGTGGTATTGTGTTTTATGGTCCAACAAGTCCACATTTCAAATACTTTTGGAAAAACACAGCCGTCTTGTTATCCGGGCCAAAGAGGAAAAGGACCATCCAAGCTGTTATCAGCGTCAGGTCCAAAAGCCAGTGTCTGTATGGGCCCGGGGTGTGTCAGTGCCCAAGGCATGGGTAACTCGCACATCTGTGAGGGCACCGTTAATGCAGACAGATATGTACAAATTTTGGAGCAACATATACTGCATCCAGCACCGTCTTTTCCAGGGACGTCCCTGCATTTTCCAGCAGGACAATGCCAAACAACATACTGCCCAGATTACAAGTGCATGACTGTGTGAGAGAGAGTGTCTCCAATTGAGAATGTGTGGCACATTATGAAGCGCAAAATACGTCAACAAAGGCAAACAATAGAAGACCTGAATAATGGATGAATGAGGGAAATTCCGCTTGCTAAACTTAACAAACTTGTGTTCGTTAAATGATTTTAAAGGCCGAAGAAGAATTGTTGAACATGTTGGCAATGCTGATGAAAGTCGTTGCTGACTTGAGAATCTTGCTGTAATACGTCGATAGATCACTGCCATGGAGACGAAATTCGGAGTGGGGGATGTCGAGAAATGGATCGATTTTCTAGAGTCATCGGAGAGGGAATTAGCTGCTAATCCGCTAGCTACCAAGGTGGATTTGGAGTGCATCTGGGAGAAGTTGGAGGATATGGAAAACTGTAGTCGGCGGAATCACGTCCGTATTGTTGGAATTCCTGAGGCCGAAGAAGGTCGGGATATGGTGAAATTCCTGGACGGGTTCTTTCTAAGTCTGCTCGACATAACAGGCCATAAAATGGAAATCGAGCGGGGTTTCGGTTCAGCAATCCACTGAGGGAGACAGGCCCCAATCAATCAATCAGAGATGGCCAAATCCAAGTGTTCTGTAACTGATGCTACATAAGCACAAGCCACTCTCTGGAACAACAGATTGAATCAGAGAATTCAGCTCTTGCAAACAAGAAACTAAATGTCATGGGGAGACCGTATTTTCACCCTCATGTCATTCAAAACCCATTTGACTTGGCCTACTTTCTTCCATGGAACAAAAATGTAGAGTTTTTGAAGAACATCCTGTCCACGGACTTCCATATTATGAAAGTAAATAATTTTTTATTTATTCTTTATTTTCTCAGTGTTCATTTCTAGAATTGGTTGAAAATGTATAATAATAATGTCAAATATTCTTTGATAGAAATATTTGTTTAAGAAAGCAGTCTTCTGAGTACCTTTGCAGTCATATCGGTGCAAAATAGGTGCACAATCCACATAGAAAATGTCTGTTTTCATTCCAGCTCAAAAATTAACTATATCGGCCACCATATCGGTAATCAATAAATTTTCCACCTCTAAAATAGGTATCGGTCTCAAAAATCCCATATCGGTCAGGCTCTAATTATAATCAGCAAGACATAAACACGGTGGCACGGTATTTATACATTGTGAATTGTAGACCGCTTTGTTTGTAATGAGAGCATTCACAAAAGAGCAGAACTCTATGCATTTACAGTATCAATGGAAGTAATAGCTAATTATGATCAATACATCCCCTTTTTAAGCACTGCTGCTACAGCCAAACATATTCCGATGGATTTCTTTGGCCATTGCATCGGTTCATGCACAGTTCAAGCGTCTTGCCACGATTGCTTTGTTTTTTAGACAATGTGTGATGTTAATTGTCCAACTTTCAAAAATGTTTCTCAGCTCCCCTGCCTTCTGCTTCTGTTATTGTGTTATATCTTATTTAAACGCCCATAAGAAGTACGTCCATTTGTGGTCAGGCAAACTTGAAAATAGCATAAAATTAAGGGCATCCTTAAACCCAAATAATTGTTTAGACAGCACACTCAGTGCTGACTTTGCACATCTGTGGTCCCAATAAAGACTGTGAAATGGACAGTGAATAAAAGACCACAAAATATATCGCTGTACTCCCTCTAGACGTCGCTTAAAGATAGCAGAAGTTGGACTAATGAGTCCCTCACTGTGAAACACTTCATTTGGTCAGATTAGCCTGTGAATTGAATTCACTGGGCACTTTTTAAATCATAGTTGAGATTAAAGGCATCAGGCTGCTGTGGAGTTAAAGCATTTCTTAGCCTTGGCAAGAGACCGATAACCATAACTCTCACTGTCAGATCAGAGTAGTCCTATAGCGTGTTTAACTTTCAGCATGCTAACAAGATCTAGTGTGCAGTTGAAGACAGGTCCAGTGTAAAGGGAGCTGTGAAGTGGAAGAGACCCCGAGTTGTTGAATTATTATCTGCGAGGTCAAAGGCAGTAGATGGATGGACTGAAACTTGATCTCCCAACTCGTAAAGATGACACAGGGGTGTCATTCATCCTTCCTCGCTCACCATGAGGTCATTAAGCAATCTGTCATGCTTTACAGAGAAGGCCAGTCAACCTCTCATCATGGTTTCCATTTGTAACAAATCCATATTCATTTAAACATATGATGCAATTCGTTCCAACAATCATTTAAACTAGGGATGTGAAAAACTACATATTTTCAAAATGGACTTGTCTGTGGTTTGTCTGAGGGATTAGTCAACTAGTTGGGTCTTAAGAAAGCCCCTGTATAATTAGGCTGGGTTAGTGTCACATGCACCAGACATGATCAGGCTAGTTTCTTAAAAGGCATTTACATGGGACATAGTTCTTTACATAGTTCTTGCATTAAAAGCCAGTGGATGGAGGGCAACAGAATAAAAAAATGAGGCAAGGGTCTCACGATTAGTTTTGAAAAGTTGAAACTTTTCAAATTCATTGACAAATAAGGTTATCTGAGATGATAAAAATTTGAAATTGATGTTAATTTCATGTTTTAAAATCATTTAACGAACACAAGTTTGTTAAGTTTAGCAAGCGGAATTTCCCTCATTCATCCATTATGCAGGTCTTCTATTGTTTGCCTTTGTTGCCGTATTTTGTGCTTCATAATGTGCCACACATTCTCAATTGGAGACACTCTCTCTCACACAGTCATGCACTTGTAATCTGGGCAGTATGTTTTTTGGCATTGTCCTGCTGGAAAATGCAGGGATGTCCCTGGAAAAGACGGTGCTGGATGCAGTATATGTTGCTCCAAAATTTGTACATATCTGTCTGCATTAACGGTGCCCTCACAGATGTGTGAGTTACCCATGCCTTGGGCACTGACACACCCCGGGCCCATACAGACACTGGCTTCTGGACCTGACGCTGATAACAGCTTGGATGGTCCTTTTCCTCTTTGGCCCGGATAATATGACGGCAGTGTTTTTCCAAAAGTATTCTAAATGTGGACTCGTTGGACCATAAAACACAATTCCACTGTTCTACTTAACACTTAGATGAGACCGAGCCCAGAGAAGTCAGTGGGTCTTCTGGACGGTGTTGATGTATGGCTTCTGCTTTTCATTGTAAAGCCTTAACTTGCATCTGTGAATGCCACAGTGAGTGGTGTTGACTGACAAAGGTTTATAGAAGTATTCCCAAATCCATGTCATGAATCGAATTACAGTTTTTAACGTCTGAGGGACTGAAGATCATGCACATTCAGAAGTGGTTTTCCAGCGGGACAACGTCAGACCACATACAGGTTCAATGGGGGAAATTTCTGCTTGCTAAACTTGAACTTGTGTCTTCAGTGCCCAAACACTTCTGTGTTATTAGCACGTATTGCAGTCTTCTTTAAAAAAAAAAATTATTCACAAGGTAAAACATAAATCAATGTGTGTACTGCTTTCAATATAGCCCAGGGTGAATACAACTTTACAGATCATTCTTTTTTTGTTTTTATTTGCATTTTTCATACATTTTTGGAAATGGGGTTGTGAAAAAAAAATATGGTAACACTTTACATTAAGGTTCCATTTGTTAACATTATTTAACAACTTTAGTTAACATGAACTAACAATGATCAATACTGGTCAAAGTCTTAGCTTGTAGTCAGGCTTCTTATAGGTGGTCTTGTGGGACGTACTGTACAGTGATTGTGTCTTATGGAGGGTGGCGGCTTTTTCCCTTCATTGAAATAAAAAATCATGTAAAACACGTACAAGGAAAGATAGAGAGAATGAAGAATAGCTATTAATGGATTAGTGTGTGTGTGTGTGTTTGTGTGTGTGTGTGTGTGTGTGTGTGTGTGTGTGTGTGTGTGTGTGTGTGTGTGTGTGTGTGTGTGTGTGTGTGTGTGTATGTAAAACTCTTGGATATCCTGCCAGGTGCAGTCTCCGATTCTGACATGGATGACATTTTAAATCCTTCATGAATTTCCTCTCTTGAAGTCTCACCGTAGACATGATTGAGTGGACGACATATTTGGAGCATTCTAGAGCTGTAAACTGCTATCCATAATGCTCAGTTTTTCAAGCAAAACCATTGATCGTTTAAGGATAACATGGTCATCAAAATGACTTCATAAACTTTCACACTATAGTTTACCTAAAAACTGAAAGTCTGGCATTAATTACTCACCATAATTTACATATTGTTGTCTCTGCATATTAAGCTGGAATCGAAAAAAGTATTTGAATGTAAAAGATAATCTTTAGCTAATAAAAGCAGAACCTTTTCAAAATCCAATCAATTCCCAAGTCCCTTCCAAATGTTTTGCGAATGCCATTTGTCGTCTTTTTTTTTTATTGTGACTGAATCAGTTTGTATATGTTGTTTTAGTTGAAGCTAATGATCCACAAAAGTGCGACACTGGTATTGTTGCCATGACTGTTTGAAACTTAGAGCAGACCGCATTGCAGAAGCGATGTAGTAATAAATGAATAAATCAATGCTTGAGCACCTCAGGTGGATTTGCTGTATGTCAGCAGGGACGTCTCTCCATGTCCTTCTCTGCTAGAACACCATCAGAGGTTCAGAGACTTGTGAGATCAGCCTGGCGTGTGAACCCCCGCTTGTGACAGTTAAGGAAACCAAGTCAGTTACATAACGTGTAGGAAGGTCATTAAGGCTCAATGAAGGGTTTACAATAATTTTTTCCGTTAAACACCCAAGAAACGCTTTCAAGAGTTTTCCAAGTGTGTGTGTTGGTTTCCTCTATTTTAATGAGTGTATCTGCGTGCTCTGGGCTGTGTGGGAACATAAGCAATTAAAGTTGTTGATCTTAATCTAATGATTTGTATGTTTCGCAATTAATCTTTTTTTTTTCTCTGTCTTTTTTCTGTTTCTCAATGCAGAGTGCAGCAATGGAGGAAACCGTAATATGGGAACAGCACACTGTAACTCTACACAGGGTGAGAATTTAATTCTGATTGTTGGTCTGCGTAATATCTCAGATCTTACAGAAAGCCTCTCAGAATTTGCAGAAAAATAATCTTGAGTTTCTTGAGGAAAGTTTATTATAAGATTTTTTTTATAAATGCAGTATGCGTCATTGTCAAATAGGGATGAAACTATTAGTCGACTTTATCGACAACGTCAACAGTAAAAATTTGTCGACAAAAATTTCCGTTGTCGAATAGTCGTTTGATCTTAACATAACATAAGATCATATGAAACTCTAATGATTGCACACAAGTTTGCGCCTGACTGAGGAGAGGAAGAAAACAAATCTCACAGTCCAGACACACTCTAAACTTTCCAAACAGCTTCATGTGATGTAGATCGCAAAGTATGAGGGAATTATAATGCAAAAATACAAAATAAGTAAATACAGAAGCACTCTTGTTGTGGAATAAGCAGAGCCAGAGCTGACACTCAGCTTAAGCAAAACTTGCGTGTCAAGCGTCTTTAAAGGAAACACCCTGACGTTACATTTTAAATGCAGTTCTATTTAATGCGTTATAGCTTTATTAAGTTAAAATAATAAGGAAACTGGCATTTCTCTGTGCGGTCAGCGCCTCTTCTATGAGTTGCGCGAAGTGTCCCGATCTAAGGGGGAGAGATTGAAACTGCACCCGTCTGATGCACACTCTGTCGCGAGGACCCTCATCCCTTGAGTGTGCCCGCTTAATGCAGCTAGATTATAACGTTATGGCTCACGACATATTGAATCAGAATGTCACTGTGTATTTCTTATCGTGAAGAAAACTGGCAAAACGCAGCTTTATTAATAAGAGAGAGTTTGTTTTTTTGTGAGTTAAAGATGGATTGAAGTGAACAAAAACGTGAGAGAGGGTAGTCTTCGCCCCATTACACACTGAAACAAAATAATTGTTTTATTTGTTTTTGTTTTGGCTTGTTTTTCAGTATAAATATCTAAAACTCCTTTAAAACAACATACATTTACTTTAGCAGCTATACTGCACAAGAAAAACTGTTATCTGAGAATGTTGAATATAATATTAAAAATACTAATATTTTAAAATATCTAAAAATCCTTTAAAAAAAGATGCATTCACCTGAGAAGCAGCATATAAGATGTTTAGACTTGCTTTTAGAGAATAGATCTTGAATATAAGTATATTTTGTCTTTTACTGTACTCTCAGAAGTATAACCAAGTGAAAAAAATACACTTATATACAAAATACACTTATATTTAAGATACATTCTCTTAAAGCAAGTTTAAATATCTTATATGCTGCTTCTCAATAAATGTATCTTGTTTTAAGGATTTTTAGACAATTTTAAAATGGAAAACAAGACAAATACACTTGATAATAGGATTTTTTTGTTGTGAAATTTTCACTGAATTAAACATAAAAGTATTTTTTCCCTTTAATTCAGTGAATGCCATTCAGAGGTATTTTTAAAAGGTGATTTTGTCCTCTTTATTGTTAGTAAGCACGTTTAATACAACCTTTTAAGTCGGGGCACAAGCTGAATAGTCGGTTTAGAGCTAATGATTAATCGTTGCAATAATCGCCCGAATAGTCAAATAATCGTTCTAAAAATCGTTAGATTAGTCGATTATCAAAATAATCGTTAGTTGCAGCCCTCTTGTCAAATTACATTATTATGTGCATGTTTCTTAAATGTTTTTTGGTGAAAACATCTCAACTCTTGGCAGTCCGGTCAAATAATAAGTAAAAAAAAAAAAAATTGTGGCAAATATTACTTCAGGTTTATTCATAACACTAGTAATTGAAGGTTGAGGACATTGCATTGTGGGATATAGTATGCAATGCTACACAGTGTACTATGCTGCATATTTTGGCAAATGTAGTAGGTCGTACAGGAATTCCATGCATGCAGAACATTTGAAATAATAAGTAACATGCTATTCCGAACCTAGCCCTTGTGTACACTGCAAGTGATCGGAGTGACAACACAACAAAATATAACGCAACCTAACGCAATATTTTCAATAAAGCACTTTATAATTAGGGAGTAACGCAACACTACAACCCGTTAATTAAAAAAAAATATATGTCCACCAACACTGCAGTCTAAAGAAGTGTTAACAAAGTTTTAGATAAAATAAATATCAATTAAATATAAATATTTATTGCAAAAAAATACATGACCAAATTAATGCAGAGTGCATCTTTTGGCACACGGAGCGTACACGACACTCGCATCAAACTCAGATGAGCGTGTCAGATGAGAAGCATATAAAGCGCTTATGAAATGCCGAACGCAAAATGAATGTCATTGAATCTGCTTTGCCGAAAATGTTTTAATGCCATAAAAACCCTGTCCATGTTTCTTAAATTCTTTCACTCACGTTAAGCCCTCCCAACTGATAGATAACCCCACGCTGCGCACATGGATATTAACACATCGCAAAATACATGATACAGCAAAATCTCTTTATGTCGTCGCCATGATATAAATCGTCAAATCGCCCAGCCCTAATTCTAAATGTAAGAATGTCATATCTAATGATGAATACATGGATTTGTAAATTTTTAAAAAGCTAAAATGTGAAAACGCAGTGTTCAGTGAGCATTAGTACTAGAGATAGTGGATTTTGCCAGTACGGATAACTAAGGTGGGAAAACGGGCAGATAACCAATAATTTGGTTGATATATATAAAAATCAATAACACAAAAGAAAACATTTCACTCATGGTAAAATAGTGTTGAACTTTACTACAAATTTAACAATAACGACTTAACCATGAAAATGTTTTGTAACTACTAAAAAGAATTGTTGAAAAAGAAAATAAAAAATACAGATATACAACCAAACTGAACCAATAAGTAACACTTCAAATAACATGAATTCCAAATAACACAATATAATCTCAATTTATAAAATTAAACGGGTGAAACTTGAACAGTCTTTTCAAAAAACTGCTACTGATCAACAAAACTTGTTTAGAGCACTCTTGTTTACAACCTTACTGTAACAAATTGGACTCCCCCTCAACCCCTGAAAATAAAAAGTCATTGGATCTATACGAATCGTAAGTGACACTTTTTTTTTTTATTCAAAACTGAGAGTTAAGATGAAAGCAAGTATGTTCCAAAAGCAACTATCGGTGCTAATTAATTGGTAAAACCTATATATCGGTCAACCGCTAATTTGTATATATCTAGTATCTAGTATTCCATTTCGAACGTGTTGCAGTGGTGTCACAAGTGTTGCATTGGCCTTAATCGTGACTCTGTTATGGATAGGTAGAGTTTTTGTTAGTTACCTAATTAAATAGAAAAGTAACTTATTACTAGGGCTGGGTATTGATACAGATTTTTCGATCCAATTCACAAGATCTCAATTCTGCTTGCATATGAAAGAAATTCTCTCCCAGTTAATGCTGTTAATTATACAGGGGACCTTCTAACTAGGTACATTATGAAAATATTAATTTTACTAATTATATTTAATTAGTTTTTCACATTTTAGCTTTTTAAAAATGAACAAATCCATGTATTCCTCAATAAACATGACATTATATCACAAATATTTTTTACATATTTGTTTACACGCATAATTTGTTCTATTTACAAGTATTTACATTGATTTGTAGAACACGTGATTAAAAACCGGTACTGTCTCTTTAAGAAGACTGTCATTTCTGTAAAGAGTATGTAAATGAGCACGTTAACAAGAGAGACTCAAATAGCTTTACCTCATCTGTGCTATGCATGATTTATATTATATATTGTTGTATTTGATCAACAACTGACTGTTAAGAACAAAAAGGATATTAAAAGTAGAGACTGACCGATATTGATTTTTTTTTTAATCAATACAGTTATTTGTATGTTTACATATCCGATAACCGATATGTTGAACCGTTTTTCTTAAAAATTATTATTAATTTAATAATTTTTTTATTTTATCTTTATTTTACAGAGAAAATATAAAAAAAAATAAGTTAGTAAGACACATTACATAATCAGATTACTTTTCCGAGTAACGAGTAGTGGTTTACCGATATGGGTTTTTTAATTGCCGATGCCGATATCCAGAGAGTAGGGTGGCCGATATGCCGATACAATGCCAATATATCACACAATTTAATATAGTAAATAACAAACATTAAATTGCTAAAAATAATAATAATAAACTCTTTAGCACTATATTTACACAATTTCACACAAAAATAAAAAAATTATATTGTATTTTAAATGGTAGATAGCAGTTTCTTCTGATTTCTGTTTAGTCATCAATTTTAGTAATTTATTTGCACATGAAGAAATTGTTAATATATTAGGAAGAAGGAAATAACAGTACACACAGTAGTCCAGCAACCATGGATGGCATGTCCAAGTTAGCAATCGCATTTTCTCCAAAAATACCGAATCAAACCAATTGTACATACAGTGATAGTGAATAAGACATTTACTTATAGCGCACGTGAAGCGCTTTTACCTTGGGTTGCATCCAAAACTCAACAGTTAATGGCTTAACTGACATCTGTTTTGAATGGATGGAACTCCTAAGGAAACTGATCTCAGAACAGTTTGAAAAGCACCTTATTTTCATCCTACCTCCGTATACAGCCTCTGGAGGCAGCATTTTCCTGATTTCGGACACAGCTTTGAAGTTGCACTTACACGCTTGTTCAGATCCACCACGAGCCTCAATCTCCTGAGAGTTTAAACGGCCTGGATTGCCTACTTGGATAGTTACATACGGACCGTCATGATTTGTGAATGAGAGGAACTTTTGATCCTGATCCTGAAGTTTTTGATTCTGGCTGATAGAATACGCGCTTCAAAGGAAGATATTAGATGAGCGCTCGACGGGAATAAAACGATGGATTTTCATGAGGTTCATGAATGACATCTGTTTAAACGAGATATCTGCATATTTGCAGATGGTATATAATAGAAGTTTTATTGATATTTGCCTTTTATCATTAGAAAAGTTACAGGGAACTGTTGAGGAGAGGCTGATAGAATACGTGCTTCAGAGGTAAATAAATGAGCATTTCACAGGACGCTGGATCTGCTGCAGTTCTGTGAGGTTGGTTTATTACATCTGTTTAAACGAGATATGCGCATATTTGCAGATGGTGTATGATATTAGTTTTATTGATATTTGCCTTTTTCTCATTAGACAAGACAGTTAAATGTTACAGGGAACTGTTGAGGAGAGAGAGGGAGAAAGAAACAGACGAGCACTTTAACATTATGAGCTCAAACGCGTCTGCCGCGGCTCTGATATGCGGACCGTTTAAATGAGACTGTGTTGCACACTGCCCTATTATTGTAGTGATACGATGGCATGTAACAACAAAACGAACCGTGACTGGTCGTTTACATGTCTCAGTTGCTTCACATGCAAGCAGACGATTTTCAGCTCCCTCAAGAAAAAAATCGACCAAACAGGATATCAAAAGTCAGAATATCAGCCGATTTATCAGCCTCTGCGATATATTGGTTGACTACTAGTATTGAGTAAAGTAACACAATATTTTTTTTATTTTAGACCATAGTATCGGAGTTACTTTTTAAGTAAAGTAAAGCATTGCTTTTTTTACACCTCTACTTTCCCTGTATTGTGAGAAATCAGGATTAAAAGTGTGCAAACTTCGGGGAGAAAACATGATGGGCATTGTAGTTCTATAGAGTGTGAGGCCAGAGACTATTTAGCAGAGACAAGTCACTTTTATTTAAATGAATGGGAGAAATTGGTATGCCCAGCCAAGAAGCTCTAGCACCCAACAGTCAATGAATGTAGAAAGGAAGTCCCGCCTTGCAGGTAAAAGAGCCAATCACCTTTTAGATACAGACATCACCTATCAATCAACTCGCTAATGCTCATGCGCATTAGCTATACAAGCCGGGAAAATTGCCTGTTTTAGCGAAATATGAGGTCAACATTTGGTTGAGTGAAACACGATTGATTCATGTGTTAATACACACTGCATTAAAAAATCAGTAAATGCGTTTAGGCAGAGGGATTATAAGACAAGTCTTCCACTGGCCTGACATGATACACAGGGTGAAATACTCACTCAATTCACTGACTTATGCAGCCAAACTGCTCCATGTTACAGCTCCCCGTAACTGGAAGAATGGGATGAGAAAAGCTGACTCTGGATCAGTGGCTCTGAGCAACGTTCTACATCGATTGTGTATGCAGAGAAAATGTCTTAGTTTCGAAAAAGATTCTACATTTTTGTTTTATAATAAACACGTAGTTTTAATTCATGAAATAAACCGATTTTGTGATATTTTGCTAGCATTAAAAACGAAGTTATATCAACATGCGCCTTTTGAAGTTGTATGCGATCAACCAGTGGCATCAGTATGCACCGTGGATCAAGTCAAAACAAGCTTGCACTGAGATGACTTAAATGAAAACTATTATTTTATTACCAGACACATTCCGTGAACATGTTAGGCTGGCATTCCCCACTGAATTTTGTCCTGACTTTTGAAAAACATCTTAAGTTGACTCTGACATTGTCGATGGGCACAGCACATGATGACAGATTTGTTGCAGGTTCAAGTGTTGGACTTGGCTGCTTTAGGTAAGACAGTGGTTATTCTTCATTATTCATATTGGCTGCCATGTTGATGGAAAAGCAAATCATGCATATTCATGTTATTGATTCTTTATTATAAATATGACGTGAAGACCTACTTTCTAAATATCTGTTTGTTTAGTATGATGACCCTGGTGGCAGAGGACAAGTCTCAGTTGCCTCCGCTTCTGAGACAGTCAGTCCGCACATCTTATCATGTGGCTCGTTGTGCATGACTCCGCGGAGACTCCGCATGTGGAGGCTCATGCTATTCTCTGCGATCCACGCACAACTTACCACGCGCCCCATTGAGAGCGAGAACCACTAATCGTGACCACGAGATGGTTACCCCATGTGACTCTACCCTCCCTAGCAACCGGGCCAATTTGGTTGCTTAGGAGACCTGGCTGGAGTCACTCAGCACTCCCTGGATTCAAACTCACAACTTTAAGGGTGGTAGACATGCCAGTTTATTTTTATATAATAATTACAACAACAACAATAATAATAGGCAAAATAATTTGACAACCTCTAATTTCAAACGACAAGGGAGTCATTGCAAGAATGAAATCTTCCATTTTAAACTAGACCTACAGTTTGAAGGTTTAGGTGTTGTTTAATAGGCTAAAAACAAATAGTTTGCTGGAATAAGTATACATTCTCAGGAGAGTGAAAAACAATAAATACATCTCTGTGATTACAGAGTCTATCCCAAAAGGCATCAGAATTATTAATAATATTTTGTCGGTCTCAAGATTATAGCAGCTGCCTCACAAAACACCTGTTGATAGAGCTGACATTTTTTGTTTTACAGTGAGCAGCACATCTGCAGCTTATCTTGAAGAAAATGACACACAAATCTCATCAATGCTTTCATTGTCACCCGACACAAAGCTATTTTAGACACGTTTATTGTTACACAAGTATATTTCCCCAGGGATGTTTTGTGTTTATGCAAACGGTGTCGCAAGATAATTAATTTCCACAGAGCTGTAATCATGTAGATGATGATTCATAGCTAAATAAAGTTTTATAGTAAATGTTCATATAATTTAGGGAATTTTAAACAAGTGGATCCTATTAAAAACTGCACTGGCATATGGTGGCCATTCTGGCATATGGCCAGTCATTCCACTGGAATATGAGCATCTACCTGAACGGCAACACAGCCAACTGAGGATTAATAAACCTTCATATTTCCAACATGCACTCATCTAAGGCTCTTCGAGTTGATTAATGTGAAGTAATGTTACATCTTTGGGACTTTGCAGGATTTGTCTTTACGTGAGTTCTTCTCCGTTTCTTAGCGCTTAAACATACACAAGCATTTATGTAACACATCTCACTAGAGCATGAATGACCGTTACGTTTAATAAAATATATTAATTCTAGCTACTGTGACGAAGGGAAGGGCGTGGCCGGTCCGTGAGGACGCACACCCGGCCTTGAATTGTTCTAATCAGCCGGGAGGGGGATAAAGACGAGCCAGAGACGCCAGTTCGAGAGAGAGAGAGAGACACATGCGGCCGCTGTGTGTGTGTGTCTGTGTGTTTAAGTTGATTTATGTCATTAAAAGTTTTGTTGACTGCTCAGCTGGTTCCTGCCTCTTCCTTGCCCATTCTTACCCGTTACATTGGTGCCTAAACCAGGGATGGAGGAGGGATGCGCTGTCACGGAGTCCTTGCCACTGCCGTCCGCCAGGGGACAGAGTCGCCGCTGCTGGCCACCAGGAGTCGGAGGAGCCATTGCCGTCTGCCAGGGGAGGAGCGGCTGTTGCCCGCCAGAGGGCGGAGGAGTGGCTGAGGACCAGGCGATGACGTGTCTGGGGACCGGCGAGCAGTTTTTTATTCTTTCTATGTCTCTCCCCCTCGCTCTTTTCCTCTCCCTCCCCTCGTCTCTCCCAGGGCTCCACAGAGGCGGGGAAGACCTGCCTGCAGAAGGACGGCCGGAAGGGCAACACTTCCCCTCCAGGAAGGAAGGGGAGTACGTCATGCTGGAGGTTTCCCCGGCCTGAATCGGTCAGTGGAGGAATGTAACTGGCAAGGATGGGCAAGGAGAAGGTGGGAACCGGCTGAGCAGGCAACGAAAGTGTTAATGACATCAATCAACTTAAATCAACTTAAACACACACACACACAGCAGCCGCGTGTCTCTCTCTCTCTCGAACTGGCGCCTCCGGCTCGTCTTTATCCCCTTCCTGGCTGATTAGAACAATTCAGAGCCGAGCGTGCATCCTCACGACCCGGCCACATCCTCCTCGTCACAGCTATACATTGCAAAAGCAAGTTACTTTACCTGTGGACAGCCCCCAGCATTGTTTTCTCTCACACACACTGCTGCAACAGCCATCTTACGTGCAATTTCAGAAACTCCTGCTAGATGCCGGCAGTTATAGGTGGATCCGATATTACAAAAACGATATCTGATTAGAGAAAAATGCTTAAATATTGGGGAAAAAAAGTGAAATCCGATTATCGGTCGATCTCTAATTAAAAGAGATGTTATTCAATGACAAATGGTTTGAGTGGATCTTGACTTTGGACACGAATTAAACGGAACAAGTCAATTCAAACTTTTACTCTCGCTGTGGAAGGATCTCGGTGCTGAATTTCTTCCCTACTATCCTACACAATCACTGGTGAGTGAAATATGAACATTTATCAGCCAGTGGCAAATTATAGACATTTTAATCCCATAGCGTGAAATTTGGTTGCAAATACGAGTGATCTGCTCTTATTGTAGTGGAAGGTTGTGCATAGAGTAAAAGACTGATCTTAAGATTTATGAATCTATATCGAGATTGTTTAAATGAAGATCGCGATGCATCGGATAATCAATATTTTTACCCAGTCCTACATGTTAATAATTTGACAAGTTCATGTCTTTTATGGTGTTTTTCTTTTTTTAAATAACCTGATTACGTAATATTTGTTGCTTGGAACGTGTTACCCCAACTTCTGCTACTGATCATCTACTGTAACAGAATTTGTGTTTTATGCTTTTGTTTTTCTTGTCTTTATATCTGTGATAAGGTCTTTCTATCTCTGTGCCCTTCTCTGCCCTCTCTCCACATCTCTCTGACCATCACATCCACTCATTTGTGAGTTAACCCCCAGCTGTTAACATGAAGATGTGTTTCTCACAGGCACCAGGGTTTGGCTTTGGGATCGCTATCTCAGGTGGCAGGGACAACCCTCACTTTCAGAGCGGGGAAACATCCATTGTCATATCTGATGTGCTGAAGGGAGGCCCAGCTGAGGGCTTGCTGCAGTAAGACTGATCTCTTATCCTCTCCTCTGTTATTGCACTTTCCATGAATAGGGTACAAAATAGGGTCCAAAACTCAGGCTGTTATCAAAATGTATGTCTAAATACAGTTTAATATTTTGTGTAATAACACATTTTAATAACCTAAAAAACCTATTAGTATGTGTTGAAATTTACATTAACCAAGATAAATAACTGCTGCAAAAGTATTCGTAAGTTATATAGTTAACTAATGATACAAAAATAACCTTATTGTAAAGTGTTAAAAATAGTACAAATAGTCTATTTAACATATCTAAAATATTTTGTGCCTCTCATGCTTTTAAAAAAAAAAAAAAAAAAAAAAATGGGACACCAAAGTGTACCTTATTTGTGGAAAGTGCCTTGAGTTTCAGAACCCGTAAATGTTTGAGCACACAGGAATGCTGATGAAGCTTTGCTCGGTGTTGTCTCGCTCTGAGATCAGTTAGAGCGGCACTTTTGCTTACTGTCTTTTGCCCTCGGCAGGGAGAATGACAGAGTGGTGATGGTCAATGCTGTCTCCATGGATAACGTGGATCACGCATATGCAGTGCAGCAGCTACGGAAAAGTGGGAAGAATGCAAAAATAGTACGTATTCCTGTCTTTATTCATTTACTTTCCCTTTCTGCTTTAAGATACAGATTTCTCATCTATAATAAACAGAAGCCGTGACATGGAGATCGTTATCCCATGTGAAATTTGCATCTGCAATATAACTGCATAATAATGAGCAATGTAATTTGCATACAATGCAAATAACAGTAAAGTTTGAAAATGAGAAACGTTTAGAATATTACCTAGCTAGCATACAGTACATATGGTATTATGCATCATGAGAAGTACATTATTATGAAAGCATTTTAAGAAACATCACAAAAACATCGGCAGGAGGTTATTTTGTACTCATAAAAGTTCATAGATTCATTGTAAAAATTGATCTTGTATGTTTTTGTGTGGAAAATGTTTATATATATATATATAATTGTATTATATTGAGTCCACTGATAATATTTTTTTGCACCAAAACAGTCATAATTTAGTAATATATGATAATTTTCTACCCTGTCTCTGGCCCTTTATCAAAACGCTCAGTTTTTGCCTTAGCGCCTCCTTTAAACTTCAGTGTAAACGCCCAATGTTATGATTGGCTAACAGCGTGCAGCCCCTCAAATACAGCCATATTTGAAACTCAATCAGAAGAGAATGAGAAAGCTCCACAACATTATAAAACAAAATTTTAGGGTTTACACATAACGCACACACAACACATTGCATCCAAATATATTAAACTGTTCATTCAAGCAGCAGACAACATACATTCGTATATGATTAAATTAAGCTATATCTGTTTTTATTTTTATTTTTTATGTTAATTACATGTCCATGATGTATTAAATAGCATATTTAGCATTGTCTACTCGCCTCATTAATATGAAAAAGTAATTAAAATATTTTTTTAGTTTTTATAATTAAATAAAATAATAATCTTTAGGCTATAAAATTGTGCGGCGCTCGAGGATAAAGTCATCCTGCTTTTCGGTCCCCCAGCTTTCCAAAGTTGAGTACCCCTGATCTAGTGTATGTTTACGTACACCAACAATTAAAAATAGCGCAGATGGGCACAAGAACGTGTCCTGGATGCGTTTGTGTTTAAAACCGCCAGAGGCAGAGCAGTTAAATGAAACGGAATCAAAGTCTCCTTTTCAACTAATTGTTGTAACTTGACACCGCGTCTTTTAAAAGCGGCACAAGATATATGTGTCTAGTGCATGTTTATATACAAAAATAATTCAAAATAGTCCAGATGGGTCCCCTTTTGTGTTCAGGAATAGTTATTAGGCCATACTAGTCCTGTCTGTCCTGCTCTCTCTCATCACGAAATCACGAACTGAGCACCAGTGGGTGAGACCAAGGGTGCAATGATGTAAAGTAGAAGTTGATGATGTTGCTGAAGAGGCGGTTATGTATTAATGGGCCCCACAATAAGGTAGGGAAGTCGTGGAAGTAGAAAACGAGGTGTTTTTGCAGCTTTGCTTCAATCAATGCATATATTGCATTGGGGATTAAGTTTTGAGTTCTGAAATTTACAGGATGTTTTTAATAGTAGAATGACCTCTCATATGTCAAAATATCAAGCAAAATTTTATTCCTCATGACATGACCCCTTTAAATCTGTTTCTCCCTCTATCCAGACCATCAGGAGAAAAAAGAAGGTTCAGATCCCAATGGGCCGTCTGGGCGAGCGCGAGACCATGTCTGAGCACGACGAGGATGATGACAGCTACGAGGATGAGATCTACGAGTCACGGAGTGCACGGAGTGGGCCCAGTGCATACAGCGGGGGCGGAGCCACAGGCCGGAGGAGTGGCAGGGGCGACCGGCTGGGTGGGAGGAGGGACCGGGACAGAGAACGCAGTGGCTCCAGAGAGAGAAGTCTGTCACCACGCTCGGACCGCCACTCTGTGTCCTCCAACCTGCCCCCACGCCCAGCCAAGGTCACCCTTATCAAGTCCCGCAAAAATGAAGGTGAAGATGACCGGGTTGACACTGCTGGCTAACTTTGTCCAAAACATTCAGCCATTTTGCATTGCTATTTCAAATTCTAACATTACCAAGCAATTTCATGTTATTTAAGCTTAACCAGGTCCAAGTTTGCAGCAACTGGAAGTGAAACTACTGTGCGACGCGACACAATCGCGGCCAATCGGAACGTATTTGATGTTTAATGCACAGTTTTCAGACCCCCGTTGCGACAGTGGAAATAGAAACCAAGTTACTGACAAAATGTCCTCTTGCTCATCATGGTTGTAGCTGTTTAGGACAAAAACTCTGTTTTGCATGTAAAATACTTTTCAATTTATCACATCACATGGAGTAAGGACACACGGTGAATTTTAGAAAATAATATGATTTTTTGGGAAATTGCTATATATAGCCAAGAATGTGCCAACATGGTCAGAATATGGAACATTGCCATTGAAAAAAAACTACTTCTAGCTAACCTATACTAACATGGCGTGTGTGTTTGCTGCGTTTCACTCTGTAAGCAGAATACGGGCTTCGCCTGGCCAGCCACATCTTTGTTAAGGACATTTCCCCTGAGAGCCTGGCAGCCCGAGACGGAAACATACAGGAGGGAGACGTAGTTCTCAAGGTAAGATAAATTACAACCTCTAGAGGAGGAGAAGCAAATGGGTAAAATTGAGAGGAGTCTATTAAGTCAGTGATTTTCAACTGGTTACTTGGATAGATTTCGATTTTACTTCATTCGAACTATTAAAAAGAAATTACGACTTAAAAATATTAGGGCTGTCAGTAGATTAAAATAAATGATTATCATTAATATACGTATATATATGTATCGTATATAATATATATATATATTATTATTATTATTATTATTATATATATTTATTTTTTTATTTCTTTATTTTTTCTGTTCGTTTTTTTAAGGAAAGAAATAAAACGTGAGTTTTGTCAATTTGTGTAGTTGACACTGTCAAAGCAGCATGCATTTGTCTCCCTTAGCCAAACTTTTGACTACAGCAAAAGTTCCTGCTGATTGAGACAGTTCTGAGCACTGGATGCCTCTGAATTGCATTCCTTTGAATTACTCGTTCTAATAGATTAATGGCACGGTGACGGAGAACCTGTCCCTGATCGATGCTAAGAAGCTGATCGAGAGGTCAAAGGGCAAGCTCAAGATGGTGGTGCAGAGGGATGAGAGGGCGACTCTGCTCAATATCCCCGACATGGACGACAGCATACCCTCAGCCAACGCTTCTGATAGAGATGGTGAGAGAGTTCTCTGTGTGTTTTCCATTTCTACCTGCTAAAAATAATTCTTAAATGTATAGTGCACCCAAAAATATAAACGGTGTCATTTATAAAAACACCATTTTTCTATCCATTTTAATAAATAATTGGAAAACTCAGTCACTGTGCCGTTGAACAGTTGAAACAGTTGTGATTTGAGTAGACATTTAAAATTAAAACACACACATGAAATGGTGTGAAATCATAGGTATGTTTGTTAGATATTTCAGACATCCACTCCGTGGCCTCCGATCATTCCAACCGATCCCACGACCGGAAGAGGACCAGTCGATCACGTTCTCCAGACCGTCACTCCGAGCCCTCAGACCACTCCAGACACTCTCCGCCACAGATCAGCAATGGCAGGTCTGTTCCACTGTTTGATTTTCTTTCTTTCTTTTCTGCTCCTCACTTGTTTTCTATTCAGAGCTCCCACAGTCATGGAAAACCTGGAAATTTCAATTGTGTTTTGCAGTCCTGGAAAGTCATGGACATTAATAAAATCTTAAAAGTCATGCATATTCCTTTAATGAATATACATTTTTCTAGTTTTGCTCTTCTCTAAAATATTCCCACTGTTCGATATTTCTCTTGTATGGAGCGAAAGTCGAACTTTTTTGGAGTGAAACTTGCTTGCATACTTGTTCGATTTCTTGACAGTGAATCAGTCAAAGGGTATACAAAATGGTCTGAGTGATTCATTAGTGAATTGTTCTGAATCTAAATAATTTTTAAATATTCTTATCTAGTAACCACAAGCAGCTGGAAAGGTTAAAGAAAAGTCATGGAAATTAATTGTTCAAATAGTACTGTTATTTTAGTAAGAAACATAAATTTCCACTTCAACAGATTTAGGTGCACTTTTTTTTTTATGGGCATGAGTTACGTTCAACTCTTCTTTTTTTGCAGTGGTAATTTCAGGCCTGCTCATTGCTGATAAGAGCACAACCCTGTGATGGACTCTCTCAGACTGTACTGCAGAATTTGACAAAATTTGTCTGTAAATTGGAAGTGGCCTAAATAGATAAATGGAAGTGTGACAGTGGTAGGGATAAGAGGAGACAAATTTTGTCCAAAATTGTCCCAGCCTTCTAAATAAAATCTTAAATTAAAAGGTAAAGTGTGTAATTATTTGGATCTTAAAATACTTTATCATATCCCAGTTTAATGTACAACTCTAATACTACGTGCACATTAATCATGATAAATTTGAAAACGCATCTTTTTCTCTACGTTTTGACAAAATGTGCCTTGCATCCACACTGAGATGTCGTTTTTGTCCAGCGAAAACTGAGGTTTTCAAAAAAATGCTATCCCAAGTGGATAAATTAGAAAACTGTGTATTTTTGTTTTAGTGTGGACTGTGAAAATGGAGATATTCAAAAACAATGAAGTGTGTTGTCATGTGATGCAGTCATGTGACCCATTCAAAGCAAAACAATCAAGATTGATTGCTGTCCACTTTAAAATAGAGTTGTTAAAGATAATTGTTACTTTATACAACCTTCACATTGCATTCCTTCAAAGGCGACGGTAAGTTTATTTGAAATTGCTGTCCAGAGGCAGAACACAAGGGTGATTGCATTTCATGGCCAGGCTTCTTTTTTTCCTGGGATTTAAGCATTTACGGTGTTTCAGTGTGGATGAGAAACTTTTGGAAAATGGCAGTGTGGATGAAGAGCGTTTTGAAATGTGGAGGTAGTCTAAGTCTATGTTCAGACTGCAGGCAAATCTGATTTTTTTCTCAAATCAGATCTTTTCAGGCAGACTGTCTGCACTATTAATTGCAAGTGATCAAATCAGATTTGCGCGTTCAGACATAACCAACCTATCTGCATGGGTTGCTTTGGTAATGACGTAGGCGTACCCACGTGACAATGCTTTCAAAACAGATGCGGGAAAAATGGAAGTGCATCATCTCGCTCTCCAAATAAGCACCCTGTCCAGTCGCGGTGCACAACTCCTCCGTCTCACAAGAAAAACTCAGCGACGGAGGAGACTGGTAAATATTGTGATGTTCCGTGCTGCAGTCACCGATTTTTTACATCATCATTGTGTGTTGCGTTAAGAGTGACACAAAAGACCATTTGAAATCCGATTTGAGCAACCAGAGCCAGGTTTGAGAGGAGTGAGACGCATCTGAAAAAATCCGATTTAAATCGCATTTGAAACCACCTTCCGATGTGGTTTGAATCAGATTCGGAAAAATCAGATTTCATGTGTTTTTTTTGCTGTCCAGACTATCAAAACTCATCTGGATACAATCGGGATATGCAAGAAATCTGATTTTTAGTGGCAGTCTGAACATAGATTAAGTAAGCCATTCGTAAGTTGATTTCCCTGAAAAGTGTAAATACTTTGGCTCTGTGGTGCTTTCAAAATATTACTCTGTTTGAGCAGTCCAACTTGCAAACACTGGCTCAACCAGTGGCATGAGTTTGAGGTGGAGTTATCTGTAATAAACCAATATCAGACGGGGGAGCATTTGTGAAAACCTGTTTGGAAATAGGTTGCAGTTCCTTTTGGTGCCACTAGTGGTGCAGAAATTACACACTTCATCTTCAAATAAACAAACCAAATCCACATTTGACCACATACATTTTTATAGATCAGAGTTCAATGCCGTTTTAATTGACTTTTGATTGTTGTTTTGAATCAGGGCCGCAGGGCTGCCATCTCAGAGAACCCGCCCAGTGTAAGTGTTTGGGTCCGGTTAATGGCCTGAGCTTCAGAACAAAGCTAACCAAACTAAAGCTTTTGTGGGCTTTGCACTAAAGCATGTGGTGTAAACCAACATGTGTGCATAGTGTGACCTTGAGCAATGTGCTTAAATATGGTTTTCTTGATTAATTTGTTTAATGTGAACTTTGTGTTCATTTCATTGTAAAATTTCATTATCCCAACATAATGGCTCAGGCTAAGGGAATGCTGTTCAACAAACCAACCTGGCACTGAAAATGTGTTTGGTTTGTATAGCCCAGTCCCAGCATGCTCCTGTGGCATCAGTCTCAATTCACACCCTCATTAACCATGCAAAATCACAGAGCTCAATGTCTGTCTTTTCATCAGAGCTGGTCTCAGCTGTGTTATTTTTGTCAGCTGCAATGATGCCAGTCCTCATTCGGTTAATCTGCGAACGTCTCTTAGAACTGACCAATGTTTCCATTGACTTGAGAGCCGCATGACATGGTTGCTCAGCCAACTAACTACTTTTGATTTTTAGGTTTACATGAGTTTTGGTTGTGTTGATTATTATCTTTTTGATAAATAGCAAATTAACTGCATAGTTTGGGCCCTGTTGTTAATTTGTTAAAATGTATATTTTATAATCACATAAGTTAGAAGGTTGCCTGTTTAACTTTCAGTTTTAGCTGTAGGGAATTTCTTTCATATGTTTGCAAATGTACATTATAACTTCAGCCCAAAGTATTCTTCGGTTTTGACGTGAATGCTGAGCATCTGCGTACAGCTGAACGCTAGCCTTTCAAAGTATACTCCATTTGATGGTGCGCGCATACACAGGCGGTTGGCGATTGGTTACGACTGCTATGAGATACCGGACTGTTTCTCTTCTGGAGTTCAGACCCATAAAGTTGTCTTTATATTCCTTAAGACTCGAGTTATACAAATGCAGGTATCTCCTGACCTCCTCACCACGTGCTCTTGATGTGAGCATCCACTGTTGTTTTTCAGCTTTGTCTCTTTGTCATCTGTTATTTTTACCGGCGATTACATCTAGCACTCCTTCGTGAAAGCAAAGGCTCAATGTGAGTGTTGCCACCTTTGGACCTACTAATTATTGCAAATAATTCCAGGCGCATGCACATTCTGCCCGTTCAGAGATGCACGGTTAGCCTCAAATTTGCCACAAATTTTCAGCAGATTTGCCACTCATTATTTTTATATGCAAATGAGCTTGTGATTCACCGCAAATGTTTGCCTCACAGGTAGTGGTGAATCTGCAGCAAACCTTTGGAAACAATGGACAATTTGCCTCAAATTTGCCTAAGCTCATCTGCATGTAAAAATGATCAATGGTGAATTTGCGACATGTTTGTTTTTTTATGGCAAATTTGCAATGAACTCACGAATTTTGCAAGGGCAATGACGAAATTTGCGTCAAGCATCCTGTACGTGGACGCATCAGTCTAGCCAAACAGTCATGTTGTTTTTAAAACTTGTTGTGGTGAGTATATTATCACTGATGTTAGCGCCCCCCCATCAGGTTTAAGGCGCTAGTGCAGAGACAATTTTTCACCCCAGAACTGCCTTTTCTTCGTTGGAAGCGTGTTGAACATGGCCAGATTGGGCATTGGCATTGTGTTGGTGGAAAAGGGGCTTGTTAGAACATGAAGCAAAACTTTCTGTTGGACTGAGAACTTAATGAGAGAAGATGTAAGTTCTTGTTCTTGTTCCTTAGTGCATGTAATGGAGGAAGTGATTGATGGGGGGTTAAGGGAATAATTGTTGATTCTATACATTTATATTCTGTTTTATTCTGTGTTCTGTTTATGAATCAATAAAAAAAAGTGTTAATCGGAGAAAGACTATTTTAGGATCGACTTGTTACCAAAGTGCTAGCACTTTTGATAATACTATTGCCAATTGCACTGATTTAGGATAAAAAAGAAAATATCACAGCTCAGCATCAGAATTCTTAGACATACGAGAGCCACCCCCTCAGCGCTGAGCATTTTATCTCTCTTAGTGTGTTTTATGGATCATAAGATCTATAAAGACCCTCATGATAGCCGTGATGGCTTTAATACTGCGAGGTATAGTGCGTTATGCCACACACTTATCCTAGGTGTCATCAGCCAAGCTGTTTTATTGAGCCACACCGTAATTGCTGGGAAGGCTGGCACTGCAGAGATGAAAAGAGAGAGGGAGAGAGGTACTTCTGCACTCCATAGACGTCGCTCGCTGTTGTTTAGTGTAACAATAAAGGTCACAGACCAGACCGTCATCTTTGGCCTTTTGCCAATTTTGGATTGCTTTCATGCATTAGGGATGTGCAAAACTACATATTTTCAAAATCAACAAAATGGTGGGTTGCATGAAGGACTAGTGGACTAATTGATCTTAAGGAAGACCTCTAGGGGTGATTCTCACGAAACTTGGCAAGAAAATGTCCTGGTCCTATTTTACTTCAAAATCAATAGAATTAAATAAGAAATTAAATTTTTTAAGATAAAAAATAAGGTCTATTTTTAGGGCCATTACGATTTTTTACAGTGTGGCATTCTTTTCATGACAGTTACGCACATTTTACCGCAACACAATAAAAAAGTAATTATGATATTCCTTCCATTATGAAAAAAAGAAAGTATGTTATTTACATTGAAAGGTAATTATACATCATAGTAGTACTCCCTTGGTAATGTCCTTTATTTTTGCTGATTTTAATAAAAGAAAAAAAAAAGAAAACTTTTTTAGTTTAATACATTAAAAAAAATAACTGTTGAGGGTAATGAAAATTGAGGGATTGAGAACAATGGGAATAGTAAAATGTCTGGACATGTTACGATAATGAGAATTAGGGGGTAAAATGTTCTTAATAATGTCACAATGCAAAAATCTTAACCGTCCTAAATGTAGTCTTCATTATGCTAAATATAATTTCATAATTTATTTGTTTTGATTTGGGTTTAAATTTGGCCTGGACATTTTCTTGGGAGGTTTCATGAGAATCCCCCAATTTGGATGCTTTTGGTTTCACCTGACCCCGATCGGACACATTTCGTAAGGGGCATTTACTTAAGAGGTGTTCTTGCATTTAAAAACAGGTAGACCTATTGGAACGAAATGGAACAGAATGCACGGGTCCCAAAATGTGTTTTTAAAAGATGGACTAATTTTAACTTGGTCTTAAAAGTGCAATGCTCCTGGCAGGGCACTCACAAAACAACTCATGATGCTGCACAATGACCATAGACTTCCATCAGAATTTCTGTAGGTGTAGTGGTGGTGCTTTAAAGGTGATGAATTTAAAGATGCGACTTTCCCGTGAATTTTTCTTACCACGCAAATCGTCTTAACGGCTAAAGCACAGCATGCGGTTGACACTCAAATATAAGCAGCAACTGTAAAAATATAAAACAGAAAATATCTAGGTAAATTAGTCAAACTCGCTTATTGACTAGTCGTTTATTGGAAGACTAGTTGACCATTGTGACACATTCCTATCACGAATAGCACTCTGAGATGCACCTGAAGTCCTTTTCTCTTTCTCCATCTCGTTGTGTCTTTGTCTCCTCGATTTCTCTATATCAGGTAGGCTGCGCTAAATATAGTCCTACAAAGGAGCGGCAAAGCACAGCTGTGACCTTCAAGACTACCTTGCTGCCCTAGCCACAAATGCCCTCTCTCTCTTTCTCTCTCCATCACCCTCCCTCTCATCTGCCATTTGTCTTTCAGTGTAAACAGTGTTTTATGGGTTGTGTGCTTAGGCTTGATAGTGTGGGAAAAGCAGTTTTGTTTTTGGTTGTCCTGCAGAGCATGCATTAATCATAAATCAGCTTCAAATGAACAGCACAAAGCTCACATTTTCATTGCACACAGTACTGTGTATTTACTGTGTACAGGTGTATCATTGATGTTAATTTGTCTGAAATATGCTTTACGCAAGTACAATAATGCAAACAATTGTAGCTACACAAGCTTAGTTTCATACTTTGTAACTGGAACAGTTCAAGGATGGGAAAGGAGGAAGCTGGAACTGTCTTGACAAACACATAGAAATTTATTTCTTAAACATAACATAAAACAACTTCACATGCTGCTTCCCTGCAGACACACCGAACACACACACACACTAGTCCTCAGCCACTCCTCCACCCCCTGGCAGACGACAGCCACTCCTCCGTCCCCTGCCTGATGGCAGCCACTCCTCCGCATCCCGGCAGACGGCAGCGAGTCCTCTGTCCCCTGGCGGACGGCAGCAACTCCTCCATCCCCTGAAGGACAGCAACGACTCTTCCTCCTCCTGGCGGACGGCATGGACGGTAACTGCGAGGACTCCACGACAGCGCATCCTTCCTCCTTCCTGGGTTTCGGCACCAGTGTAACAATTCAAGGATGCGTCTCTCTCTCTCTCTGTCTGCTGCTGTCTCCTCTCCTTAAATACTCCCGCCGCCCCTCACTGGAATGTGAGACTGGTGTGGCACACAGGTGGAACTCATTCACCACTTATCTTCCCGGCCTCGCTCTGCCCAGACGCCACTAGGCCCCGCCCTGCTCACCACAGTTATGTTCTGATAAGAGAGCACAATTCATAGCACAACACAAGTTCAAGATGCATTCTAAGTATTGCAGCAAGGGGGCGCTAACACAGCTGGTTTAATGGCACAGTAATGCAAGAATATGTCAAAAAATGTGCCAAGGATTCAGGTTTGTGTTCGCGTTCTTGCGTAGAGTATGTTTCTGGTCTTAGAAGGAGAAGTATTTGGCATTAATGGTGTGCAGTGCATAATAGTCAGTGAAGTGAATTTGGGAAGTATGAGTAATTTTAGCCATTTTTTTAAATTCAAATTCTCCGTTCCTGGAGATAGATAGAGAGGGAGAGAAGAAAGCAGTGAGAGGAGAGAGACAGGCATTTTTTAAAATTCAAATAGTGTTTCAAGTAGTGTCTCAAAAACCGGTAAAAATCCCTAATTAATTCCGCAGAGTCGTCACTGAAAAGTGTTTCCAGAGCGTGTTTTTGATGTTTTAGGTTTTGTAATTTAATAAGTGTTTGGTTAAATTCTACTATTTGGGAATTATCATGAAACCTGTCAAGAAAATGTCCTGATCATATTTAACACCAAATCAATGCGAAAAAAAAATATTGAATTATATTTTGTGTAAAGAAAATAAAGCCTACATTTAGGACCATTAAAGGGATAGTTCACCCAAAAATGAAAATTCTCTCATCATTTACTCACCCTCATGCCATCCCAGATGTGTGACTTACTTTCTTCAGCAGAACACAAACAAAGATTTTTAGAAGAATATTTCAGCTCTGTAAGTTCATACAATGCAAGTTAATGGTGATCAGACCTTTGTTGCTACAAAAATCACATAAAGGAAAGTAATTCATAAGAATCCAGTGTTTAAATCCATATTTTCTGAAGCGATATAATAGGTATGGTTGAGAAAAAGATCCATATTATGTCCTTTTTACTCTAAACCTATCTAATGATAATTTCTATCCCCTAACCCTAACCCTACCCCTAAACCTAACCCTCACAGAAAACTTTTTGCATTTTTACATTTTCAAAAAAACATCGTTTAGTATGTTTAATAAGCCATTTCCCTCGTGGGGACTGCTGGCTGGTCCCCACAATGTAGGTGATCTCAGGTTTTACTATCCTTGTGGGGACATTTGGTCCCCACAATGTAGTATAAACATGTACACACACACACACACACACACACACACACACACACACACAAGTTCTAAAAAGCACATAAAGTCAGCATAAAAGTAATCCATATGACTCCAGTGTTTAAATCCATATCTTCAGAAGCGATATAATAGTTGTGGGTGAGAAACAGAACAATATTTAAGTCCTTTTTTACTCTAAATCTCCACTTTAACTTTCACTTTCAGATGTGCAAGTGAAACTAAACAGGCACAACGTGAGACTTTCAAATGTAAAAGTGAAAGTGTAGATTTAGAGTAAAAAAGGACTTCAGAAAAGGTCTCACCCACAACTGTTATATCACTTCAGAAGACATGGATTTAACCACTGGAGTTTTATGGATTACTTTTATGTTCCCTTTATGTGATATTTGGAGCTACAAAGGTCTGATCACCATTCACTTGCATTGTACTGACCTACAGAGCTGAAATATTCTTCTAAATATCTTAATTTGTGTTCTACAGAAGAAAGAAAGTCATACACATCTGGGATGGCATAAGGGTGAGGAAATGATGAGAGCATTTTCATTTCTGGGTGAACTATCCCTTTAAGATTTTTTGCATTGTGTCATTATTTTCAGAATACTTCACATTATACATTATACCAACACTTCTCATTACCGTAGCAAGTCCTGACGTTTTACTTTCACTATTCCCATTGTTTTCAATGGGAATTCTCATTACTTTAACACAGTCATGTTTTTACTGTATTACACTGAAAAAGATGCTGTTGTACAATGATTTTCTTAATTAAAATCAGATCAAATGGAAGGCAGTACCAAAGGAGAACTACTATGATGTATAAATACTTTACAATTTAAGCAATATGTCATTTTTTTCACATTGTGGTAATGCAAATATCATAATGACCATCTTTTTTTTTTTCGTAATGAGAATTGGGGGCTAAAATGTGCGTAACTGTCATGGAAATAATGTCACAATGTAAACATCTTAATGGCCCAAAAAATAGGTTTGATTTTCTATATACAAATGACAATTACTTATTTGTTTGTGTTGATTCTGGAGTAAAAGAAAACCAGGGCTTTTTCCTGACATGTATTTGTGAGAATCAGCCATTTATCAGTATGAAGTAAAATCAGTTTGTACAGTTTGTTGTTATATTTACTGTAATGTACAAAACATTTGTATTTATGCAATTGCCAGATGCTATCCAAAGCAAATTAAAGCTAATGTATACTTTCTGAGCGAATGGGATTCTTTTAGTTCTCCTAAAAATGAAGACGAATATGTACTTCAAATGGGTTAGTTTGGTGATAATTCACTTGACTGCGCACATTTAATTTTTGACCTAAGAGAACTCGGCCAGTGGAAGAGCTTTGATGATTGGTTAAAGCTAATCATGGGTGTGGTTTGGATGTGATGTTCTTTTATTTTTTTTCAATAAACTCATTTTAAAACCACACCGCACATAGGATAAACGCAGGCTTCTTTCACCTAGGATGCTTTAGTTTGTTCAGGACAAAACAGATCAGTTTCATAAATTTGGCTTTACAGTTCATTCAAGGTATATATACATTTAAACATGTATCAGTCCATGCATTCCATTGGAATTGAACCCATGACCCTTGGCGTTACTAGCGCCATCCAGTTGAGCTGCAGGAACACTAAGTTTGTGTCGTCATCGTATTGGAGATCCTGAATGTTTTTGTTCCAGATAAATGCCAGAAGAAAATTTGGTCAAATAATGCATTGCTTGTCATTGCAACTTAATGCTCCTCTTATAATTTTACTCCCAAACAAACTTCTGACATACAAACACTTTGTGAATCTAGCAGGTCTCATTCGACTCAAAAAACTAGCTGAAACAAACAATTCATTTCCAAATCGCACATCACTACAATAAGCATGACATTACTAATTGAAGACAAACCAGCTCTGCTCAGTGTCATTTCCTGTGTAATGTTCTAGCAGCTTTGCTTAGCGTTGTCCTTGTGTCCATCACATGCAGTCACAGGAGTCGTGAGGAGGAGAGGATCTCGAAGGCGGGGCCGCTCCCCCTACCTGCTAAAATGGTGGAGGAATCACCGAAAGAGCAGACAACTGTCAGAGAAGAGAAACAGCTCCCCCCTCTGCCAGGTCAGAGGTCAATGCACATGCACACACTTACAGGAGCTTATACTGTATATACACTTTTTGAGAAAGCATTTCCTCCTGATGCATATTGTACAGGAAAATGGCAAGAGCTTTCCAAAAATCGCAAGTTCCAATATACTTTTGGGCATGAATGTGTGTTCTGTATTTCTGATCATGTTTCAACTTCCTCAGAGCCCAAGCCAGTATACGCCCAACCCGGCCAGCCTGATGTGGACCTGCCCGTCAGTCCGGCAGACGCCCCTGTGCCCAGCGTCACCCATGACGACAGCATCTTACGGTACCACAACGTTCCTCAACTCTGTGTTTTTAAGTCCACACCTGTGCGGCAAACCAATTTTTTGGCCTTTAAACAAAAAGCATGATTGTTTTTGGGCGTGTTTGTAAATGTTTGTGTCCACCTGCAGGCCGAGCATGAAACTGGTGAAGTTTAAGAAGGGCGAGAGTGTTGGGTTGAGACTCGCGGGTGGTAATGATGTTGGGATATTCGTGGCAGGTGTTCTGGAAGACAGTCCTGCTGCTAAAGAGGGTCTAGAAGAGGGAGACCAGATTCTCAGGGTGAGAATGCTCTTAACTGGCCAAGGAACTTTCTAAAACTGAAATTGATTACTATTAGAAACTTTTATAGTGCTTTATGAACATCCTACAACATCCATACAAGATTTCTGCTCTGTTTTTAAAACCTAGTGTGTGTCCTTGCTCATCTACTGTCTGTAGAGGCAGCTACCTTTTAAGGTAGCATCCTAACAAAAATGGAGTATGATTGATTTGAAACACTTTACTTAGTTACGCCATTAAATGGTCATGAAACCATCCTGGTTAGTGCTCAGAATTTCTTTGTTTTGAAAAATCTCAAAAGTAGGTATGGAAGACTGCTGAGAGAAGGGGGTAAAAATAGTACAAATAAATCCCTAAATTGCTATAATATGTTATTTTAACATATGAGTTAGAATTTTGGCCAGAAGTGAGGTATCTAAACAGGTGGGGTTCATTTGCTTTCCATATAATATGTATTTAATATGGCCTACATGTAGATGTAGATTTTTAGCTGTTCTGATGAATAACTGGAGTGGGACTCTTAAAGGTCTGCGAGTGGAGGGAGATTTGGTGTCCCTGCTTTTATAACCCTGTGTTTATGGGCTCTTTAATGGCAGCACTAGTTTTATAGCAGTTCCAGCTTCCAAAATGTCCCTCCACTGCCGTATAAATGCTGTTCAACCTCAGTGTATGTGTGAAGATGCCTGCCCTCTCGTAGGATGGTTCACCTGGTGACGTCGATTCCCTCACCTCACTGCCAAATGCTGCCTCTTTATCTATCTTTGTTTTTGTTTTTTTTGTTTTTTTCACCCTGATCATTCTTTATTCAGAACAATATTTGTCACCTTCCCTTTTACAGAAAACACACCGCCCACAACATACACAGTCACACTTTCTGGCTTTTTTTGGAATGTTGCACAGATCTGTCTCGAAGCAGTTAGGAAAAAAAAAACGTTTGAACTTGAATTTCCTCATTGATTAAGTTGCCTTATGAGACGCATTAAGAAAATTCTTATTTTAATTGCTGTTCTAAGGTAAACAATGTGGACTTTGCAAACATCATCCGCGAAGAGGCAGTGCTGTTTCTGCTGGACCTGCCCAAAGGAGAGGAGGTCACCATACTGGCTCAGAAGAAGAAAGATGGTGAGAATATATGTGGATGTATCTTATATGATTGACATTTTATGTGTGTATGTATGTATGTGTGTATGTATGTATGTGTGTATGTATGTGTGTGTGTATATATATATATATATATATATATATATATATATATATATATATATATATATATACACACACACACATATATATCTATATACACACACACATACATACATTTTATATATATATATATATATATATATATATATATATATATATATATATATATATATATATATATACATACATATATACATATATATATGTGTGTGTTTGTGTGTGTATGTATATATATATATATATATATATATATATATATATATACACACACACACACACACACACACACACACACATACACAGTATATACTGTATTTGTATTCTATATGTATTAAAGGTAGACAGTGTTCATCAATTTCTAAATGTTCATCATAATGTGTCTTTTTCGTCTTTATTATCATTGACGAAATAAATAAAATAAAAAAAACTCTTGCCAACGATAACAAAGGCGAGACGAAAAAGACATGATAGTCAAATTATTTGAACTAAAACATACTGTTGCCGAAAATAAGTCGAGAAAAAAATACTTCAAAATATTAACTGCATTAACAATGTTTTTATTTGTATTTTTTTTATTATAAAATCTAGAAAGAATGATTTAAATAATCCAGTCATTGTTTATTCTCTCAGAGTAGCTAATACTTTAAAGTTTCATTCAAGTTCATTTAAGTTATTATTTAAGGAATCCTACATATTAAACATACTGATCTTTAATATGTTTTGATATGTTAATATTAGAGCTGTCGAAATTAATGCGTTAACGCATGAGATTAATTTTAAATGTTTTATACATTCATTTTTCTTAGTCATGATTAACACATTTACAATTTTCACATTAAATTCTGACATTTTATTCATCTCCGTGTGAGTTATAAACACTGGTTGGAGTAGGGCAGAACCTTTGCTGTGTATCCAGGGTCATAACACTGACACACACTGCAACACACACACACAACAGTGATTCCCTGTCAGTGATCAAGTGGTGGAGAAAGGACCTCTTAACTATAATTATTTTCAACATTTTTCAAATCTGCGATTAATTGCAATTAACTATGAAAAATCATGTGACTAATCACAATTAAATATTTTAACCAAGTGACATGCTGTTATAGTGCTGATATATCAAAACTTTATTTTCTTTGACTTAAAATAAATGCAATTTTAGTAAAATGTACAAAAAAATATTGAATATGGCTTGAAGAGATATTGTCTAAATTTAAAGGACATTTTTTTTGTCAAAAGGCAAAACCTTAACAAATTAACACTTTATTGAACATTGGGGTTTATTTTTTATTAATTTTTTTATAAAAAATAACAAGTAGGGCTGTCACGATTATGAAATTTGGCTGACGATTGTCAAAAAATAAAAAATAAAAATAAATGTGATTATGACGATTAATTGTCTGTTTTAGGGCTATGACAATTCATTGTCCCTTTAAGGGCTTTCACGATTAAATGTCATGTAAAATGTCATTTTTTAAGGGGTGCTTTTTTCTGCATGTGTGCTTCATACACCTTGAGGTCATTTTTATTTAACTTGAAATATATAAATCAAATCATGAAATAGGGATATATGATCTCCTTTTAAGGCTTTAAAAACTTATGAATGACATGAAAAATAATGTTTTAAATAGAAAAATATTTCTAAATACTTAAATATGTCTCTCTTTTTAGTCAACTTTAAATTTGGTCAATTTTACATTTACACTTGTTTTTTGAAGCCCTTATTTATCATGAAGTAAAACCTTTGAGATTTCATTTAATCATTTCATCACTTCATCACTCCACAGACATAGAGTAAGCGTGTGTCTCTTCCTCTGTGTCACTGCATGTCATTAACACTGCATGTATGGACCAGGAACATTTGCCATTACACGATTGTTTAAAGTGAAACCAGAGCCCTTTGCATTCACTATCACAGTTTATACTTGTTAGTTTATATTTTTGCTGGAGTTTGGCTTCATGCGCTCTTCAGGATAGGAGCTGGTTGACATCCACGGTGCGGCTCAGTGATGCTCAGACTCAGAGTTCAACTGAATGACACACAAACGCGCATTAATACATTATAAATGGCATTTATACAGCATATTCACTTCAAATTCCCCTTTTTGGGGATTAAAATGTGATTGGAATTTGAATGCCCAATAATCGTGGTTGTCTCAAATAACCGCGGTTAGATCAAATAATCACGATCAGATGTTTATTTAATAATCGCGACAGGCCTAATAACAATCCACTTCAGGCATGCATCACAGTGATTTTACCATGGTTTTAAATATGTTGTGTCTAACAACTCCCCTTTTTCTTGTTAAAATAACTGTAACCATGGCCTCTTGTGGCTTGTTGCTTTTTTAGATATATGAACTGTTGAATTTAGCCACCGCCACAGTCAGTTTTAACATATCATCTGCTAGACGAGTTCTAAATAATATAATAATCTTTAAATTACACTCAATAATCTAGAAATGTATGTATCTCTGCTGGCTGATTCACATGCCGTCTTTTTGACAGTATACCGTCGCATTGTTGAGTCCGACGTGGGCGACTCATTCTACATCAGGACCCACTTTGAATACGAGAAGGAGTCGCCCTATGGGTTGAGCTTCAATAAGGGCGAGGTTTTCCGAGTGGTCGATACCCTTTACAACGGCAAGCTGGGCTCCTGGCTCGCCATCCGCATCGGCAAGAACCACCAGGAAGTGGAGCGGGGCATCATCCCCAATAAGAACCGGTATTAAGATTGTTTATGTATCAGTTTGTCGTGCATGTTTGATGTGATGTTGATTCAGCTAGAGGTCGAATGATAGTGGATAACTATGGTGTTTTAAAAGGCAGATAACTGATTAATTGGCCAAAAGGTTAAAAAATATATTAATTGTTGGTAAAAAAAAAAAATCTTAGTCATAGAGCCAATGAGTCAAAAATGCGTAAATCCCAGATGCACATTTATTGTGCAAAGACTTGACTTCGTTACAATGCTTTATATGTTCCAGATTAAGGGTATTGACTACAGAGTAACACAGAGGACTATCAGCAACTATCCATGTTGATATTTGCTGATAATTGATAGTTCCAAAAAGCAACTATTGGTATTGATTAATCTGTAAAACTGATATATCAGTCGACCTCTAGCTTCAGCATTGTTGTATTCTCTGCAGGGCTGAGCAGCTGTCAAGTGTACAGTACACTCTCCCAAAGACCCCAGGAGGAGATCGGGCGGATTTCTGGAGGTTCCGTGGCCTGAGGAGCTCCAAACGCAACCTGAGGAAGAGCAGAGAGGATCTGTCAGCTCAGCCCGTCCAAACCAAGTTTCCTGCTTATGAGAGAGTGGTGCTTAGAGAAGGTACACACTACCAAATGCCAGTCAAACAGCATCTGTTTTTAGCCCAGCTTTGTCATTGCCATGGTTATATCTGATTTGATTATCTATTTTTGAGGTGCTTCTAATTGCAGGTTTCACAGGTTTGTCTGACAATACTTGCTCTGTGCCCATTTAAATTGGCTCTTTAAAGACAACTTGAAATCAAAACTGACTCTGCTTACTTAATACACTTTCTTGGTCTTATTATGATCAATTTATCTGTGCATGTAATTCCAAAGATATAAAAAGTTTGTTTTCATAATCTTTCATCAAAATGTAATTACATTTTGCAGCCTTTGTAATAATGAACAGTATTTTAATGACTGTTAAAGCTTTAAAGGTTACGGCAATAATAGCAAATAACAGTAGGTTTTAAAAAATACTATGGGGATACGCTCGGATGCTCTTGTGTTTAAACCTGACCCTCAGTCTCAACGTCCCGGTCAAAACACCTCCCATTTTTCATAATCCAATCAGTTCTCAATGCATAAATCATATCTTGGTTAATCATGCCTTATATTTTTCTCTTTGAAAATGTGGTTTCACTCAAAGATGTCACATAACGGAAGAAAAATGGTTTGCAAATGCCGTTTCATGTTGAATTTAAGTTGTGTGTTTGGTTTTTGGAATTTAAATCTTTTTCTCCTGCATAAAAAGCTGGTTTCCTGAGACCTGTGGTCATTTTCGGACCCATCGCGGACGTTGCAAGAGAGAAAATAGCCAGAGAGGAGCCCAACCTCTTTGAACTTGCGAGTATGTTTTGTAGCATTTCAGTCATATTTTCTTCATACACTGATGGTAATCAAACATCTGCACTTGCGTTCTGAAACAACACTGTCTCCCCTCTCAGAGAGTGAACCTAGAGATGCTGGCACAGACCAGCGGAGTTCTGGAATCATCCGTCTTCATACCATTAAACAGATCATTGACCGAGTGAGTATGGACGCAGATAATTCAGTTAACTGCCATCCAATGGCGATTTGAGCCCACTGTTCAACTCTATTTTTGCAAGGCTAATCTCACAAACCGGACCTCACATCTGGGCATATTTCATAATTACCTGATCGTGAATATTCTGTGATAACCACGATTATTATTGTGCACTTTAAATTCCACTCACATATTACTATCTAATTCCCTTTATTCAGAAAACTTTTACTATTGCATAATATTCATAATAGAACTACCAACAAAAGCAGTAATAATATTCAGTGGCAATTTGGCCAATCTTCATCTATCATCTAAGTTACAGCAATAAACAAACACAATCTGTTTTAACTAATAACATGCAAAATATTGTATTGTTCTTGTACATTTTTTTATTTTTTTTTATTTGGAATGCCAATTCCCAATGCACTCTTAAGTTCTCGTGGTGGCGTAGTGACTCGCCTCAATCCGGGTAGCGGAGGATGAATCTCAGTTGCCTCCGTGTCTGAGACTGTCAGTCCGCGCATCTTATCACATGGCTTGTAGAGCACATTACCGTGGAGACCTAGCACGTGTGGAGGCTCACACTATTCTCCGCGGCATCCACACTCAACTCACCACGTGCCCTACCGATCGCGAGAACCACATTATAATAGCGACCACGAGGAGTTTAACCCAACGTGACTCTACCCACCCTAGCAACCGGGCCAATTTGTTGCTTAGGAAGCCTGACTAGAGTCACTCGGCACGCCCTGGATTTGAACTTGCGACTCCTGGTGTGGTTGTCAGCGTCTTTACTTGCTGAGCTACCCAGGCCCCCCTTGTTCTTGTACATCTTGGAAACATCATTAAAACATTCACAGTGTAGGTTGGAAAAAGTATGTTAACTAGACTAATGACGTCAACAAAAGTTATCTCGAAGAGATTAGATATTCATCTGTCCACATTTAGACAATTGTCCATAAATGGAGATGATTTAGTACTGTGGCTAATCTCCCTAGAAGTGGCCATCCAGCCAAGATGACTCAAAAAGCACACTGCAGAATGCTTAATGAAGTAAAAAAGGACCCTTGAGTGACAGCTAAAGAATTGAAGGAATCAGTGGAACTAGTTAACATCTCTGTTCATGAGTCTACCATATGGAAAACATTGAACAGACATGTTGTCCATGGCAGGACACTACAAAGGAAGCCGCTGCTTTCCAACAAAAACATTGATGCATGCCTGAAGTTTGCCACCACCTTGATACTGTATGGCATAAAAAGGGCACCACATATCAACATGAAAACATCATCCCAATGGTGAAGTACGGTGGAGGGAGCATCGTGATTTGGGGCTGCTTCGGGCCTGGACCACTTGCCATCATCGAGGGAAAAATTAGTTTCCAAGTTTATCAAGATATCCTACAGGATAATGTCAGGGTGGCTGTGCACCAGCTGAAGCTCAGTAGAAGTTGGGTGATGCAGCAGGACAATGACCCTAAAAATCAAAGTAAATCCACTACAGAATGGCTTCAAAAACAGAAAATCCACCTTTTGGAGTGGCCCATTCACAGCCCAGACCTTAAACTAATACCGATGCTGTGGAATGACCTCAAGCTGTTCACACCAGACATTTCTAAGAATATGGCTGAGCTGAAGCAGTTCTGTAAGGAAGAATGGTCCAAAATTCCTTCTGAACATTGTGCAGGTAATCTGCAGCTACCAGAAACGCATGGTTGCGGTTATTACTGCCAAAGGAGGATCGACCAGTTATTAAATCCAAGGGTTCACTTACTTTTCCATAGCAATGTGAATGTTAAATGCGATTGTGTTCAATAAGGACATGAAATATTTTAATTGTTTGTGTGTTGTTAGCTTAAACGCATTGTGTTTGTCTATACTTTGATGAAGATGAGATCTCATTTTATGACCAATTAATGAGAAAACCAGATCATTCCAAAGGGTTCACATACTTTTTCTTGCCAGTGTATACAAAAAAACAAACCAAAAGTAAGTAATAATCAATATTAAATTACTACAGTAACATTTTCAGGTTGGCTGGGTTAAAAAAAAAATAAATAAATAAAAAAAACTGGAAAGAGGACTAAAGTGGAAACAAAAAGAAAAATTTTAAACATTTGTAAATATTTTAAATATATGTATTTTATTATTTATATTATTATACACCGTTATCTGCATGACAGACTTTGTCGCAACCTGGCTTTGGCATCTATCTCACTATTTCATTTGTGCTGTTAGGACAAACATGCAGTGCTGGACATCACCCCTAACGCAGTGGATCGGCTGAACTACGCTCAGTGGTATCCCATCGTGGTGTTCCTGAATCCGGACAGCAAACAGGGCGTGAAGAACATGAGGACCAGACTCTGTCCTGAGTCCAGGAAGAGTGCCAGAAAGCTGTATGAGCGTGCTCTCAAACTGAGGAAGAACAACCATCACCTCTTCACCAGTGAGTAAACCGAAAGAGAAAAGCAAGCAAATGGACTGTAATCCAAGCACCACTAATGCATTGCACTTTAATAGGGCAGCGCATGGATTTTATTAATGGGATTAACTCGGATGTTTGATTAGGTTTCTGTAATTAATTGCATTGTTACTTCCTTTTAGCCACCATTAACTTGAACAACATGAATGATGGCTGGTACGGCGCTTTGAAAGAGACCATCCAGCAGCAGCAGAATCAGTTGGTGTGGGTCTCGGAGGGCAAGGTAAGCTTCTATAGTTCAACATCTATGCCAATATATGGATCTGTCAGCTCTTTGTCTTAAGTCTAGTCTCTCGTAGCCAGACCTTTGACTTCCTTTCCTATAGCTAGAAAGGAAGATTTGCCATTTAGGGGCGTATTTATCGGAAATCGTTATACAAAAAACACAGAAAACATAGCAGAAAGTAAGTGTATGTAGGATTTGTCATTAGAATTTCTTTCCGTCCAATAGTAATAAGGACTGATTATTTCACATACATAACTCAGTAAAGCAGAATATACAGTTCTGCTCATGATCCCTAATCCAAAGAGTTTGATTTGCCTTAGTATCCACTCTTACCCTCCATTTCATCTCCACTGCTGCGGGTCATCAAACTCATCCTAACCACCCCTCCCTTCCCACTTCTGTTCACCTGCAGGCAGACGGCGCTCCTGACAATGACCTTGACATCCACGACGACCGCCTCTCCTACCTCTCGGCGCCGGGCAGCGAGTACAGCATGTACAGCACCGACAGCCGCCACACTTCCGACTACGAGGACACGGATACGGAAGGCGGGGCCTACACCGACCAGGAGCTGGATGAGACCATGAACGATGAGGTGGGCCTTCCCACCGAGCCGGCCATCACGCGCTCATCCGAGCCTGTGCGAGAGGACCCGCCCGTCATCCAGGACGCACCCGGGTACCCAAGCTTCCAGCATGCCATGCCACAACCAGAGTCAGTTAACCGCATCGATCCGGCTGGGTTTAAGATGGCAGCGCCTCAGCAGGTATGGATAAAAAGGAATACCATGGTCTTTCAGTTGTATTTTTTAGCATAATGTTGTACACAACCAAATCAAAAGTTTGGACACCTGCACATTCTTTAGTATTACTAAAGTCTACATTTCAGAACAATAGTAAGGTCATCAAAACTGTAAAATATGCAAATGGAACTCTGGGTATTATATAGTAGGGCTGAAATAAAAAAATTGTCAACAAAAATTTTCGTTGTCGAATAGTCGTTTGATCTCATTTAACGTAACACGGGATCATATGAAACTAATGATGGCGCGCGAGAGGAGCACTGCAGCTCACGCCTGATTGAGGAGAGTAAGAAGACACAGCTCACAGTCCAGACACACTCCAAACAGCTTCAGGTGATGTAGATCGCAAAGTAAGAGGGAATTATAAAAAAATACATAAATATATACAGAAGCACTTTCGTTGTGAAATCAAGTGGAGCCATAGCTGCTGTTCCGCTTAAGAAAAACTTGCATGTCGAGCGTCTTTAAAGGTAACACCCCGCCTTATATCTTTAATGCATCCTTTATTAAAGTTAAAATAATGAGAGATTATATAGATTATAATGTATATAATAACGTGATGGCTCGTGACAAATTGAATCATAAAATATGTGTCACTGTGTGTTTCCTATCGTAAAGAATATCAGCAGTATGCAGCTTTATTAAGAAGAGTTTTTGTAAATGAAAGATGGATCAAAAGGTGAGAGAGGGTGGTCTACTCATAATACACTGCCACAAAATATGTTTTTGATTAGTTTTTGTTTTGGCTTGTTTTCCAATATAAATATCTAAAACTCTTTTTAAAACAGCAAACATTTCTGAGCTTTAGTGCAGAAGACAAATTTGTTATATGAGAATGTTGAATATAATATTACAAATTCAAATATCTTAAAAGATCTAAAAATCATTTAAAAAAAGATGCATTCACCTGAGAAGCAGCATATAAGATGTTTAGACTTGCTTTTAGAGAATAGATCTTGAATATAAGTATATTTTGTCTTTACTACACTCGCAGAAGAATAAACAAGTGAAAAAAATACATTTATATACAAAACACACTTACTGTATATTCAAGATACATTCTCTGAAAGCAATTCTTAATATCTTATATGCTGCTTCTCAAGTAAATGTATCTTGTTTTAAGGATTTTTAGATCATTTTAAATGGAAAACAAGACAAAAACACTTGATAACAATAGGATTTTTGCAGTTATTATTTTACTGAATTAAATTCAATAAAAAGTGTTTTTAATTCAGTTAATGTCATTTAGAGGTATTTTTCAAAGATGATTTTGTCCTCTTTGTTGTTAGTAAGCATGTTTAATTCAACCTTTTAAGTCGGGGTGCAAGCTGAATAGTCGGTTAAGAGCTAATGATTAATCACGCCATAATTGCCTGAATAGTCGATTAATCGTTCAAATAATCGTTAGATTAGTCGATTATCAAAATAATCGTTAGTTGCAGCCCTATTATATAGTGACCAAAAATTCTACTCTTGGCATTCTCAACCAACTTCATAAGGTGCCACCTGGGATGCTTTTTAAACAGTAAAGTGTTCCCATGTATGTTAGACACATCTTGGCTGCTTTTCCTTCACTATCGAGTCTAACAAACAGTCCATAAATATAAAAATTATAGATTTGCAAAGAAATTGATATGTAGGCACAATTAATATTTGTGTATAAAATGAAGTTCAAGCATTTAAGCAGAAACCTTTAGATTAAAAGGTTTTTACTCTCTCCTTTTTTCCTTTGGAATACTTTTTGAGAGATGCTCTCTCTATGCTTTGTAAGTTTTCATTTTTTTGTGGAAATATGTAGATGCAACAGGATTGAACCACTTGTTTTTCTGCAACTTTTAAAACTAAAGACATTCAAACCACATGCAGTATTCAATACCAGGAAAACTTTGTTCATGGATACATTTTGTGGTCGTAGCTACTTGTTTTAGCTGGTACTGTTGGCAGCGTTTGTCTGTAACCTCTTTGCCCCATACTCCACAGCAAACCGAGGCCACGCTGGCCTCTACACCCCCTCCCTCTACAGTGGCAGCAGTGCCCCCTGCTGTCGAACCCGCTGCAGCACTAGCGGGTACGAACCCAGAGGAGCCGCCTGGCACCCCTCAGGCCATCTCCTTTAACAGCCCTGCCCCCGTTCACGACCCCCAGCCCGAACCCGAGCTCACTCAACCCCCATCACACGAACCCCACCAGTCGCTTCCTCCTGGCCCAGATCCAAAGGTACCAGCACAACCCAGCACCACCGGAGGCTGGATCCGCTCCTGGGACATTCTGGCCCGGTTCCACCCCAGCTCTCTCTTTTCAACCTTGCCTGTCAATCACTTTTTCTTTATCTCCTCCCACTCCACTGTCTGCATGATGCTCCACCCACCCCACGCATGTGCTGCGTGTGTTCCTCTGACACGACGACAGAGACTGTGTAACTGGTACACATGCACCACAGGAGGACAAGGGCCCGTTGCATTTGTATCTTTCTAAGTCGTAGAAGTGCAGTATTCTTACTTGTTGCCACGTACTACCTCCTCTTGCATGGCACCTAATGTATGATGTTTCTTTCAGCTTGTTCTGTCTGTAGAAGGGTTGGGCGATATATTGTATATTAGAATATTCGTGATGATTTTGCTGCCGATGTAAAATTAAGCAAGAGTGAAAGACCGATAATCGGTTTGACTGATAATTTTTACTGATATTCACACTTTTCTGCTTAATCGGTTAACAGTTCTTTAATATTGGGTCTGCTGATAAGTGCCGCCATTTGAGTTTCTAAATGAGGTGCACCGATCAATCGGCCAACAATCTAAATCGGGTGATTTTTGTCTTAAATCCATGATTGGTGATCTAGGTTCAGGGCCGATCTCTTTTGCAGCACGCATACACTGCTACTCTTATGAATGAGAACTTGCACAGCCCTTGAAGCATACAGTGTGGCCACTGGAGGGCGAGTTGGTGGCAATTCTAAGCATTCACAAATTAAAATTTTCAGACATGCTGTAATTTAAATGAATATGCTGGTTTGTTTTAAAACGTGTAAGAATAACGTGTAGGAATATAGAGCTGCCCATTTTCTAGAGTCAATATGGTAGTAATTCTGACTCGCTGCACTGTGAGCATGGAGAGGATAAAGAGACTGCAAACGGGCATAAAAACGAATTAAACAACAAATGACAAATCTGAGTATACATGATGTAACATGAGTCGTGACAGTCAGACGGTGTGTGGAGCAATAGAGACTGTTTGAGCGATCATGAGCGCTAATAGCTTCTCCCCCTTCAGCGTGAGCGCTCTGGGTGTCAATCAAACAAGTGCACTCTCCAGGTGCTCTCAATGTCGGTATCAGTCACTCATCTCAGCGCTATTACCAATTTAATTGAGGATCCCGATTTAAATCAGACTGATGTTGGTCTCAATGCCACTAATAACAGATATAACTGTTTAACCTTAAATAACGGCACCGCGTCTTCACGCATTTGCTTAATGATTAATGATTTGTATTGCAACAAAACACCAAAGGCAGTAAACAAATCATAAATACAATGATTCCTCACATGAGCAGTTTTGGAGCTAGTAATAGACAACTTTCTTATTTTTGAGCGTATCTCTGTGGTGTGTGATGCCCTCATATTTTTTTACTGGTTGCCGGTATGTCACAATGATCTTTTGATATTGACAACATAACTGTTAATAAATGTTTCAAATCAAATAAATGTTAGCAATTCACAATTAATGTAATTTTACTGTGTGTTGCATAAGCATAACTGCAGAATATAACTTGCAAAAGTGTGGCTAAGGGCACTTTTTTTAAAAATCGGTATCGGCCTCAAATTTCCTGATCGGTGCACCACTATTTCTAAATAATAGTGCCAAAAAAAGTCCATTACAGCACTTTGAATTTAACTGGAAAAACAATATTTACCGTTGAAGTAACTTGCTCATAAATAACGCAACTTTTTACGTAACAGCCATTCATTCTCATGTCAGAAACATTAAGCATTTTAAGACATAAATATTTCTACCCCAAAACATAGATGAAAATAAATATTACAACATTAGATCGCAAAAGCACTTTGCATTCATATAATTTCAATATAATAATTTTTTTTTTTTTTTTTGTAGTCTTAAGAAATCAAAAATTAAACAATAATTAAAAATCTGTTGTGCATATCAGTTATCGGACACTTAAGCATAAATATATTCTACATCAGAGTCCATTAAACAACATTGTGAATATCGCAATGATTTGAATGCACTTTTTATTTGGCCATTACATTTTCTAAAGACAGATGTTGTAATAGCATCTATGATTTAAACTTCATTAGCAAAAACCAAGTTAGATTTATTTCTTTAAATCAGTCCACAAATTGTCCATTTCAGTGAATCGATTCAAAACTCGGATTCAATTATTTGTTTGCAGCATCACTAAAAATCTTTACAGAAGTTGTATATTTTGTCATATATTACAATGTAGTAAAATGATGTATGTTTATATTTTTGCTTATTATGTATTACTATTTATTGTTATTTTGGTGGTTATAATAAATATCATCCTTCCTCGTGTTCATTTAATTAAATATAGTGTGGAAAACATGCAATGTATTTAACATTTTAAATCTACTTTGCAAAAATTGGCTCGTTGGTTCAAACAATGGTACCTTTGTTTGGGAAAAAAAATCACCCTTTTAAGCCATTTCAAAGCAAATACATCAAAAAGTTAAAGTATCAAGATATAATTTTCTTAGCTATATCGCCCAGCCCTAGTCTTTAGTGATGGCCATAACTGTAGCATTTGGCATTGACCTGAATCACACCTGTACGGACGGCCGCTATATGCACTGTTGAGTTGTCACTTAATTGCAAACGGACCTTTCCCTTATTTGCAAGAATGGACTTCTGTAGTTGCATGTTCATTTAACCTGCAGACAGTATTTCCAGCAATGTAAAAGGAAAACAACTGAACTAATTGTGCATAATGTCTTCAACGTTTGCTCTCAAAGATATGAGTTGAAGATGTTATGTAGGAGCTCTTGTGATTTTCACACTGTAAAATTGTCTTGTAGGAGGCATTGGACCTTTTACAGCTTTGCTGTCTTCAGGCTATACTTTGAAGTTTGAGAAGGAGCTTTTCAAGACACGAGATGTTTTTCAAGCTTCACTTGATCTTATGACATATTTATTAGATATTACTCAAGAGAGGAATCAAAGAAACATAAGCAAGTGGAGGAATTGTACATGTCAATGTTGAAGGGCTTCTTGTCAAATTGTAGAGCTGTGTAGTAAACTGATAAGATGCTTGTTTTATTGCATATTTAATCCGTTATAAATGTTTTCTGATCAGTCAGAAGTCATTTTTATTATGGTGCTTGCAAGGCAGAAATTTGTTGATATTCCACAAACATTTGTATACTTTATCTACAAAATTAATTGCATTAATTAATTAATCTTTATACTTTTAAGAAATTTTAAATTAAAGACCCAGTGAAATACAAATTTGACTTTTGTTGCTTTTGATCTATGCCTGTTAGCTTTGAGGCTATCTTTATGCTAGTTTACTCCTAAATATTGACAAAATAAACTTTTAGCAGATAAACACATTTAAAAACTACTTTCTCTTTTGGGAAAATGCCCAAAAATATTGGTGACTATTCTTGTCCAATAAAATGCTCTCTAGAATGAAAATGTCCCCCCTCTTTAAATCACCTGCCAGCAACTAGCAATAGCAAGTAGCAAATTATGGTTCATAGCTATGGATGAGCCCTTCGATATGTCCCGCCTAAGCTTTTTATTTCAATAGGAAAGACATCGACACAATGAACTGCTTAAGTTGTTCAATGGGGCCTTTAATGTTTGAAAACCTTCTATTAACTTTCATTGTTTGAATGTTTGGCATTCAAGATCTAACTGACATGATGATGTCATCGTAATATTTTCATATGAATTGTGATTAGTCTTGTTTCTTCCATTTCACCGCAAATATGGTGTTTTTAACATTGTTTATTATCATAGACAATCATGATAACGGCAAAGCAGTTCTGATGCGGCATTTCATTTACGCATTACCAAGCCCTTAAACCTAAGCTTACCTAAAACTCTAACACTATTCTTTTGCTGCCATGCAAGCACTAGTATATCTTTCAGTAAATGCAGTTCTAGTACTTCTGTTACTGCAGTTGATTTGAAATCTGATGCTTGTTTTATTACCCTTGAAAAGATTCTTCTCCTTTCTCTCAAATGGCTTTTTTTTTTTTTTTTAATTCCTTACCTCTAACAATTTAAGTTTCTTTTCTGTATAATTGTGCATTCGTTTTAAGCACCTGACCCTTTTCTAGCACTTAGACTCTAATAGTTGATGCTTTGTTCCTCACAGATGTATAAAAAGGATCTATACAGCATGGATGAGACAGTCCGAGTGAACCACGGCATGAAGCCCCCCCCTCCCCAGCAGCAGCCTTTAGGCCCCCCCACCTCTCTATCCTACAGCCACCAGCCTGTCTACCAGGACCAACAGCCATACCGCCAGTACGACCACCCGCCTTGCGGCTATGCCGGTGGTGGCTACGCACAACCAAAGCCTCACAACTATGACCCGCACCTGCACTACGACAACCGTGTGCCTCACTACAACGAGCAGTGGCCCCCTTACAGCCAGCAGCAGACTTCACCGCAACCGCCACCTGTGTCCAGCTTCCCTCAGGGTCACCAGCCTCCTCCCCCTCTGGGGTACGAACCCCGCTCTCCGTACGAGGATGGTCCCACCAGGGATTTCAGTCCCCCTCAGTCTCACTACGATGGAGTGCCCCCTATGGGCTACGACAACCGGGCAAGGCACACTAAACCCGCACCGGTGCGCTATGACGAGCCGCCGCCTCTGCCCCCTCCTGCAACCTCCTACAATGCTCGTTCGCCTTTCGAACGTGAGCCACATAGTTTCCCAGGCAACGCACACCGCTCACCAGATCCACCAAAGCAGTATTACAGCGATGCTGCAATGAGACCCTCGCACAACCCTGGACCCCCGAACCGGGCCTACAAACCAGCCCAGCATGAACCCATGGTGAACTCGGAACCTCCTGTTCCGCCTCCCAAACCAGATGTGGTCTTGTCTCCAGGGGAACCGGCTCACCCAGCAGCCCCCAAACCTTTGCCACCTCCCCCCAGAGATGATGATGATGAAGACCCTGCTATGA